>NC_092153.1:18292416-18608666 GCF_045791955.1 Oncorhynchus clarkii lewisi
CCGCCGCATTAACCAAATTGTCCTTTGCTCTTGACCACTTCTGCAAGAAAAAAAGAGAGACTGATCTGAAGCCATGGTTGTTGTTTAGATTTGAAAGTAATTTTCACCTCAAAAAGGGCAATAAAGGGATTATTTTGGTTGGGATCCGCTTCCACGGTCATCATGAACTGCCCCCCTAATTCCAGGTTTTAGTGGAAATACCTCAATTTTTATCAACAAGCTCTCACAGTCTCACATCAGAATTAGACGTTCATCCAGGTTTCTCAAACGTCAAATGTCTAAGTTGTTTCAAGGTAAAGTTTAGGCATTGTCACAAACCGGCTCAAAGCCCGCAACAAAAGGGAGACAACGTGGAGATTAGGAGTAACAAAATATATATTTATTATATAAAGTAAACTAAGTACAATATACAATGGTGTGTGTAATCAGTAATCAGTAGTGTAAGTGAGTGTTTTGCATGCATGAGTGTGATAATGCAGGGTGTTGAAAGGTGCCAAAGCAAACAACCAAAAGGCCACCAAGATACACAACAAAATCTGTAAAGGTGTCTGCATGGAGAGAGTCTCCCCCATGAATGGGGAAGTGGTGTATTTATCCTGGGACACATCTGGCCCAGGTGTTTCCCATGTAGTTGACGACCCTCCCAACTCCGCCCACCGGCATCCTAATAAGGAAAACAAGAGGAAAGAGAAAATACGGCAGAAAGAGTGGGAAGGTCGTCACAGCATTAACTTTTAATGGTTAACCTCTTGAAACTAGGGGGCATTATTTTCATTTTTGGAAAAATAACGTTCCCAAAGTAAACAGGCTATTTTTCAGGACCAGATGATAGAATATGCATACAATTGACAGCTTAGGATAGAAAACACTCTAAAGTTTCCAAAACTGTAAAAATATTGTATGTGAGTATAACAGAACTCATATAGCAGCTTGAGAAAAATCCAATCAGGAAGTGACTCTTATTTAGAAACCTCTGCTTTCCTATGCATCCCTATTGTGCAGTGAAAGGGATATCAACCATATTCCTTTTTCTATGGCTTCCCTAATGTGTCTAGTGTCACAAGACATAGTTTCAGGCTTTTATTTTGAAAAATGAGCGTGAGTGGTCAGCTGGTGGCTCTCAGAGTGATATGTGCGTAATAGACAAATGCGGCCATTGTTTCTCTCGCTCCTACTAAGAAGCCAACTGACCCGGTTGATATACACTGCTCAAAAAAATAAAGGGAACACTAAAATAACACATCCTAGATCTGAATGAATTAAATATTATTGTTAAATACTTTTTTCTTTACATAGTTGAATGTGCTGACAACAAAATCACACAAAAATTATTTTAAATGGAAATCAAATTTATCAACCCATGGAGGTCTGGATTTGGAGTCACACTCAACATTAAATCTCTGGGGGCGCTATTTCATTTTTGGATAAAAAACGTTCCCGTTTTAAGCGCGATATTTTGTCACGAAAAGATGCTCGACTATGCATATTCTTGACCGTTTTGGAAAGAAAACACTCTGAAGTTTCAGAAAGTACCCCAGAACTCATTCTACAGGCGAAACCAAGAATGCATCACCCAGGAATTAGCAGAATTTCTGAAGCTCTGTTTTCCACTTATATGGCTGTGATTGCGCAAGGAATGAGCCTACACTTTCTGTCGTTCGCCCAAGGTCTTAGCAGCAGTATTTGTAGGCATATCATTGGAAGATTGACCATAAGAGACTACATTTTCCAAGTGTCCGCCTGGTGTCCTGCGTCGAATTCGGTGCGCAATTGAGCTGCTTCCACTTTACCATTTGATTCAGGGGAGAAAGCCAATCAATGAAGAGATATGTGAAAAACACCTTGATGATTGATTCTAAACAGCGTTTGCCATGTTTTCAGTCGATATTATGGAGTTAATTTGGAAAAAAGTTCGCGTTTTGAGGACTGAATTTTCGTTTTTTTTTTGGTAGCCAAATGTGATGTATAAAACGGAGCTATTTCTAATACACAAAGAATCTTTTTGGAAAAACTGAGCATCTGCTATCCAACTGAGAGTATCCTCATTGAAAACATCAGAAGTTCTTCAAAGGTAAATGATTTTATTTGAAGGCTTTTATGTTTTTGTTGAAATGTTGCGTGCTGGATGCTAACGCTAATGCTAACGCTAAATCCTTTGTTTGCTAGCTACTGTTACACAAATTATTGTTTTCCTATGGTTGAGAAGCATATTTTGAAAATCTGAGATGACAGTTTTGTTTACAAAAGGCTAAGCTTGCGAGATGGCATATTTATTTCATTTCATTTGCGATTTTCATGAATAGTTAACGTTGCGTTATGGTAATGAGCTTGAGTCTGTATTCCTGATACCGGATCCGGTATGGGGAGTTCCAAGAGGTTAAAACAAGTCAAAATGAGTCTCAGTAGTGTGTGTGGCCTCCACGTGCCTGTATGACCTCCCTACAACGCCTGGGCATGCTCCTGATGAGGTGGCGGATGGTCTCCTGAGTCCTGAGACTCCTCCCAGACCTGGACTAAAGCATCCGCCGACTCCTGGACAGTCTGTTGGTGGATGGAGCGAGACATGATGTCCCAGATGTGCTCAATTGGATTCAGGTCTGGGGAACGGGCGGGCCAGTCCATAGCATCAATGCCTTCCTCTTGCAGGAACTGCAGACACACTCCAGCCACATGAGGTCTAGGATTGTCTTGCATTAGGAGGAACCCAGGGCCAACCACACCAGCATATGGTCTCACAAGGGGTCTGAGGATCTCATCTCGGTACCTAATGGCAGGCAGGCTACCTCTGGCGAGCACATGGAGTGTGTGGCCCCCCCAAAAAATGCCACCCCACACCGCCAAACCGGTCATGCTGGAGGATGTTGCAAGCAGCAGAACATTCTCCACGGCGTCTCCAGATTGTCACGTCTGTCACATGTGCTCAGTGTGAACCTGCTTTCATCTGTGAAGAGCACAGGGCGCAAGTGGCGAATTTGCCAACCTTGGTGTTCTCTGGCAAATGCCAAACGTCCTGCACAGTGTTGGGCTGTAAGCACAACCCCCACCTGTGGACATCGGGCCCTCATACCACCCTCATGGAGTTTGAGCAGACACATGCACATTTGAGGCCTGCTGGAGGTAATTTTGCAGGGCTCTGGCAGTGCTCCTCCTGCTCCTCCTTGCACAAATGCGGAGGTAGCGGTCCTGCTGCTGGGTTGTTGCCCTCCTACGGCCTCCTCCACGTCTCCTGATGTATTGGCCTGTCTCCTGGTAGCGCCTCTATGCTCTGGACACTACGCTGACAGACACAGCAAACCTTCTTGCCACATCTCGCATTGATGTGCCATCCTGGATGAGCTGCACTACCTGAGCCAGTTGTGTGGGTTCTAGACTCCGTCTCATGCTACCACTAGAGTGAAAGCACCGCCAGCATTCAAAAGTGACCAAAACATCAGCAGGAAGCATAGGAACTGAGAAGTGGTCTTTGGTCCCACCTGCAGAACCACTCTTTTTTGGGGGGTGTCTTGCTAAATGCCTATAATTTCCACCTGTTGTCTATTCCATTTGAACAACAGCATGTGAAATTTATTGTCAATCAGTGTTGCTTCCTAAGTGGACAGTTTGATTTCACATAAGTGTGATTGACTTGGAGTTACATTGTGTTGTTTAAGTGCTCCATTTATTTTTTTGAGCAGTGTATTATCGAATAGATATTTGAAAAACACCTTGAGGATTGATTATAAAAAATGTTTGCCATGTTTCTGTCGATATTATGGATCTAATTTGGAATATTGTTCGGCGTTGTCTTGACCGCAGTTTCCGGTGGATATCTCAACCAAACGTGAATAACAAACGGAGGTATTTCGGCTATAAAAATTATCTTTATGGAACAAAATGAACATTTGCTGTCTAACTGGGAGTCTCGTCAGTGAGAACATCCGAAGATCAAAGGTAAACGGTTAATTTGATTGCTTTTCTGATTTTCGTGACCAAGCTTCCTGCTGCTAACTGGACATAATGATATGCTAGGCTATCGATAAACTTACACAAATAATTGTCTTGCTTTGGCCATAAATCATAATTTAAAAATCTGAGATGACAGGGTGATTAACAAAAGGCTAACCTGTGTTTCACTATATTTCACTTGTGATTTCATGAATATTAATATTTTCTAGTAATATTTTTTGTCCGTTGCGTTATGCTAATTAGTGTCAGTTGATGACAATTCTCCCGGATCCGGGATGGGTAGTTCCAAGATTAAGGGTTAAGGTTTTGGATACGCTTAAAACTAAAATCTCAAAAACAACATTTTATCTCTGGATTTGAACATGCAATCTTTGGCACCAGTGATAGATGCTTACACCATTCCACCATCCAAATCCGCTATCCCCGTCCACAACACCCTATCAAAATCGAAACCAATTTGAAGGTAGCAGCTCTCACTGTTCCCCTAGCGGCCTTTTCCACGTCTTCTCCTGACAACCTCAGACATGGATGGACTTTGAATACTGATTTGTATCACAGGTGACCTGGCTGATTTGTATGCACATCTAATTCATCCCCCACCACACTCACAGCAGCATCTGGTGGTTTAATCAAACACAGAGGGAGGGAGTCAAGGAGTGAGGGAGTGTGAGAGAGGTGGATGGATGGATTGAGAGGAAGGAAAAGTCCTAAACTTCCAAAGGTGTCTTCAAGTGCCCCATTCAAATCAGTAACCAATGTTAAAGGAGAGAAATAAAGAGAAAAAACATCCATATGTGCTTAGTAAGCAGAGGTAATCCTCATATGCACTATGTAAAAAAATAATATGGGCAATTCCATGGTCACTGTCACGGCTGCTCCCGCTCTCCCTCTCTGGCGCTTGAGGGCGCCAGGCTGCCCTTCATTACGCACACCTGTCACCATCATTACACGCACCTGGACTCCATTAATTTGTTGATTACAACCTCCATAGCTGTCTGCTCCTCACGTTGTTCCCTGTGTCAGCATTGATGTCGTTATTTTTCCCCTGTCCAGAAGCTGTTCCTGTTCTGTTTCATGTCCGTTGTTTATTAAATGTTCACTCCCTGTACCTGCTTCTCGTCTCCAGCGTCGATCCTCACATAATGCCGACACCACTGAAGGGAGCATTGGGGAGATTTTGGTTTTTGTTTTGGTTGGTGACGTCGGGTCCGGGTGCCGTATCAGATGGAACCAAGGGTGCCTCAGCTAGCTCGTCGGGCTTCCACACCTTAGCTGGCTCGAGAGGTCTTCTTGCCTCGTTGGGCTCGACAGGGGCCCACCCCACGTCATGCTTCAGCCGGCCCATCAGGCTTTCCGCTTCAGCCGGATTGTCAGACTCCCACGCCTCAGTTGGGTCACCAGGCTCCCACGCCTCAGCCGGCTCATCGAGCTTCTACGCCTCAGCCAGCTTGTCCAGCGCCCATTCCGCAGCCGGCCTGCAGGCTAGCCCAGGTGGGACGCGGGGTGGCGCCCCTAGAGGGGGGGGGGTAGTCACGCCTGCCCCCGCTCTCCTCTCTGGAGCTCGAGGGATGCCTTTCATTATGCACACCTGTCACCATCATTACGCACAGTTGCGCAATTTTGGACTCACCTGGACTCAATTACTTTGTTGATTACCCCCTCTAAATATGTCTGCTCCTCACTTTGTTACCTGTGTCAGCATTGATGTCGTTATTTTCCCTGTCCAGATGCTGTTCCTGTTCTATTTCACTTCGTTTATTAAATACTCCATGTACCTGCTTCTCATCTCCAGCGTCGATCCTCACAGTCACAGAATAACGATGACTCTTATTTTTCACTTTAAAAGAATGCCAAACAAAAAACATTGATTGCAATATAACAAAACACAACTCTTTACACAAGGTGAGAAACTTGATTATATACTCCTCGCATCCTCTCTCCTCGCCTCCTTCTCAAAACCCATTGGATGAGAAACCCAAAGGTCCTTCCTCTCTGACCTACTTTTTCTTTCATGTACTGTACTGTGCTCTACTGTACTATACTACAGTATATTGTACTGTTTTTACAAACTTGTGAAACAGACGTCTATGATTGGTTCAGATCTTGGCTGACCAAATTTCAACTACTTTTCAATGTCCATGGAAGTCCGTGTTCGGTCGGTGCTCAGTGGGTGAGGATGCTGATTACAGTAAATGGAAAGAGAGGTGGCTCATGGGTAGGTGTCAGTAAGAGCTGAGAGAGGTAACATTAACTGGAGAGAGCAAGATGAGAGACAGGGAGAAAGAGAGGGAGGGGTTGTCCAGACTGTTTTCATACTCTTGCTTTGACCACAGTTTTGAGCTGAACATAACAGTATGCCAGTGGAAGGGAAGACAGTAGCAGGTGACTCAACTGTGGATTGTGACTACTATAAATTCCCATTTTAGCCAATTCAATTGCAGTCATTCTGTTTCATATTTATGGGTGATTCTGTTACTGATTTGGTAACAGAATGATGCGTTTTAATAGGGATATTCGTCCCGTCAACGGGACAGTTGTAAATCATGTGTAACAGTCGTCTGATGAGGAAGGATCGGACCAAAGCGCATCGTGGTAAGTGTTCATGATTTTATTAACACTGAACACTAGAACAAAATAACAAAGTGAGAAACGACAACGAACAGTTCTGTCAGGTGCAGAAAACACGAAACAGAAGATTACACACAAAACAGATTCCCACAAAACACAGGTGGGAAAATGCTACCTAAGTATGGTTCCCAATCAGAGACAATGATAGACAGCTGTCCCTGATTGAGAACCATACCCGGCCAAAACAAAGAAATACCAAAACATAGAAAAATTAACATAGAATGCCCACCCAAATCACACCCTGACCAAACCAAAATAGAGACATAAACAGCTATCTAAGGTCAGGGCGTGACATCATGCAGCGCCTTGTGTCACAATTGCACAATTTTAGAGAAAAAACAAATGTCGGTAAATATAAGTGTCTTATTTCGGCTGAAAGCTTCAATTCTTGTTAATATAACTGCACTGTCCAATTTACAGTAGCTATTACTGCGAAAAAATGCCATGCTATTGTTTGAGGAGAGCTCCTAACAACAACACACTTTTGTCACCGCGATAGGTTTGAAAAATTCCCCTCTGAAGGAAGGTAAAATGTGTACTTACATTCTGACATCTTGCTCTGATTTATCATCCAACGGGTTCCAGAGATAACATGAAGTGTCGTTTTGTTAGAAAAAAATCATTTTTCATATCCTAAAAAGGTCCATTTAGCCTACACAATCAATTTTGTATTTCCACTCATTCAATTTGCAAAGAAAGGAATCTGTGAAAATCTAACCCTAAACGTTGTTTCAACCAGTCAAATCACGTTTGTATGTATTCCTCAGAGATCCTAGAACATAACCAGACTTCACTATATCATTAGGGGTGTAGTATATCCTATAGGACACCAAATTTGGTCAGAGGGCAACGCCTTCACGGCACGCCGAAAATACATTTATACTGTATGTGTCGCCTGCATGAGGCAAATAGTGGTCACACCAGATACGGATTGGTTTTCTGATCCACGCCACTACCTTTGTAACCAACATATTCATATCTGTATTCCCAGTCATGTAAATTCCATAGACACATTTATTTAATTTGACTAATTTCCTTCTATGATCTGTAACTCAGTAAAATATTTGTTATTGTTGCGTGTTGTGTTTTATTTTTGTTCAGTGTAGAACAGTTCCAGTATGGGTAGAAATCAAAGGAGGTTGGTGGCACCTTAATTGGGGAGGACGGGCTCGTGGTAATGACTGGAGTAGAATCAGTGGAATGGTATCAAATACATCAAACACTGGTTCATTTCCAGCAGTTATCAGACGCTCTCTCCTCAGCATCCTCCACTGGTAGAAATGAAACAATCCAAATATACACTGAGTTTACAAAACATTAGGAACACCTGCTCTTTCCATGACATAGACTGATCAGGTATACAATCTAGGTGAAAGCTATGATCCCTTATTGATTTCACTTGTTACATCCACTTCAATCAGTGTAGATGAAGGGTAGTGTAAAGAAGGATTTTTAAGCCTTGAGACAACTGAGACATGGATTGTGTATGTATGCCATTCAGAGGGTGAATGGGCAAGACAAATGGTTTAAGTGCCTTTGAACAGGTTTGATAGTAGGTGCCAGGTGCACCGGTTTGAGTAGGTCAAGAAATGGTCCACCACCCAAAGGACATGCATCCAACTTGTCATAACTGTGGGAAGCATTGGAGTCAACATTTGGAATGCTTTCAACACCTTCAAACTGTTCTGATGACGAAAGGGAGTGCAAGTCAATATTAGGAAGGTGTTCCTAAAGTTTTGTACACTCAGTGTAAATAAAGAATATCACAAAATATTTTTTTTCCATATTCTAAGAAGATGGCACAAAAAACAATGGTTGTTGCGTGACTGAACAACAATGTGCCTTTAACAACAGACACATAAGTCATGACTTTGCCAAAAGGCCCCAAGGTGTAAACTCAACACATACAGTTTATACTCTCAGAACCAGCAGCAGAACAAGCAGCCATTTCTGAATGTAGTAGTGGCACATTATGTTTGTGAAAAAATACTTTTCACATCTGTATTCCACACGGTGAGTCTGCCACACAGTGTGTCTGCAAAAAATCTGTTATGGTGATGTTAACATTCTGTCCACCTATGACATTTCCCGGAGTGATTTCTTTAAAAATCATTTTCAATCATTTTCGTTTCCTGATGACAGTTGAAATTTACCACAGTGATGAATATTTTAGAGGGAGAATGGTCAAACCCAGACACTGAGATGTTATTTAAATACGTTAAACCCCAAGTCCATCCGTTAATAGACATTTCCACTTTCAGAGTTTCAGGAGAAAGTTTCTCAGAATAACTAAAACTTTTGACTGTGTGCCACTCAAAAACGCCTGGAATATGAAACACATTTAATCAATGTTGATATAATTAACCTTTAAAAGTGTCTGGTTTTAATCTGGTCATTTAGGTCCTGCTGTTTAGAGCAGCAAATATTAAGCTACTGGTCAGACGCTGTTATTCCTAGTTAAAATACTATATCAAAGTGTTATTAATTTAGCATGTAATTAATGGCAACACCTTTGACGGCGCTTATCACAAATGCCTGTAAAAGTGACAGTCAATGTCACTGTCCTGTTTTTCTGAGTTTTCTTCCATTGTGTGTTCCTCTGTCTGATGTATTAATAAGTAAGCAAACACAGCATTTGAGCTGTTGGAAACATCACGATCTGGACATGAAGGGTTCACATCGACCTTGAATGTTCGTAATTATACAATTTTTTAATTACTGCTATTCTATTTTATTTATAAGTGCTCTTCAGATAGTAGGTCGAAAGTGAGCAGTGGGTTGTCGTGGAAACTGTTCATTAACGTGTTTAATAAACAAGTATTATATTCCTTCTACGACAATGGCATAAAGACGTCACGACTGCACTTTCTAGTCAAGCGTCACTCGGTTATCATCAACATTTTTTACCTCTACACCAGCCGGGCAAGTAGGGATACAGTATCTCTAGAAAGTGCATTCACATTCTGTTTACTGCTCTCTTCAATTATTGATTGTTGATTTTCATACTGTTGTGATAGGCCACCCTGGGCGAACAGCAGGACATCTCATAAAAACTTCATCAGGACTCTGACCTAGCAAGAATCCCCCACAGTCCCACTGTCCCCCACAAAATCTTCAACCAGATCGACCCATCCCTCAGGACCGGAGTCTAGTTGCTAATGCCCAAACAAAAGCGTAAGGAAGTCTGTGCGGTTGCTCAGCGAGACACTTCTAAGGACTAATTAATACTAAACCGGTGAAATCATTTAAGACGGCACCAATTATAATGTGTCGGTATCGCACCGGGCCAGCCTCGCAATGATCTCAATTATAGGGGACATGTTGTGGCAATGTCACTGCTGAGGGAGAGAGATAAAAACAATAATGAAATGTCTTTGCCTGTTTTCTTTTTTTTAACGTAGACAGGAAGCAAACAAGATGTCAATACTTAAATAAACGGGATAAAAAGTACCGTCGGCTGTAGTCAACACATGGCCTAAACAAAATGAGAAAATGTAATATGAGGACTTGGAAGTAAACAAAAAAAAACTTCACTCAGTGAGTTTTGTTCCCACCTGCTTTGGTGGTTTAAAGGAAGACGCATACAGTATCTACAAGGTAGACTTGCAATCCAAACCTGCAGACCTGTGCTAGGCTCTCGTACGCTTTTGATTTCCAGCTTGAGAGGAAAGCACAGCCATGATACAATACGAGAACATCCACAGGCTTCACGAACAGGAACAGAGAGTGATACAGCACTCACTTTAACCCTCCTGTTGTGTTCCTTTCATGTTAATTCATTTTGTGTTCCCGGCCCCCATTATAGCTGACTATAAGTCCATAATAAATACATATATTATCACCTGATGTTGTGTTAGATATTTTTTATTAACCTAAGTTCTTGTGAACAGTACAAGTTTTGACCTTCTATAGGCTCTTTATTGGCCTGTAGCCCGCATTAACCTAAGCTCATACAACCATTTTTTTAGTAAAAAAAAGCATCATGTATGGATTATTTGGACTATAACAAATACTCAGATGAAACACATTGTGCTATTTATCACAGGCTACTTTGTGTCAACGTTTAACAAGGACTCTCTCCTCCTCACCAGTTTCACAATCAAATATATGATCAAGAGCTTCACATACAGTATATCATCTGGTCATTGTGCTGCCACAGGATGAATTGTGAGCAAGACCTCAAAAAAGCTTTATATACCAGAGCTAAGAGAAAAGTTCTTTATATTATTGAAACAATGTTGCGATTGTTTGTGAGAATTCCAACAGGTGTGGTACCTGTTGGAGAAAGATTCTATTGGGGAAAGGTTCCTGTGGGGGTTGCCATGGAAGCCAAGAAGGGGAGTGAGGTGTGTGTGTGTGAGTGTGTGTGCTCAAACACACATGCATGTGGGGGTCTGGGAGAGGAGGTGTGTTCATCTGATGAATGGGCATGTGCTTGAACTCAATTTTCTACACTAATTGTAGTCTCACCCATTCATTTCTAATGACCGGCGATTTTTGACTGGGAACACCACAAAATGTAATGAAAATCATCAAAATGTATTTTGTGTGTTCAAATGCCCTGTGTGGACAAAGTCATGGAACCTTATGACAATCAGATTCCATTAACTATATTTTTCATAGAGAAAACTTGTAAATCGGTCCAATTCGACCTGAACACAGCAAGAAGGTTATTACTTTATTCAATGATGCAACATGTCAGAATCCATGATTCACAAGTTCATGTAAAAAAAAAACAATGCCATTTTAAATCAAACAATTTTTGAAGATTAACCCTCGAACAGACAGATTCGTTTTGACATTTGGGACGGAGAATCTTTTTTTTCAGTCTCCCTCCCTCTGGAGCGAACTTCAAATCAAACATAACACTTAGGGGCATACCCAACTTAGACATAAACCATCATTAATTATTAAAGCCGCATCCCCTATTCTGACCAGCGTACCAATCTTTGCACTGTGTAATGGGAGCCTTGAGTGGAAAGAGAGAGGAGAGCGTGGCATTTGCATCAGGCAATCTCACTCACGTCTCTCTGTTTAAAGGGAGGGATATTATGGTCTGTTTAACTGGGGATATTACCTGTTTACCCAGCTGCTAGGGGCAACAGGCATTTTGTTTGAGGTCAGACTAATATTCCCAGAGGCTGGGAGGATAAGGGAGTGGGGGAGCATTTTGGTTCTTATAATTCCATGGCAAAATCCACTGGGAGAGACGGGGTCACGACCCTGGAGGCAGAGGTGGAGATTGCACTGAGGACCAGACTGCAGGACCTGAGGAATGAGGAAGCACTGGTATTGGAACTAAAGGAGTACAGCTGGAGCTCTGAGTTAGGGCGGTATCTATGGGCCGCATGCACGCTGCATTCTGATATTGCTATACTTGTTGACTTGTTGTCTTTCTGGCAAGTCCAATGCATTGCAACTTCACTGTCTATAAGAGACACATTTAAATCATGCTAGTTATTCATTTGCATCTGTACAAATGTACGCATTTTTTTCTATTCTAAACTGTTTTTCACAATGAGTATATTAGTGCTTAAGTCTATCTCTTCATGTAAAAGCTGAAGAGTTGTGTTGGGAAGGTTGAGTTTGGTTTCACGTACAAACAGTTGAAGTACAGTTTAAAGAGTGCATGCTACATAGCAAAGGAGACAGACAGAAAAAAGTTTGAAGCGCTCGCTGTCGCATTTGTCCTCAACTGACTGTCACTCTTTAATTGCAAGTAACCGTCAACAACTAAACTCTTTGTAACAGCACATCAGTTAATTAAGGAAGAAGTCGACTGAGGTAAACAATTCATCAACAAATCTTTAGAGCTTGCAGGAGAGGCCTTTCACTGTACTTGTGCAGATGACATTAAAGCTTAAAACTTGAAACTAATAGGGAGTAGAAGATGAGAATACAGGAGTCACTGCTGCAGAGCCGGGATTCCACTTCGGTGTCATTCCACTAATATGACAGAAACTAAATCTGATCTTATGTAGCAAAGACATTTCCTCATCTGAAGGGCTTTGTGGTGTGGGCCTTTATCAAGATACATTGCACATTTGTTCCTCGGATATTGCCTCTTGTCTGCAGAGAGTCCGTTCTAAATTTAGTGCAAGGTGTCCCGGCCCATCCAATATTAATGCTTGCAGACAAACACCAAATTAGGAGGGGGAAGGAGAGGGAGAAGGTAGTCGCATCCTACAGTACAAGGGTATTAACCTCAGGCTGATTCATATACCCTTTGACTAAGGCCAGTGCCTCTACTACTAATGCTTCCGCCAGACAGATTTGTCATAATGTGGATCCCTGGGAGTCAGGGCCACGTACATCAAACGATGGTCAGCGTAAGTCAGAGAAATAATAAAGTACCTGAAACCTGCTTTTTTTCTAATGGATGTCATCTTTTCTGTCTCTCTCCATCTCTCCCTCTTTAGGAACAATCTATCAGAGACCGCCAGAGCTGTTCTGCTAGTTGCCACAGCAACCAGCCTCATCACAGCCACACGAACCCCCCCCCCCCCCCCCCACACACACACACGCACACTCTCTCAACCTCTCCCATCCCTCCTCTAATAACCCAAGTCGCTGGCTCTTTACAAGTGGCTACTTGTCTCTTGCTGTGGAACTGTGGTGGGGTGAGCATGTGTTAAAAGGGAGGGTCGACCCCATGATAAAAGACACCTAATTCTGCCCTGGGAAAAATATGACGCCATTAACACAAATGGCTGGTCATGTAAGAATGAGGGATGGGGAGAGGACAGGCACAGTCCGCAGTGAAAGGATAGAAACCTTATGTAGAGAAGGAGTAAGGGATGAAGGGCAGATAGTAGATAGCATACAGAGAGGGGATAGGATCATATATTATAGAGCTAGCGTATGAGTGATGGAGATTAGACTTAGACTAACCGGGTCAAGTCAGACTTGCATAAGCAAGACGTATACATGTGGAGCTGACTCACTAGGTCACACCCATAGCCCCTGGTACGGCACTAGAAGACTGGGGGACTGGGTTGGGTCAGATGTTATAGTATACTGTGTTAATGTGGTTCTGTTGTATGCATATCTTTGAAAAGGATGTACATATTCCACCCATCCTTCATGTGCATGCCACTATCAAACTATATTCTAAACTACTATAGAGCTAGTGTATCAGTGATGGAGATAGAGACTCAGAGAAGTAGGGAAACTTTAGATAGCACAAGGCAGAATATATTCATCCACATTATTAGTTGTTTTAGTTTTTCAGGGGCCAAGAGTTTGCTGAAAACTCAGTTCAGCTCAAGGTGCATTGCTTGATTTTTTTTGCTATTCACATTTCATCAGCCGACGCCATTGCACAGGTTCCATTTTCCTCGCACACAACCTCAGCTGGGGTGGATTCTGCAATATTTCACTTAGAGACAAGGACAGGGTAGCCTTTCTGACTGCTGTAAAATTCATATACAATCATTATTTAACTTAATTGTGTTTGGGAGTAGAGGAGTGATGCTGCCTCTATCAAGTAGAGCCTACCAGTGACAATCCATCTAGCAATCTAATGTACCACCCTTCTCTCACATACTTAATAACATGAACGTCTGGCGGCTAAGGAGAAATGGTTGCGAATTTGGATGTGAATTTGTCACCCTCAATGTGATACGTGTCAAAGCGAGTCATTTGCTGGAGGATGTAAACAAGGATATGAGGTATGGTCTCTGTAAGGGCTAGCCAGGGCCTGTAGGAACCGTTGACCCTGCCGATATGGCGAGGTATTTCAATGAATACATTATTCTGAGTGAGATGTACAGAACACAGACACATGGAACCTTGGGCAACAAGTGATGCATTTCAAATGAACTAAAATGGCTGCCTGAATGAACATGGTTTTCGATTCAGATGATGAGAATGCATTGTAATCCTATGGCGCACAACCCTAATGATCCCTAATCCATTATTCAGGTCACTAACCAAGTTTTTTGGCTAGAAGAGCACAAGGGAAAGCTGTCAAGTATCCGCTTGTCAAATCGTAAAAGGAAAACCGCCATAAAGGCAGACCTTTCCGCCACCACTCAACTCCCTTCGCAACCTGGGATTGAACCATTAAGCAGATGTCACCGGGAGTTCTGATATCATCATAAAAAAGTAACTGCCGTATTTCCCCATACCGCCTGGGACGTAGCAGGACGTGGGAGTGGAGGACTGGGGGTGGAGGGGAATCAGACTGTGTCATTACACCCACTGATGAGTTTTGGCCCCACATCATGATAGGAATGTGATATAAGAGCAGGACCTTCCGCACAGGAATTGGGTCTCATATGATGGATGTCTGGATAAAAGCCCTCTCCACACCAGAGATATATCAGGTCGTCGAAGAAAAGATGGTTGCTGGGCTAGTAGAATGCTCGAGTGGAATGGGGAGACCTTTATTATACAATACAAATGATAAGACTGCCAAGAGTTTGAATGAAGCGACAGTTGGAGAATGTAGAACCGGGAGAAAACAAACACAAAATAGCAGATAAGGCTGGTCATGGAATGGAGCTTGAATCATTGATATTTCAAGCAGTGGTTGTTTGATGCATAAGTGTCGGGAGACTTTATTTCAACACAGGTGAAGTGAACTGTAAACTAAAACAAGAAACAAGGATATAGCCCCATTAAATCCGACAGGCCGCTTACAAAGTGCACAAATCACACCGTAGAGCTCTGGAGTACTTCTGAGAGGCTCAGTAGTGGACATAGAAAGCATGCTCTCAAAGAGGTGCCTAATTCACTTCTACATCACTTTATTCCAGTTTCTGCTTCTCTTTTCATGTATTTTCTTAGCTAGAACCTCACTGCAAGTGGGAGGAATTAATGCATTAAGAAGGGTAGCGGAGACGAGTTTTCACTGCATGCTCTAAATGGTTCGGAGAAAAGGTTGAAGGCGAGGGAAAATACACAAGTTGCCCACACGCCTGCATGAATCGGTGGATAGCGGACAAAGCCAGGACATTATCTTTCCAACGCAGTGGGCTTTTGATGTAGTCCTGACGGTGGACCACGCTGGAGCCTGGGCCCTCTCAGTGGGAACAGTGGATCAGGATGCTGTCCCTTTGTGGATCAGGTTTCCGGACACGGGAAAAGGTGGGTGGGTGGAAGGAATTGGATGCCGTCGGTCATTGGTTGTTTTTCGGAACTAGGTGGTACATGTTCAATTATTTTTATACAGTGCCTTCAGAAAGTATCAACTTATTTCACATTGTTGTTGTGCCACAGCTTCAATACAAAATGGATGAAATATATTTTTTTACTCACCCGTTTACACACAACACTCCATAATGACAAAGTGAAAACCTGTTTTTAGACATTTTTGCAAATGTATTTAATGAAATACAGAAATATCTAATTTACATAAGTATTCACACCCCTTTGCTATGATACTCAAAATTGAGCTTAGGTGCCCCATTGCATTTGATTATCCTTGAGATGTTATTACAACTTCATTGGAGTCCACCTGCGGCCAATTAAATTATTTGGACATGATTTAGAAAGAAACACACCTGTCTATATAAGGTCCCACAGTTGACAGTGCATGTCAGAGCAGAAACTTTACCATGACGCCCAAGGAACTGTCAGATTGAGAATTGTGATCAGGCATATATCAGGGGAAGGGTATAAGACAATTTCTAGAATGTTGAAAGTTTCCAAGAGCACAGTGGTCTACATAATTGGGAAATAGTAAAAATATTGAACTACCCAAACTCTGCATAGAGCTGGCTATCTAACCAAACTGAGCAACCGGGCAAGGACCTTTGTGAGGGAGGTGACCCAGAACCCAATGACCACTCTGATATAACTACATGTTGTTGTGTTACAGCCTGAATTCAAAATGGATTAAATACATTTTTGTTCTGAACCATCTACACACAATGCCCCATAACGACAAAGTGAAAACATGGTTTTGGACATGTTTTGTTATTTGTTGAAAATGAAATACAGTAATATCTCATTTACATAAGTTTTCACACCTCTGAGTCAATACTTTGTAGAAGCACCTTTGGTGGCGACCACAGCTTTGAGTCGTCTTGGGTATGTCTATCAGCTTTCACATCTGGATTTTGCAGATTTTCTCAAGCTCTGCTAAGTTAGGTGGGGACCGGCGGTGAACAGCAACCTTCAAGTGTTTCCACAGATTTTCATCGGGATTCAAGCTTGGGCATTGGCTGGGCTGATCAAGGACTTTCACAGTATTGTTCTGAAGCCATTCCAGAGTTATTTTGGCTGTATGCTTGGAGTCATTGTCCAGTTGGAACTAAAGTCGTTTGCAATCTGAAGCAGGTTCTCATCAAGGATTTGCTTGTATTTGGCTCAATTGATTGTTCCCTCTATCCTTACCAGTCACCCAGTCCCTGTCACTGAAAAGCATCCCCATAGCATGATGCTGCCACCACCATGCTTCACGGTAGGGATGGTGATGAGCTGTGCCTGTTTTTTTTTCAGACAAAGCGCTTTCCATTAAGGCAAATAGTTAATTTTTTGTCTTATCAGACCACAGAATCGTTTTCACGTGCTTTTTTGTAAACTCCAGCTATGCTGTCATGTGCCTTTTTCTCAGGAGTGGCTTCCGTCTGGCCACTCCCATAAATCCCAGATTGGTGAAGTGTTGAGAGACTGTTGTCCTTCTGGCAGGTTTTCCCATCTCAGCCAAGGAACTCTGTGGAATAAGTCAAGGGATATGAATATAGTCTGAAGGCACTGTATATATAGTAAACAAAAATATAAAAGCAACATGTAAAGTGTTGGCCCCATGTTTCATGAGCTGAAATAAAAGATCCCTGAAATTACCCATATGCAGAAAAAGCTTATTTCTCTAAAATGTGGTAGTGGTAGTGAGCATTTCTCCTTTGCCAAGATAATCCATCCACCTGACAGGTGTGGCATATCAAGAAGCTGATTCAAAAGCATGATTATTACACAAGTTCCCCTTGTGCTGCAGACAATAAAATGCCACTTTAAAATGAGCAGTTTTGTCACACAACACAACGCCACATATGTCTGAAGCTTTGAGGAAGCATGCAACTGGCATGATGACTGCAGGAATAATAAGCCACCTCCAATGTCATTTTAAAGAATGTTGCAGTATGTCCAACCGGCCTCACAACCGCAGATCACTTGTAACCACTCCAGCCCAGGACCTCCACATTGGGCTTCTTCACCGGTGGGATCTTCTGAGACCAGCCAACACACAGGACAGCTGATGAAACTGTGGGTTTCCACAACTGAATAATTTCTGCACAAACTGTCAGAAACCATCTCAGGGAAGCTCATCTGTGTGCTTGTCCCCCTTTCATGAATTCCAGCTTCAACTGTACTGGAAAGATTGCAAACAGGCCATAATCAACAGTCTGACCAACTCTGCGAAGGAGATGTGTCGGGCTGAATGAGGCAAATGGTTGTCACACCAGACACTGACTGGTTTTCTGATCCACACCTCTACCTTTTTTGGAAGGTACTGTATCTGTGACCAAAATATGCATATCTGTATTCCCAGTCATGTGAAATCCACAGATTAGGGCCTAATGAATGTATTTCAATTGATTGATTTCCTGATATGAACTGTAACTCAATAAAATCTTTGAAATTGTTGCATGTTGCATTTATATTTTTGTTCAGTGTGTAGTTTTTGAATGCAGACAGTGACAGATAATTCTAACTCAGCACTGCTGGTTTATGGATCAAAGCCTCGTGTTCACTTCATTACGATAGTTCCAAATGTCACAGAAAGTGCACAATACAGTATACTTAAATAATTGATATGATATGATAATTGTGTTCAAACAACTCCTGACTCCTGATCCTACACCACATGTCGGCGGCACATATTCTCTATTTTACACTCCAGGTATGACCTGGAGTGATGAGAGTCGATCAGCAATCTTAGCAAATATGGGGAGCATCTTCCTAATCTTCTTTGAGCACTCCTGTGCCCTTCCCTCTCCACCCCGCTCAGGCTAGTCCATTTATGCAGTCACTTAGCTGTTATTACATCCCCTGTGACTATGTAAAAGTTTGTCTTTGTGCCTCATTGTAAAGCGCTGACTCAGGTCACCCCTCTCCCAGTGTCCTCTTGTTAACTATGATTTTACAGTATTAATTGTGATTGCCCATACTACACGATGTGTAAGCAAATAGCAATGTGGGAACTCCATCCCCTGCACAATTCTCCATGGATCCATAAGAATCCTGATTTAAAAAGCATTGATGACACAGTTGGGCTAATTAACACATTCATCAACACAAGTATGCTGATTTTTACAAACAGGATGCAGAAGAGCTGTATTTTTACATTATGGAAACCAAAGCAAACTAAAAATCTCTTTACCATTTAATGTAAATACGAAGTACCTCTCGACTTGTGGTACTTGGGGTGAGCAAGTGTGGAACTCAGTGGTTGAAAAATAACTAAATTGTCATACTTGAGTAAAAGTACAATTAAATGCTATACATCAAATTCCTTATATTAAGCAAACAAGATGTCACAATTCATTAAACGGACAGAAGGGCAGTACGTCAGATCAGAGGCAGTAGGGATGACAACGCGTTATTATTGGTTGTTGCGTGAATTGGACCATAATTCTGTCCTGCCTGAGCATTCGAAATTTAACAAGTAATTTTTGGTGTTACTGAAAATGCACGGGAGTAATGCATTTTTTAGGAATGTAGTGAAGTAAAAGTTGCCAAATGTATAAATAGTAAAGTACAGATACCCCAGGAAACTACCTAAGTAGTACTTTAAAGTATTTTTACTTCAGTACTTTACACCACTGGTGGTGCTGTAGTTCCTTAGCGAGCAGCAAAGCAGCTGCTTATGAATCCATAATAGAAAGCCCAGGCAGACCTAGACACACTCCTGTCAAGACGGGAGATGACAACGCCATGAACAGGTGACTGATACATGACCAGATTTTGTTAATGACCACATATTAGCGACAAATGACGGACGACGACTTCTGCAATGTGAATTCATCTCCTGCCACGGTCATTCTGAAAACATGACCTCAAATCAAGCCAGATCAAAGGAGCCAGGGTAATAAGAAAAATAGATTATGATGAGCTACTACTTATCCGTCAAGGATTCACACATTCTGAAAAATGGAAAGAAGAGAATGGGATCTTGTCACATCAGAAAATACCATTCTTTGATCAGTTGCCCCTTAGAATGTCCTAACAGATGTACAGTAGCTAGATGTGAGAGCCTGGGCCCTTAACAGTTCTAAACGTTGGATTTTACACAGTATATGGTATTTACAAGAATAAGTATGTCATACGAGTTTCAACTACTGTTCCAATGTTGCTGTTGAAGTCATATACTCAATATGTTAAAGATTTTAACGATTCATAGAGACAATAACTGCTATATCAAAGCACTTAAGCCAGAGTCAAAAAATGAACTATAGTTGCACAAACCTTAATTTGTACACATTTTAAGATGAACAACCTCATTCTTTTACATTTTTAACAGCAATGGAATAATCACTTACACAGAGAAGCATTCTGCTGATCTGTCACGCCCTGACCACAGAGAGCCCTTGGTTCACTATGGTGTATTAGGTCAGGCAGCTGTTTATCGTTGCCTCTGATTAGGGATCATATTTAGGTAGCCATTTTCCCACCTGTGTTTTGTGCGATATTGTTTGTGTTTAGTTGCCTGTGTGCATGGCAAGACTTCACATTTCTTTCTTTCTTTCTTTCTTTCTTTTTTCTTTACTGTTTTGTTTGTTTCACGGAGATTAAAAATATGTGGAACTATACTCACGCTGCGCCTTGGTGCGCTCATTACGACGATCGTGACATGATCTTGAGAGCCAACACAAATGAATTAGTATGGTACTTGCTATGTGCATTGTGCCCTGCGGATGACCGTTTAATCAGCATTGCATTTTAGGCTCTTAATTGAATAAAATTACATTTGACAATTTACCCTAATACAGACTTCTATTTAATATTAGATTTAATAGAATTCAAGACCCCCCTTTGTTCCTGGGTCTGCATCCCAAATTGAACCCTATTCCCTTTGTAGTGCACCACTTTTGACCAGGTCCCATATGCTGTGATCAAAAGTAGGGAATAGGGTGCCATTTTGGATTCACTCTAGGAAGTCACCAAGATAAAGACATGGTCAAGGAATGGGATATGAGATGTGTAATGCAGAAGCAAAGTGTCCAGGCCTTCAAGGTGATTCCTCACGTACTGCACAAGGGTGAATGACACAAACTAAATGATTCCTACAGAGACCCACCAAAATAAGAGCGGATAGATGGGTAAAGTATCTCTTTGGTAATTCACTGCATTATTCTTTATTCAAGGTTGACACGTGATTTCTAAGAAACTAATAGATGGAACCAGAGGCTCATGCAGAATGAGAACATGATTAGCAATTACAGGTTATTACTGGGTACTCATCTGCTTTTTGTAATGAAATAAAGTTGCTGGAACTGTCAAGGCAAGCAGTGTTAATTTAAAAAACGCATTCAGGAATAAAATGTATGCATTCAGGAATAAAATGAAACCATCTTTCAGAAGTAATCATTTTTTCAATTACTTTTACTTATTCTCTCTAGACATACCATCTGCCTACCTCTCTTTACCTGTTATGATTTTTCTACTACTGTCAAATATGCTCGCACGTACGTACACAGACCAACTTAAAACGCAGGTGTCAGGAGTTGAATACTTTTCCAGTCGACATTCTAATTTTATTTTTTATTTTTTTTAACCTTTATTTAACTAGGCAAGTCCGTTAAGAACAAATTCTTATTTTCAATGACAGCCTAGGAACAGTGGGTTCAGGGGCAGAACGACAGATTTGTACCTTGTCAGCTCAAGGGTTTGAACTTGCAACCTTCCGGTTACTAGTCCAACGCTCTAAGCACTAGGCTACCCTGCCGCCCCGATGAACATACTGTATTCTTATTTTGGTATGACACCGGAGCAATCAATAAATAATTATATTTGATTACTGCAATGCATATTTATTCATACATTGATCGATTCTCTTCATCAAGCATCACAGCCTTTAGTATTGGCAAGATGTGTCAAAGACTACATGTAATCAAATATGGAAATGCAGTCATCTCACTTTATGTCACCAAATATTGATTGTACTTCAAACTTAAGAAGGAAAAAGGGCTCTTTGAGTATTCCACAACAGGCAGGGAAGAAGATGAGCAAAGTCTTAGGAGTCTTTAAAGGAAAAATATACCCAAAACCACAAATTCCTTTAATTTTCCAGCCATGAGTTGGAGTCTCATAGGGCAACGCACAATTGGCCCAGTGTCGTCCGGGTTAGGGTTTGGCCTGGGTAGGCCATCATTCTACATAATAATTTACTAGCCTTGTTAAATAAAGATGAATTAAGAAATAATAATAAGAAATTAACCTGCTATCTGTATAGTATAGATATGGAATTATGCCATGTACTTTGAGGAAAATAGGGATGTTTCTCGACATACAGTACATTCCGAAAGTATTGAGACCCCTTGACTTTTTCCACATTTTGTTATGTTACCTTATTCTAAAATAAATAAAAACTGAAATATAACATTTACATAAATATTCAGACCCTTTACTCAGTCCTTTGTTGAAGCACCTTTGGCAGTGATTACAGTCTCGAGTCTTCTTGGGTATGACTCTGCAAGCTGTATTTTCAGATCCTCTCAAGCTCTCTCAGGTTGGATGAGGAGAGTCACTGCACAGCTACTTTCAGGTCTCTCCAGAGATATTTGATTGGGTTCAAGTCCGGATTCTGGCTGGGCAACTCAAGGACATTCAGAGACTTGTCCCAAAGCCATTCCAGCATTGTCTTGGCTGTGTGCTTAGGTTTGTTGTCCTGTTGGAATGTAAACATTCGCCCCAGTCTGAGCGCTCTGGAGCAGGTTTTCATTAAGCATCTCTATGTACATTGCTCCGTTCGTCTTTCCCTCGATCTCCCAGTCCCTGCCGCTGAAAAACATCCCCACAGCATGATGCTGCCACCACTGTGCTTCACCGTAGAGATGGTTCCAGGTTTCCTCCAGATGTGACGTGAGTTCAATCTTGGTTTCATCAGACCATAGAATCTGTTTCTCTTGGTCTGAGAGGCTTTAGGTGCCTTTTTGCAAACTCCAAGCAAGCTGTCAAGTGCCTTTCTATGAAGAGTGGCTTACGTCTGGCCACTCTACCATAAAGGCCTGATTGGTGGAGTGCTACGGAGATGGTTGTCCTTCTGGAAGGTTCTCCCATCTCCACAGAATTACTCTTTAGCTCTTTCAGAGTGACCATCCGGTTCTTGGTAATCTCCCTGACCATGGCCCTTCTCCCCCGATTGGCCAGCTCTAGGAAGGGTCTTGGTAGTTCCAAACTTCTTCCATTTAAGAGTGATGGAAACCACTGTGTTCTTGGGGACCTTCAATGCTTCAGAAATGTTTTGGTACCTTTCTCCAGATCTCTGCCTTGACACAATCCTGTCTCGGAGCTCTATGAACAATTCCTTTGACCTCATGGCTTGGTGTTTGCTCTGACATGCACTGACTTTATATAGACAAGTGTGTGCCTTTACAAATTATGTCCAATCAATTGAATTTACCACAGCTGGATTCCAATCAAGTTGTAGAAACAAATCAAGGAGGATCAATGGAAACAGGCTGCACCTGAACTCAATTTCGAGTCTCATAGAAAAGGGTCTGAATACTTATGTAAATAAGGTATTTCTGTTAAATCCATTTAAGAATAAGGCTGTAAAGTAACAACATGTGGAAAAAGTCAAGGTGTCTGAATACTTTCTGTATGCACTGTACACACTGACTTTGAGAAGGGATGCGTGAGGATTAGCTTAGCAACCGTGTGACGCAGCATGACAACGTGAACACGATTGGCTGACAGTCTACTGGGTGGGGAGTTATATATTTCCTTCATTCATTGGATTCCTATCTCATTTCTATAATAATCTGGCAATGGTACCATGCAATGCACCCTCGATTGAAGAGACAGAAAAAAATGTGCTAGACTCTCTGTTAAAAAACGAATTTTCGAGGTAGGAATTTCACAAAAATATGATCAAAGGCTCATTCGAGAGGACATCCTCCCGAGTTATGACATCAGCCAGTACTGAAATCTGACATGTATGACAGATGTTTTCACGATCTAAAAGTCATATTCCTATTAACTTCCAGTGTAGTGAGAGCGACTTTGTCACAGTTCTACGTCATACCGGTAGGATTTCTGCCTGCTTGAGCGCCAATAACTCAGATACACATGAAACACTCAGTGCATCTCACTAAGAGATGCAAAAAAACAACATAACACAAAAAAATGAGTGAACTTTTCCTTTAAGACAAGGCATCGTTACAAGCCTACCAACCTGTGGAGTTTAAAGGGTCATTTAGTTTTGGGCACACTTGTATTCAAACCAGCTGTGACACTGCATGGTAGTTAATTATGAATCCAGAAATGTGATATTGGTGGCACTGAGATCAATTTAATTTCTGGCACTTACTTCAAAGTGAGCTATGCTTCCTGTGACTAAATTGACAGATTGGAGAATCAGAAGAGCTTAATAAATCCTTTTTTCTTCATATGTATGATTATAAGACTGGCATGACACATCCACACCTTGGGGAGCAAAACTGAGAAGCAACTGATATTTGACTTGGAGTAATACATTTCGTATGCAAAGAAAACGAAATTACAGAAAATCACAGGAGCAAAATCTCTACCTGTCTAGGCCCTGTGCATTTATTGCAATTTTCTTGCCAGGATAATCAAAAACCAACAATTCACCGTGATGATAGAGGGGGCATGAGGCAATATTACAGAGGGAAATCAAATTCCTCCCTCCTGGCCACATTTGTGATATTTAAAAACTCAAACATATACCCACTAACGCACACCTGTCGACTTTCATATATGTTATGTTTCATTGAGTGTCATTGTTATGAACTGGGTTGTCGACAGTTCTCACCAAGCTGAACCCAAATTATTATTTTGAGGTTTGTAAATCCAATTACTGAACACTTTAATTGAACTAGCCCAGATGCCCCTTTTTTTCATAACTTTAAGATGATTCAACGAGAGTGAAAGCTTGAACATTAGGCAACATGCTGCTTAAAGAGATATTTTGGTATTTTGACGATGAGGCACTTTATCTACATCCCCAGTGTCAGATGAACTTGTGGATACCATTTTTCACAGTATGTCTGTGTGCAGAATGAAGGAAGTTAGAGAGAGTTTTGCGAACCAATGCTAACTAGCCTTAGCACAATGACTGGAAGTCTATGGGTATAGAAGAGGCCCTATCTTATTCCTCTCTCTTCTCCAGTTCTTCTTTAACCAATATCCGTCATGTCCTGCCTATGGCTGTAACCAATGCATTCAAGCACTTTGCCCATATAGGAAACCACCAGCTTAAGGGCATTATGGAGGAGAATCACTGAATAAAGTCTCCATCAACTCCTTGCCCATTTTCCTCCTTCCGATAAGTAATGTGCAATAACTCTGCAACCACTCTCACCTGACAGGCCCTCTGCATAGAAATTATGGCAGATTTGTGGGTTGTCTAACACGCTGCTCTCCCCCCATCACTTCTGTGATGACGAATCACGAGAGAGCCAGAGGTTCATGTGACCTTTTCCGATCTTCATGAGCAGCGGTAGTGACAGCCCACCACTGCAGTGACAAGGCCCATGTCATATCTTATTGAATAGCTTCACGTTGACATTTGGGAGGGTAACCTCGTCCCTCCCCTGATGGAATGATTGGTATTCGTGGCTGACGCTCCACATTTTGACCATGTGAATACGATTGATGTAATTTCTATCTGTTCTTGGGGCTGGAGATCTTTAAGAGAGCTTTAAGTTAAAATTGTTATTCAAGTGAAAAGCGTATGCTGCAGAACAGATTGCAATATTTCTCTGAAATATATTTATCTGAAAATTAGTTGTTCTTGCTGTGATTGTCACGTTCTGACCTTAGTTATTTTGTTATGTCTTTGTTTTAGTATGGTCAGGGCGTGAGTTGGGTGGGTTGTCTATGTTAGTTTTTCTTTAAATTGCTATTTCTGTGTTTGGCCTGGTATGGTTCTCAATCAGAGGCAGCTGTCAATCGTTGTCCCTGATTGAGAACCATATTTAGGGAGCCTGTTTTCTATTGTGTTTCGTGGGTGATTGTTTTCTGTTTTCTGTTGTGTGTCTGCACCAGCCAGAACTGTTTTCGGTCGTTTCTCTTTGTTATTTTGTTATTTCCGTGTTAATTTAATAAATATGGACACATACCACGCTGCACCTTGGTCCTCACCTTCTTCCCCCGACGACGGTCGTTACAGAATCACCCACCACCAAAGGACCAAGCAACGTGGTAACAGGCAGCAGCAGCAGCAGCAGCGGCCGAAATCTCAAGACTTCTGGACATGGGAGGAGATTTTTGAATGGAGAAGGACCCTGGGCTCAGGCTGGAGAATATCTCCGCCCCAAAGCAGAGCTGGAGGCAGCGAGAGCTGAGCGGCGGTGGTATGAGGAGGAGGCACGGCAGCGCGGTTGGAAGCCCGAGAGGCAGCCCCAAAAATGTATTGGGGGAGGGGGGACACAGGGAGTGTGGCTAAGTCAGGTAGGAGACCTGAGCCAACTCCCCGTGCTTACCGTGGAGAGAGAGGGACCGGGCAGGCACCATGTTATGCCGTGAGGCGCACGGTGTCCCCGGTGCGCAGGCATAGCCCGGTGCGGTACATAGCAGTGTCTCGTATCGGACGGGCTAGAGTGGTCATCGAGCCAGGTGACATGAAGCCGGCTCAGTGCATCTGGTCTCCAGTGTGTCTCCTTGGGCAGGGGTACATGGCACCAGCCCTACGCATGGTGTCCCCGGTTCGCCAGCACAGCCCAGTGCGGGCTATTCCACCTTGCCGCACTGGCCTGGCCACGGGGAGCATTCAGCCAGGTAGGGTTGGGCAGACTCTGTGCTCGAGAGCTCCAGTGCGCCTTCACGGTCCGGTCTATCCGGTGCCACCTCCACGCACTAGCCTTCCGGTGGCAGCCCCCCACACCAGGCTGTCTCTCCGTCTCCTTCCTACAGGTGCTCCCACCTATCCAGTACTGCCAGAGTCTTCCTCATGCCCAGCGCTGCCAGAGTCTCCCGTCTGTCCTGAGCTGCCAGAGCCGCCCGTCTGTCCTGAGCTGCCAGAGCCGCCCGTCAATCAGGAGCTGCTAGAGCCGCCCATCAGTCAGGAGCTGCCAGAGCCGCCCGTCAGTCAGGAGCTGCCATAACCACCTGTCAGTCAGGAGCTGCCAGAGCTGCCCGTCAGTCAGGAGCTGCCAGAGCCGCCCGTCAGTCAGGACCCGTGGCTAGGGTCCCCAGTCCGAGGCCGGCGGCGAGGGTCACTGCTCTAAAGAGGCCACGGAGGCGGGCTAAGAGGCGGACAATGACTCTGGTGGAGTGGGTTCCACGTCACGCACCAGAGCCGCCACCGCGGACAGACACCCACCGAGACCCTCCCCTATAGGTTCAGGTTTTGCGGCCGGAGTCCGCACCTTTTGGGGGGAGGGTACTGTCATGTTCTGACCTTAGTTCTTTTGTTATGTCTTTGTGTTAGTATGGTCAGGGCGTGACTTGGGTGGGTTGTCTATGTAAGTTTTTCTATGATTTGCTAGTTCTGTGTTTGGCCTGGTATGGTTCTCAATCAGAGGCAGCTGTCAATCGTTGTCCCTGATTGAGAACCATATTTAGGGAGCCTGTTTTCTATTGTGCTTCGTGGGTGATTGTTTTCTGTTTTCTGTTGTGTGTCTGCACCAGCCAGAACTGTTTTCGGTCATTTCTCTTTGTTATTTTGTTATTTCCGTGTTGATTTAATAAATATGGACACATACCACGCTGCACCTTGGTCCTCACCTTCTTCCACCGACGACAGCTGTTACAGTGTTATGCATCACATAGTATGAAACTGGAAGAATCTTATGGATTCATTGATTTCCGTTTCATTTATTTTTTCATGTAACTCGTATTATTAGATTTTTTAAATTTCACCTTTATTTAACCAGGTAGGCCAGCTGAGAACAAGTTCTCATTTACAACTGCGACCTGGCCAAGATAAAGCAAAGCAACTCCTGTGATACATCTCTAAAGGATGATGCCCTCAAATTGATTGCATCACATGAACAATAGTCGTCCACAAGCCAGTAAGACACCCTTAAACTATTTCCCACAAAACCTATTGAGGTATTCACTGGACCCCAAGTACCAACCCATGTTGATAGTGGGGGTAAATGAACTACCAAAATTATTTATAAAATCTGCACACTTGCCAGTCTGGTTTAATGGGAATTGACAGCCATTTTGCACTGTTTTGCTAGTCATCAATCTAGCAAGAGGGCAATATTTTATTAACGTAGTAGTGTTTCACCCACCTAGGAAGTTATGATCTTTCACCTGTAATTTTTTATTTATGTCTGAGAACAAAAAATCACTTTCAACCCATATTATCTAGTACACCTTACAAGTATAATAAAACCTACACAAATATGATAAAAACACAAAAAAAATGTGAAAAAATATGACTTTTCATACTTTATATAATCTGTTTTAGGAACATCTACCCCAAAATGTTCACCTTCTTTATTACTTTTCCAAACATATCGCGATGGTCAAAATCAAATGTTTGACTTCCACACAAAAATACATCTTTACTTATTTTAGGTTAAAGGAAGTGTGTGGGTCACAATCTTTATCGTAGAGCTATGAAAGTGATGTATTTAGATCTGCCGGGCTCGAGACAAATTCAGCGATTGCTTTGCCATGTCTGTGCCTTGAAGCAGTCGAGATGGATAAAAGTTTTTCTAAGGACCGCCCCTTTCACGTAATGTTGCAGTGAAGTGACATTATGGATGTAATGATGCAGCTGACCACCAGAGGGAGGCAAATACAAGTTTATTTGACAGAACGTTTACATGTTCCTAGGAAGGTCTCTAACTATGTTCCCTCTAAGCTGCGAGTAGCTCTACCAGGACTTCTGCGCATAAATATTAGCCCACAGAGAGAAGCACGGGATTGAACTTCACTCTAGAGCAGTGGTCACCGCTGGCATTCCTAGTCGATCGCCAAACATTTTTGTAAAAAACCCAATCCTTTTCTAAAATTAGTTTTGGGCTGTTGGTGGTAGGTGCACCCGATTCAGCTGTGCGGGTAGCCAAAATGTTTCCATTTCGAACCATTGGGTTGCCCTGGTTGTGGACCATCATTGTGGTCCCCATCTGGTGGCTGACCTGGGTAGGGTTTCTGCGAATGAAGTCCGCTCCATGGCTGGGCAGCAGATGTCCAGTTGGTGATCGCTGTTGCAGTCCCCCCTCTGGTGGTCGACCCGGGTAGGGTGTCTGCAAATGAAGAAGTCAGCTCCATGGCTGGGCAGCGGATGGCCGGATTGGGATTGCCGTTCCGGACCCATCGTCTGGTCGTCCAGACTGGAAGATCTGGGCAGTAACTTAGGCAGATGTTAACAACGCACACAAGCTCATGAAATATATCATTACATTTCCTCCCAAATGAGCGGTGTTGTGGTACTAACTGATGGTTGTATGGGGAAGTTGTTTATGGCTCTATCACTTTCTACGTGCCGAAGAAAATGAAACAAAATGAATGAAAGCTTTAAACAAAACAAAATATAGTTATGCCACCTTAAATCATCGAATTGGACTGGATTCTATCTACGTCCATGGTCTTGGCAAAATGACCCTATCATGGCATTGTCTAATGTCATATCTAATCTAATCTATCTAATTTGCGGGGTGTTGCTTAGGGTACTATCCTAAGTTGATAACTACTTGATAAGTCTACAGCTGTAAGGCACTAGTTTTGGGCAGTCTACAGGGATGACTTCTGGACTTCTGGGAAGAAAACTGGTGAGTACTGTAGCTGTAGAGTTAAAGGCCTCAAAATAAATGTTCAACTTTACCCTTAAGTGATCCTAGCAAAAATCCTAATTGGATGTTCCGTTGTGCATGTGCATAAATTCTTATGCAGAATTACAACTTGTTCAGAATGAGTCTGACATAGTCCGGTAATTTTCAGGTCAATGCCTGGAGGTAAGTCAGAATTGATGTCGAGGGAGTCTGTAGTGGTTTTACTACCAGTCACTGTCTTCCATTATTGTAGTGGCGGTAGGTATGAAGAAGTCTACTTCATAGCTATGTTATCCATGGAGGAGCTAACCTCATGACAGAAGTACTCTAAGTATTAGACCAGTCGTACGTGGTGTGATCATGGTTCATGACTTATAATAACTTTTCTCCTGAACAGAGGGTTCTATTTATTAGTGGCGTGTGTTAACCATTGGAAGAGCGCAATGGAGATTCCCTTCCCCATGTTGCACTGAGTGACTCCTATGTCGCTATTATCAATAGCAATTTAACTTGTGAGGTTACTAATCCTCTTACTGAGTGTTGCTGGACTGACTGTCTTATTGGTCCTGGTACTCAAGGGGTCCAGTTGTCCTACCGATTTATTCTAAAATGTTATCCTACAGGAATACATGATTAGAGCATTTTACTAGTTGTCTTGTAGTGGCTACTACACATGGCAAGGAATGATTATTGTTGCCATTTGTTTTGGAGGTGGACAGTCCACTGGACTTCATTAACGACCAGTGTGGTACACCTCAGTACTATCTTATATGTGTTCTAAGATAATCCCAGTCTAGGGGCCAGTCTGCTCCTCACTATTATCATAGGGGAGTTTCCAACTAGATTTGATTTATGCTCTGGCGGCCTCATACGGTGTTGTCCATAGTCTCGACCCCCCTACCGGCCTTGATAAGGCTCATCATGGGTCTGGGCTACTATTCCCCTCCTTTGTGTCTCGGGACCACACTCCCCCGGCGGGTGGTGTTAGTATCCGAGGCGCAAATAAAAAGTTTGGACGCTATGTACAAGTTGTCAGTGGCTGCGTTATTATGAGAATGGCTGTAACCTTTCAACCAAATCTCCTAATGTTTGTGCTTCAACACCCTCAGTGGCTGTCGAGGTCTGTCAGTCACTACACGGTCCGCGTGTGGCAACCTCTTCAGTACCTGCAAACTGAGACGAGAATATCGGTCTGTGATATCGCAAAGTGTTTCACCAGTGAGAGTCATCGGGTCAGTTGCTGCACTGACGACATTAGTGTCATTGTAAGGGTTGACAGTCCCCCACGAAGCAGAAGGTGTATCATCGAAAGCAGAGGATACTTTGCGCATCAATGTTTTTCTTGCTGAGATGGTCGCAGTGCTTGCGGAAGTGTACGAAGGGCAAGAGAAGTTCATCTCAACTACTGTATTGCACGACTGCAAGGAGGTGGGAAGTTGCTCATTCACAGAGACAGCTGCCTCGAAATCATGAAAAGAATGGTCAATCAGATTGGCTAATGGAATGGGTCGAGATATCGTAATATCTCCTTGGCTCGGATTCTGCACCAAGACGTTTTTAAATGTCTTTTTCCCAAGGGGTGCTTTCGACAGCTACTTCTTCATTGCACAAAGGAATAACCTCAACCAAATTCCAAAGACTGGTGACATCCAGTGGAAGCAGTAGGAACTGAAAACAGGTTCCTATGAAATATCCCTTGGCAAAGACAATTCAGGGAACAGAGAGGGGGTTTGCCTGCTACCTAAGTTCTGTTATACTCACAGACATGATTCAAACAGTTTTAGAAACTTCAGAGTGTTTTCTATCCAAATCTATGAATAATATGCATATCTTATATTCTTGGCATGAGTAGCAGGAAGGTGAAGTTGGGCACACTATTTATCCAAAAGTGAAAATTCTGCCCCCTCGCCCCAAGAGGTTAATTGTTCCGATTTCAACGCAGTTCCTCGACGAGCAGAATGTTTTCATTTCCTGCTTTTGTCAATAGTTGCTCAGTTCTCTTCACCTGTCCCTTCATGTTAGCCATATCTTGCCCGTGCTTCAGCTGTGCACTGTGGTATTGGACCGATGCCACATTTTAAGGCGATACATAAGTGCAAAAATGGGGAGAACCGTCACAAAGCCTGTGTTTGATGGTTGATTTTGAAGAGCGTTGTTCACAATTTTGCGTTTTTTTTCACTAATGGCATTGAGACATTGATATCCGTCTGGATATCATAAGTAATGACTTGAGAGTGACCTGAATAATTCTTCATGGAAGAATACACTAGGGCCCACTTCAGAGGTCACAGATTGTACCCGCTGAAATCAAACGGAAGTACAAAAGGGCGGGACTTCTGTTCCGCAAGGCGGAATGTGGCACAAGAAAAAAAATGCCGATTTTCCCTTTGTTAGCTTTAGCATCCTGTGCAAGCTAACCCTACTTTGTGCCTGAAAAATGCAACACCCAGGATTCCCTTGGCAAGGAAAAGGTTTTACTTATAACGTATTATGTTCAAACCCTTTTCGGGGTTATTTGAAAATGTTTTAACCGGAACAAACAATGAAATGCACCGTGGTCTCCTTGCGTGGAAATGCAAGAGAGACAGAGATAATTATCTCTGGTCAAGCTAATATCTCCTGAATTTCAATCGAATGGCTCTTTGTCCTCGCTCGAGAAATTAATAATGACCGAGCCTACACACGTCTGAAACGCGCGAGGCAGAAATATTCCATTTCTCAGATTTCTATAATTAGCTTTATCAGCTCTCATACAGAAATGTATTCACTTACATTACCCACTGACTACGTCAGAACACAACACGGAGGCATGTCTCCAGAGCACACAATAATTATTGTCTACCACTCCAAAAATGTGTATAATAAACTAGGTATATTATGTAATCTGCTTTTCAATTTTATACAGGCTGAATCAAAATGAAAGCGTCATCCTATTTTAGATTCCTCGCACGGGGCTCCAATAATGTTGTGTCTTTGGCTATGCCGGAATAAGTGATATGACATGCTATTCTATAAAATCTTTTCTCTGTAATTAATATTACCTGATTGCACTGAGTGACTCCTATGTCGCTATTATCAATAGCAATTTAACTTGTGAGGTTACTAATCCTCTTACTGAGTGTTGCTGGACTGACTGTCTTATTGGTCCTGGTACTCAAGGGGTCCAGTTGTCCTACCGATTTATTCTAAAATGTTATCCTACAGGAATACATGATTAGAGCATTTTACTAGTTGTCTTGTAGTGGCTACTACACATGGCAAGGAATGATTATTGTTGCCATTTGTTTTGGAGGTGGACAGTCCACTGGACTTCATTAACGACCAGTGTGGTACACCTCAGTACTATCTTATATTACCTGATTGAGCTAATCATGTAAATGTAATTAACTAGAAAGTCGGGGCACCACAAAATAATATTTATAGAGCAGTTATCTTCAGAATAAATTCTTAAAGACCTAGTAATATTTTACATCAATAGCAGTCACTATTAATCGTCACCTTATTTCAGTCTCATCATCATGTAAATTCTTGGTTCCCTTCGCGAACCCTGGCTAACAAGTTGAATCAGCAATACAAAATTGGGTTTAATTATTTATTTACTAAATACCTAACTAATCACACAGAATTACATATACACAGAATTAATCATACCTTGATTACAAATTACGTCATAAAGGAAAACGTCCCTAGCGGACCGAACAGATATGACAGCTGGTTACACAAAGAAAAGGGGGGTTGGGTTTGAGTGAAAGAGCGGGAAGACTGAAGAACAAAGGGAGAGGCTATGTCTCTATCGGGCCGTAGGCAGCTACTCTATCGTAAATACAGAATCTATTGCATTCTAAATTACCACCCATTTGGAAAAGGAAAATGCAATAAATATTTCCTCTGAGCTGCGCTTCGGTAGGTTGGTGGTAGATGGAAGGCCGTGTTGCCCAACAAAGTCCTTTGTCCAAATAATTTCATATTCAAACATTTAAATTGCACAACAATTCCACGTGAAACTATAATGTGTAGAGTTTATGTCATCCTATCATTGATGAGAATGTCTCAGATGACAACCGAACTGACATCATATTCATTAAGTACCAATGCATATGTTCAACTGGTTGAATTTACCAAAATATGGTTAATTTCCCCCCACCTTCTGATGTTCCCAGAATCTCTATGTAAACCAAGGGATTTTGAATAGTCACATCAGTAGGGTAGAGAGAGGAAAAAGGGGGAGAGGTATTTATGACTGTCCAAAACCTACCCCCAGGCCAACGTCATGACATATGTTAATTTTCAATAGTCTCATGGAATATAGGCCTACATTGAACACCACACAGCGGCTGCTACTTTAGGCTGAATGATAGAACAGATATTTCCAGGTAGGCCTACATTTTGATCAAATAGCCACAGTAGCCTTTGTAACTTCAAGCGGGTAGAACCTCAGTGTTCACTGTAATTGCACAGAAATTTCACAATGGTCAAGTTTGTACTCAGCAGAGCTGAAATTACCTCAGTGCTGGAAATTGTTTTGAGGGAACATTGGTCTGGATCAAGTCATGAGTCAAGTCAACATATACATTTGAAAGTAATTATAGTGCCCAATTCAAGGTACTGTCAGTTTAAGAGATTTTAAGTTATTCCCACAGGCTTGGCTAGGGTATAGCATTTTGTTATTGCCCGACAGACACTAGAACACAGATGAGAAAATCTCTTAATACAATAACACCATGAAAACAGACAGAGACGGCCTTCAGAGCAAAAAAGGAATTACAGAAGATAGGGTTTGTTATAACATTGTTTACACCTGCAGCCCCTTGAAGTTCAGATTTACAAAACATAATTCTGAATTGAAAGGGGATCATTGAAAGGAAATAAAGTATTACAGACTACTTCACTTCTGGCCTACAGCCTCTGGCTAGCAGTTATCCACAATAGCACAATAGCTTTTAACAAATTTTATTTGATGCTGTTTATTTCTCTTTCCTTTTTATGTCAGGAGTACACACATTTATTTACTGACATTTTAAAGTCAATATATTGTTTTGGGTATGCAACAACGAGACATCAGAGGCCTTACAGTATATCAACAACATCAAGAGCAAGTCAGCTTTGACCATTGCAAAAATGCAATTTCTTGACGCTTCAACATGTTTATCCAGAGCCATATTGAAATACATGGCTCTGTGCTTATCTTAAAACAATTGCTAAATACTTTTTGACAGAATTCAACTTGCATCTTAACTCAGACCTTTACACCACTTCAGATTAGTATTTACCTTAGCTAAAGTTTGTACTCCTCAAGGGTATAAATAAGTGTGCCAAATGAACTATGCCTGGCTGTTGTCAATGTGGATAGCTAATCAGCAAACAATGTAGTACACTGGGGTCGACCAAGTGTAGCCGAACCAGAGAACTGGCTGTGACCCTCAGGCCATTTCGCTATAACCCAGTCAGCCCCCCTTTTTACGGCTTGTTATGTACATGCTACCCTTGTTCTTTGCATGCCAAATAAATCATTAATGTGTAAGAAAAAGACTCAAGAACATCACTGAATAACACTAGTCAGAATAACTAACTCGAAGGGCTTGTGAGTTGCATGTGAATAAGGTATGATACATAATGAGTGCTCTCCCAAATGTTAAACCCTTGCTGCCCACCTGGGTCTGACTGAACCCTTACATTTTTTTGTAACCTTTACTTAACTAGGCAAGTCAGTTAAAGAACAAACTCTTATTTTCAATGATGGCTTAGTTACAGTGGGTTAACTGCCTTGTTCAGGAGCAGAAAGACAGATTTGTACCTTGTCAGCTCAGGGATTTGAACTTGCAACCTTTCGGTTACTAGCCAGACGCTCTAACCACTAGGCTATCCTGCCGCCTCCTTGCTGCCCACCTGGGTCCGTGTCTAGCCAAAAGGTTGAGCCCCTATCTGAGAAGCGCTCCATACAAGGGAGAAACTGAATCAAGTTGACAGTGTAATGCTTGAGGTGCCCGTTAAAAAAATATTATTCATGATTCCCAATAACGTTTTAACTTAAACAGGAAATGACCGCCTGCTTAGAGGCCTCGGCGACGGCAGCCATGAAGACGACCCATTGGCAGCCTGAGATAACACAACATCTGTCAATAACACCAGGCTAAGATAGCAGCGCTACGTGTGACATTGTAGCACTCCCTCAGCCCGCTCTCCACTCCTGTCAGCTCTGGGCCCTCTTCAATAACATTTTAACAAATCACAAGCCATCGCCAGAGAGATTCATTGCATGTAGACCACTAGAGAGCAATACATTTTTTATGTTGTTAAGAAATTGAAAAATCAATGTGAAAGCATTTAGATTTTCTTCAATTATACTGACTGTAAGAGCCAGCAACCTGATTACTAGAGAGTGAGAGAGGGAAAAAGGGAAAAGAAAATTCTAGGATTTCTTCAGCAATTTGTTTCTTGGCCGTATTTTCTAAATCGCTCAATACAATCTCCTAAAAGTTTTCATTTATCAATCGGTTTAAGTTACAGAACAAGAAAGCCATGCCAGGGCGAAATCCTTCATTCATTAATGAAAGACATCCATTACTGTCGCGGAGCAATAGAGTTAATATAAATAAATGAATTATCAAACCCACTTAACCAGGGTTTATTATGAGAGAGCAAGGCATAATTGTGTTTCTGATCAGATCAGATGAATTCAGATGCAGGAGTCCCAACCACTTCTCATTTGAAAGCTAGTGCTAGGAACAGGGGAATATATCACTGGGCTTATTACCATGGCTTGGTATAATGACATTACATATGAAAAGAGATATACTACACTCTGGTAAATTCTTTAATGGCTGACACTGCAGCAAGTCTCATCTTTACCATCTCCCATCAAGATGTTAACAAGAAGCCAGAATTATTGGAGAAAATACTGAATTGGTCTTCCTAAATCAGACATGATTGGGGCTCCCAAGTGGCGCAGTGGTCTAAGGCACTGAGTCTCAGTGCTAGAAGTGTCACTACAGACCCTGGTCCAATTCCAGGCTGTAACATAACTGGTCATGATTGGGAGTCCCATAGAGCAGTGCACAATCGGCCCAGCGTCATCCGGGTTAGGTTTTGGCCCTGGGTAGGCTGTCATTGTAAGTAAGAATTTGTTCTTAACCGACTTGCCTAGTTAAAAAGATGTTTGGCTATTGTAAATTTCTGACCCAATGAAAGCTACTGTTTAACCCTAATACCCACATTTTTAAGGTAGTATTTTTTCTCTTCATCATGTGGCCAATTTAAATAAATCCCTTTTATGACATTAATATTTGATCTTCCATTCAAATGAGCAGAGAACATTTCGGGAATTGACAGCACTATTTTGCTTTGGAATACATCAACAGAACACTGGCACGTACATCGCATTTAGGGAATATACCATTTTGAATCAAGAGAAAACAATAAGCTGTGTGAGGAGGCCCATTTGTGTCAGAATGTCGTTTCAATCATCATTGATGACCCAGAAGTGAAATTCCCAAAGCGGGAACTCTGCGTCGTCTGACAGTTTCTAGATATTCTATTTGCCATTCAGCACAAGTCCAGGACATGAGGAGGAGTGGGATGAGGAGGTGAAGGCATACGGAGGCGTTTTTTGATAACGGAAAGCATCATCATTGTCTGGAGGCATACGTTACGGAGCGCACGCCTGCAACATTCCACATTCCACGAATAGAAGCCTCTTAGGAGTGTTTTACACCACTATGGCTCCCTAGCTCTATCTGGTAGAAACCATGCTTTTAATGTGGATTAAATATTCATCCCATTGTTCCACCAGAGCGTGTAACAACGTGGAATTGCAAGCGGGGCCGTGCGACACCTAACGCAATGTGAGGCTGTGGTGTTTCCTTTTATTTATTGATGTCGTCGGGAATGCTTACACACTGAGCCCGAGGTACCCTCATCTGTGTCAAAAGCCATTGGTAAACACGCTACTGATGGAGGGTGATCGCCCAGTGACTGGGAAAGAGATGGATAGGGAGAAATACGTACAAATCGGTGATGTGTTTGTGAATGCATATGGGGAACCGATCTTTATTAAGGTCTAAATTAGCCTTGTGACCTTGTCAGTTGAGCTTGCACGTATTGAGCATCAGTTAAGCACCACAAACTTCCCTCCTCAGTCCTGCACCCGTTTCCCTTCTACGACCTGCGTACGTACACGAATCCGTTTAGTGTGATCCGTTCAGTGTGATCCGTTCAGTGTGATCCGTTCAGTGTGATCCGTTCAGTGTGATCCGTTCAGTGTGATCCGTTCAGTGTGATGTTAGCGTACAATGGAAATATTGACTTTGTATGACTCACTGTGTATGACAGAGGTCCTGTAGGCTGTAGCCTATTTTTACCAGCAAGGTTTCAGGAGGGTGAATCAGGCCAGGGTATAATCCATCAACTCTGTGCCGAGCAGTTACAGAGAATATCTGACAGACAGTATATGACACTAAGAGCATTAGGCCCGTAACCGATAGGTCGCTGGTTTGAATCCCTGAGCCGACTAGTTGAAAAATCTGTCGATAGGCCCTTAAGCAAGGCACTTAACCCTAATGGCTCTGGATAAGAGCGTCTGCTAAATGACTAAAACATTTATGTGATTGAAATACCACGCTCAAGGGGATCATTTTGTGTTCTTTCAGGAGGAGAGACAAGGGCCGTTCTTCAGTGTGTCAGGTTATAACCGAAGCTGTTGTCCAATCAAAAGTATACAAACCCAGGTGTGCCTGTTTTTGTGCAGGTGTTGAAAGGACTAAACAAAGCGAACAAGGGGATGATAATAGAACAGCCAGATTACCAGCTGTCCTCTGTCATTGTTATTGTCAAGGAAATATGAAGAGAGGCTTGGCAACAAACACTGCAATCAGCGGCATCACAATATTTGCGACAGGAGCCATTTTATGACTGAGTTAGTGCCAAGACTGTTAACTATGGGCAATGTACTGCAGGCCTATTTTTCCCACTCAGAAGTGTTGCGAGATAAATGCCAACCATATTTAAAATTAGATTATTATATACACTCTTATTAAGATGACAATCTGACCTTGTAATGCAAATGTTTGCAGGCATTTAGAGCTAAAGAACCATCGAGAAGCATCTTGTCTTGATGAGCCTGCAACCAGAACTCTGCATGTTTTTATAGCATGTGCGCAAGGGGACATTCTATTCATAGTAGGCCCTCATACAGTACTCTGCCCCAGAAAGCTTCTCTCCACCACATGTCCCTGTACACTGGAGCTTCTCTGACCACAGTAAACAGACACTGTGAGAGAGCAAAGGGTTAACGATGCAGTAAACAAGCAGTGCTGGTACATCTGAGCAGGTCACAGGGGACGGAGAGCTATCTGCCCAACTAGAGGCTAGCATAGCCACACACAATCACCTAACACTGCTTTCTGAGTCCCCCAGAGGGACCAGTGAAGAAACAAGTCTAAGGAGGGGAGAGGTGCAGAGAAACAGAGATGCTACGTATCAATAAGAGGCGCTATTTATCATTCACAAGGTCAAATGGTTCCGGCAAATGAAATGGTTTCAAGCTAACACATCTACAGTAGTCATTGACTACTGTTGCACAGTGAGTGACTCTTGTCATGCATCTTGCCATGGAGGCAGCTCTGCAACCTTAACCCTAACCACACTGCTAACCCTAATTCTAAACCCTAACCTTAAATTAAGACCAAAAAGCGAATTTTTGGTCGGTCTAGCGGAAATTGCTCATGGCAAGATTCATGACAATACACCTCAACTGGCAGTGGAACACTCGTAATCCGCCTGCCATTGTGCATTCAAAACAATATGTCTGCTATTAAGCAATGGTTGCATCAAAGAGGGGGAGATGTTTGCTCAGTCCTAATACCTACAATACCATTCCCTAACATCTTTCCGGCCTCTGCTGCTTCGGTCCTTCAGCTGTTGATCAAAGTTGAGTGGATTGGTGAGAGCACAGAAGTTTAATGCTGTAGTTTGTTTCCATGAACCTTCTTTCTTCCATACAGGAAAGAAGGAAGGAACTGAAGGAGTGAAATATGTATTAGTATTTATATGGCACAAATACTGTTTTAATTTGAATTAGCTCCACGGAAAAACAATATAAACCCCTACGCAATAGTGACTTTCTGCAAAGAACTGGCTGAGACCTATTGTGGTCTGCGAGTAGACTCTCAGTTGAATTACCTCTCAAAGGCGTTTTTTTTTGGTTAGAATTTTAATTACAGAGCAAGTTCAGAAGTATGGAACGAAGCACCATTGAGTGTGCTGCTAAGGAGCTTGAAAAATTAATTAACCATGTGTGAAATGATATGCAAACGTGTTTTATCAAATGCGACACAGTCATTATCAGAGTAACTACTGTATGAAAAAGGCAGAGAGTGAAGAATGGCTTCTTTCTGAAGTAGCTGCTATGTTTCAGATAAGCCTGAGACCAAAACATAGAAAATGCACTGTTAATTGAGTTCATTGATTTTTCACCCTTCCTCAAACAAGTTGATTAGAGTATCGTCAAGGCATTCCATTGAAATTGCCCATTTTGGAAGTTCATCATGCACACACGCACACACCCAGCTACGGGCACGCACGCACGTGCACATACATGCGCACAGCTGACATTGCATCCTATAATATATTACTGGGATGTGAGGATTCAAACATTCCAAGAACATTTCAAATTATTTATAATGGGCTTCTCAATATGCAAACTCAGTTCGGTCCCCAAGCTTCATCCAAGCACACGCCACTTGCCATTATAACATAGCATAAATAAATCACCTTCTCTTTCTTCTCCAACCAGACGTTTGAGAACAACTGCCTTTGCTCTTTAATTGCACTCAGAGTGTTGCTATTTTGGCTGCATGCAGTCCACTGTGGTTCCCTGGCCTTGGATCATATACAGCAGCTTTTAAGACACCAGAAGCAGATGATGTTACAGGTCATTAATTAACACATTTGCCCATTATTAGTTTTATAATGACTCTGGTTAGAGCTTATCAGTGGTTTGATTACTTCCCGTTGGCTACAGGGATGTTGACTGGTATATGGAGACCCAGTTCATATCAGTTATCTGCAGGGATGTTGACCTTACCGGCCACCCTAGACCCACTCCAGTTTGCATATCGCCCCAACAGGTCCACAAATGACGCAATTGCCATCGCACTGCAAACTGCCCTATTCCACCTGGAGAAAAATAATACCTATGGTAAGAATGCTGTTCATTGACTACACCTCTGAATTCAACACCAAGCTCATCATCAAGCTGGAGGCCCTGGGTCTCAACCCCTCCCTGTGCAACTGGGTCCTGGACTTTCTGACGGGCCACCCCCACGTGGTGAAGGTAGGAAACAACATCTCCACTTCACTGACCCTCAACACTGGGGCCACACAAGGCTGTGTGCTCAGCCCTCTCATGTACTCCCTGTTCACACATGACTGCGTGGCAATGCATGCCTCCAACTCAATCATCAAGTTTGCAGACGACACAACAATAGTGAGCTTGATCACCAGCAACGATGAGATAGCCTACAGGGAGGAGGTGGGGGCTCTGGGAGTTGTGGTGTCAGGAAAAGAACCTCTCACTCAACGTCAACAAAACAAAGAAGATGATCGTGGACTTCAGGAAACAGCAGAGGGAGCACCCTCCTATCCACATCGAAGGGTCAGCAGTGGAGAAGGTGAACAGTTTAAAGTCCATTGGTGTACACATTAGAGACAAACTGAAATGGTCCACCCACACAGACAGTGTGGTGAAGAAGGCGAAACAGGCACCTCTTCAACCTAAAGAGGCTGAAGAAATTTGTCTTGTCACCCAAAACCCTGACAAACTTTTACAGATGCACAATCGAGAGCGTCCTGTTAGGCTGTATCACAGCCTGGTACGGCAACTGCACCGCCCTCAACCGCAAGGCTCTCTAGAGGGTGGTGCTGTCTGCACAATGTATCACCGCGGAAGGTCACAAGAAGGCCAAAAAGATCATCAAGGACAACAACCAACTGAGCCACTGCCTTTTCACACTGTTACTATCCAGAAGGCGAAGTCAGTACAGGTGCATCAAAGCTAGGACTGAGGGATTGAGAAACAGCTTCTGTCTCAAGGCCATCCGACTGCTTAACAGCAATCACTAACTCAGAGAGGCTGTTGGCTACATTGAGATCCGATCACTGGACACTTTAATAAATGGATCACTAGTCACCTTAAACAATGCCACTCTAAATAATTCCACTTACATAATGTTTACATATATTACATTACTCATATCACATGTATATACTGTATTGAGAGCCAATCACTGGACACTTTAATAAATGTATCACTAGTCACTTTAAATAATGCCACTTTAATAATGTTTACATATATTACATTACTCATATCACATGTATATACTGTATTATATACCATCTACTGCACCTTGCCTATGCCGCTCGGCCATCGCTCATCCATATATTTATATGTACATATTCTCATTCACCCCTTTAGATTTGTGTGTATCAGATAGTTGTTGGGAATTGTTAGATTATTTGTTAGATATTACTGCACTGTTGGCTGGTATATGAAGACCCAGTTCATATCACAGATATCTGCAGAGATGTTGACTGGTATATGGAGAGCAGATCCCTAGCTTGCACAGCCACAAAGTCATAAAACCACAGCTGATGCTCGTATGTAGAGTCATACTTAGTAGCAGACTTGGGTTCAAAAAGTATTTGAAAGCTATCTAAAATGACATGAGCTGTGCATAAAATAGCTTGGCTGGTGAAATGGGAGCCAATGAATTGGTCCCAAAAGTGCAAACCCCGCTCATATTGCACTCGAAGCAAAGTCAATAAAATGATCAAGGAATGTTGATCATATCACATTGATGAGCTCATGGGGTTACTGCTTCACGGTAAAATATACCCTCAGCATGGACAGAAAAGACCCCGCTCACATGCTCCACTCAACAGTCGACTATCGATTGCACATTCTCTACGCAAAGCCCCAAACCACGATTAATTACGAATTGCAGTGTGAATCTTTAATAATAAGGAGGCATCTCCTCTATTCTCTTGTAGCAGGTAGAACGACAAAGCCTGTGAAGCCTACAGGTCTTGTAGGTACCTGAAGGGAGTTTTTCTAGGTACCTGAGGTGAGTTGTCTTAATTGAACAGTAGGGGATCTCAGCGGTGTGCCTAGCTATCCCAGCATAGCACCTCCCCCAAGGCCCACTCACCATTCCTCTCCCAGCAGTAGTGTCTGGACCCAGCATCACAAAGAGAGCCTGAACCGGAGGGGAGTGGATGGTGGATTGATTGAAAAGACTCAGGGAGGTGAGGGGCTGATGATTTATGGAGAGGAATGCTAGCAGTATGCTAGTGGTCATGCTGTGGTTCACCTCTGTCCAGTCACGAGTTAGGAGTTTGTTCTGGTGGACGTAGGCTACATGTATAAATATGTTGGTGTTGGTTCTGCATTATTGTAATGCAGAAAATGGTAGGCTGCCTGAGAGGTGAGTAGCATTGAAATAGTAATGTAGACAAGCATTTGAATCTGAATTTATTGTTAGAAAATATGCTAATAAAACGTGATACTACTGTTTCATCGTATTTTCCACACACACGTATGGTCCCCCATCTTCAGTCCATGCATATTTAGTATTTATTATGATCCCCATTAGTTACTACCAAGGCAGTAGCTACTCTTCCTGGGATCCGAACAGGGATAAAGAAATACATCATGGTAAAACAACACATCATACAAATTAACATTGCTGAAATTTACATTTACAATATAACATTTATAATACAATATTAGTGTGTGTTTATAGAGGGTGTGCATGTGTGTCACGTCACAGTCCGTGTTGTTTTATGTTTTTTTAACCCTTGCGTTGTCTAAATGGTCACAAATGACCAGCCACTATGTTTAATAGCAGAGAAAACCCCCTAAATTAAATTTTTTCAACTTGAAATTGAATGACTTTTCCTAGAGTGACCCCAACATTAGAAAAAGTGAAACATCGCCCTTGTTCATATATCCATGAAAGCTGTACATCACCAGGGTACAAAGATTGTCTTTGGGTGATTTTTGACCTGGCAGTTATAAAATAATTTACACACCACAAAGACACACACACACGCACGCACACACGCACGCACGCACGCACGCACGCACGCACACACACACACACACACACACACACACACACACACACACACACACACACACACACATTATGAGACATTTAGATTATGTGTGCTACTGATTGAACTCAGCCAGCAGCTCCTGAGAAGGAAGATCACCATGGTTGGCACAGTTAGAAAGAACAAGCCTGAGCTTCCTCCTGCAACCCTCGCAACAAGGGGAGGGAGGCTTTCTCATCAAAGTTTACCTTCACCCTCACCACCACTCTAGTTTCTTACCTCCCAAAGAGGAACAAGAATGTGGTTCTCCTGAGCACACTGCACAAAACGGCTGAGATCAGTGAACAAGAACCCAGCCATCATCCTGGACTACAACCACAACAAAGGAGGCATGGACAACCTGGATAAGGTATCCGGAACTTACAGCTGCAGGAGGATGGCTGCCTGTTGGCCCCTGGTCATCTTCCATAACATCATTGATATGTCCTCATACAATGCCTTTGTGATATGGAACAAGATCCACCCTACCTGGATACCTGATAAGTGGAACAAGAGGAGGGTGTTCCTGGGGCAGCTGGCACTTATAAAGGCACTTGTAACCCCACACATTCAAAAAAGGGAGCTCCTCCTCAGCACAGCAGCCTCTGCAGCGCTTGTCAAAGCTGTTCAGGGGGCTGAAACTTGTCCTGATTCACCTGAGGCTGCAGATGGGGCAGGCAAGAGATGAGAGGCCAATGCTGGCCCCCAAAGGACTGTAAAACAAATACTCTGTGCTGCACATGTGAGAAATACATCTGCAAAGTCCAGGCACACACACTTGCATACTGTCCTACATGTGCTAATTAGAGTTGATTGATTTATGTTCTTCATGTTTTTGTTTTGTATATATCATCTTATTGTATTCTTATGTATTGTTGTTGTTTATACACCTTGTGGGTGGGGGGCAAAGGTTCTAAAAATGGGAGAAGACTAGTATTTTGTAGTTGAATTCCTCATTGTACAGTATGTAAGAATATATCACCACGTTGCCAATAAAGTTCAAGACTGTTATTGTTTCCCTTCAATAAAATGCATTCAAAACTACTTTCTGCACATTTCTATTACTTTCTTAGGCTATACAAGTGCTATCTCTTGCTAAACAATGTATGTATAGTACATTTGGTAATAATAATAATAAACCTCTACTTTAGTAAATAAAACAATTATGACAGGTGTGTTGTATTAAACATTAGTAGTGTCCACTGATTAAATTCAGTCTTTCTGCATTGTGAAAAGGGAACACCAAGATATTCACAAAGTTTGTGATGAATGACAGTTTGTTTCTTCATGAAAAATAGATTTGGGGGTTAAAATTCAAATAAGCTGCTTTATTTTAGGGGTTTAGTGAAGGCGGGTAATTTTTTACCCTTAAGACAAGGGAAGTATACAGAATGTTAAGACTACACAAGGGTTAAACCTGATTTTGCTGCTCTCTTGAGTTACCTGAGGTGGAAGAGTTCAATGTAGTCATGGCTCTATATGGTCCTGTGTGTTTCCTAGCCTCTGTTTGGGACTTAGTGACAAATTGTAATGCAGTCAATCTTTCCTCTACTTTGAGCCAGGAGATATTTGCATGCATGTTATTGATACTAGCCCTGCATGTGCATTAAAGGTCCAGCAGTGCTGCTCTGTTCTGGGCCAACTGTAATTTGCCCATGTCCTTGTTTGCAGCACTTGACCATATATCTGGGCAGTAGTCCAGGTGTGATGTAACTATGGTCTGTAGGACTTTTGGTTGATTGTGATGTCAAGAAGACCGAGCAGCGCTTTATCATGACAGACCTCTCCCCATCTTAGTAAACGCCGCATCAATACGTTTTGACCATGTAAGTTTACAATGTAGGGTTACAGCAAGCAGTTTAGTCTCCTAAACTTGCTCTATTGCCATATGACTTATTACATGATTTAGATGAGGTTTAGAGTTTAGCTAATTATTTGTTTTTAGTTTTTTATATTATTATTTAGGACTGTCACTAGCCACAACTCTTTGTTAAAGGCCCAGTGCAGTCAAAAACATGATTTTCCTGTGTTTTAGATATATTTCCACACTATAAGTTTGAAATAATACTGTGAAAAATGTGAAAATTATGACAATGTCCTTTTAATGTAAGAGCTGTTTTTTGTTTTCCCCTACCACGCAGAAATTGCTCTTTGCTAAGAAGCTATTTTTGTTTTTTTTACAACCATTTTAATTGAAAACAATCACAGTAAGGTACTTAATTGTTACCCAGAAATGATTTGGTATTGAGATAGAAATGGCTGCACAGGACCTTTAAGGGTTGCAGTGATTTCATTCGCTGTGGTAGCTGACGTGTCTAACGTTGAGTCATCAGCGTACACATGAAGGAAGAATATTTCTTACTTTCATTGCACGTCACACATGACATGAATAGCTAAAATTCGCAATGCTCATGATCAGTATTATCATCAATCAAATGTATTTGTAAAGCCCTTTTTACATGTCACAAAGTGCTGTACAGAAACCCAGCTTTAAACCCCAAATAGCAAGCAATGCAGATGTAGATGTATCATAACTTATTGACTGAAGCATCACTGCATTACAAAATGAATCATTGTACTTAGCCTTATCAAAAGTTCTGATCGTCTGCAAATGACCTCTCTTCCCACCATGGAATTGATCTCAATACAAATAAATGTAATTGAGATGCACTTCATTCAAAGTTGATCCTTCCATCAAGGTGCATTTTTGATTTAATCTCGTTTTTTACAATTCTGACCTTTGAAGGAAACGGTGATATGCAAATCAACTATCTTCATATATTGTTAGTGGGTGAATTAGCATTTGCTTTGCGGTATTATCTCACTTTGGGTTTACATAAATGTGCATTGTAGATAGAGCGCTCATGAATTATGTACAAGGCCTCTCCTTCGGCTGTGGCCCAGAACCCAAGATCAGCATATTTGAGATCTTCACCATTTCACAGCCTATTTAGCATTAATATGCATCCATCCTTCCTGGGCTAGCGATATAAACACTTTTTGAGAACACATCCCTTGATTCCCTGCTCTCTTCTCCACACGTCTAAAGTGCTGGAAAAAACAACAGAACCACATCTGTGTGTATTTGTCATAACAAAAACAATGTCAGGGTAATAATTGGGGTAGAATACTGAATCATACGGTTCTTATTCATAAGGTAACTGTCAATAGCCTAAGTAATGTGGAATGCTACTTGTTATCTGGGGATTGTTGAGACGGTACGATGGTGTGATTTGATTGGACCTTGTATAAGCCAATGGATCTTCTTTCTGTTAAATTGTTCATCACTACGGACTAGAACCTTCCAACAATGCCGTAAGACTCGCATAACATAAGTTATCAAGCATCATATGATTGTCTATAATATGTAATGATGCTGGCAGCAGTAAGAATCATGACAGTTGTTGTGACGAGATGACACAACAGCTTGGCTTTGTAATACAGGTATAAAAAGTGATCACAAAAATGCCAGCAGATGTCAATAGTTATGTAAGATTCATATAAAAAGTTATTAAGACACGTGACACTATTATGGATATTACCATGGACGTTATTTAAAGCCTATATCAAATATTACACTCAGTTTCCACTGAGTTCTTAATGTATTAAAGATCAAAGGCAGTCCTCGTTTCATGTCATTATGTAATAATTTGCTGAGAAAAGTAGCAGAACAGAGTAAAAACTGCTCTCTCGTAAAACGGATACTCTAAATACCCTGGTCAGCAATGACATTTCGAAGGACTAACGTCTCAAGTTACAACTGTGATTAAAAAGCAAAGAATATCACATTTCCTCTTAAAGTGTATTTTCCACGGCTATATGAACACGTTTGTCATGTGTGTTGATTTAGTTAATTGAATTCTAGTACCTATGGCAAAATGGGGAAACTAGCAACTAGAGTAGACAAGGGTTGATGGATGGCTGTGCTTCACATTTATTTTGTGAGTTATAAATGTGCTCCACACTTTTATGCATTCATATACTATAGACATGAGTATTTGCAATTTTTTAACATGTATATATTGAAATTTGAGGCAGCAAATATCAAACCTGAAATGGAGGAAAAGAGTAATAGTAATGATATGTCCCTTGGAGCATTCCTTGTTGTTCTACTGTTAGAAAAAGTCAGCCAATGAATAAAACTAAGTCATGAATGAATGCCCCTGGTACGCATCCGCCCCCTTATATGATATTATGGGGTAGTGGCTAATCCTCAAAAAGGGATTTGGTTTTTGAGATACCCCTACCCGAGGTAGAACAAATCAAAACCATGTTTTTTCACATCTCTAATGTCTCACACCCCCTAAACTTAAAAAGTGCAGAATAATGCCTGGGTGGAGGGAGGATGGGCCACATAAGCTTATGTAACCCAATATTGAAAGCTCAGTTATTGCTAAAATGTGGAATACAAGTAGTCAGTTGTCTGCCCTACATACACAAGCAAACAACATTAGGTTATCCCTAATGCATCTTGGAAATAAAGACACAGCGATGCAACATGAGGAAATATCAACTATGAATATGTCTGATGAATGTAAGCTTTACTTTTTGGTAGCTGATTAAAAGACAACTTTCCAAGTCAAATCTGCTGGTATTTAGTGCTGTATGGTACTGTCTGACAAAAATGCATACAGTTAATTTTGTGTCTATTACAATTCATTAGACTCTAAGGAAAACAAGTGGGCTCAGACAGCGAAAATTGTCATTTTACATGTTTAGCCTCATGCAATTATGTTAGGAGAACCTCCCTAGATTTGACACCAAATCCAAGATGGCTGCCAGAATCACCTGTAAATGAGAGACATCTTTCAGATTTGTGTACTGCACTTATGACCTGTACTCATCCTATTTTTGTGTAATTCAACAATGTTGGGAATCCAATGTGCCTGCCATAATTACACTCAAACACCATTGTCTGGATATAGTAAAGGCAGCAGACTGCTTGGCATGGCAACTCAGAGGAAACGGAACCCTGGACTCTGATACCCTCTTCCTAACTTTTACAACTTGCCCCCAGTGCCTCCAGGATTGGGCTCTTAAATTACCTCCTTATCATTTAGAAGTAAGCTTTGATTCATTGCTTGTCCAATACTGATGCTTGAGTCCAACATGACCTTCCACTGGCTCACTGCATTCGTGATGCGCATTGGGATGTTCCTGTGCATTCTTATTCTGTTCGGGTTGAGATGGCACATTGCTTTTCATATTTTTTTGTATGTCCACCATCCTGGCTCTCTGCCCTGGAGTTGCCATATATGTTGACTTGGTGACTTTATGGTGTATGGGGTGGATGCAACCACACATGATGACAAGCGCATAAGGCAGGTAAGTGTTCACTACAATAAACCAACACAACTACAAACAATACCCATAATGTCAAAGCAAAAACAGTTCCTTTTAAATTTGTGATGATTTATTAAAAATAAAAGACTGAAATAAGACATTTACATAAGTATTCAGACCCTTTACTCAGTACTTTGTTGAAGCACCTTTGACAGTGATTACATCCTCTTCTTGGTTATGACACTACAAGCATGGCACACCTGTATTTGGGGAGATTCTCCCATTCTTGTCTACCGATCCTCTTAAACTCATCAGGTTGGATGGGGAGCGTCGCTGCACAGCTATTTTCAAGTTTCTCCAGAGATGCTCGATCGGGTTTAAGCCCGGGCTCTGGCTGGGCCACTCAAGGACATTCAGAGACTTGTCCCGAAGCCAATCCTGCTTTGTCTTGGCTGTGTGCTTAGGGTCGTTGTCCTGATGGAAGATGAACCTTTGTCCCCATCTGAGGTCATGAGCGCTCTGGAGCAGGTTTTCATCAAGATCTCTCTGTACTTTGCTCCGTTAATATGTCCCTTTAACCTTACTAGTCTCACAGTCCCTGCTGCTGAAAAACATCCCCACAGCATGATGCTGCCAACACCATGCTTCACCATAGTGCCAGGTTTCCTCCAGACGCGACCTTTGGCATTCAGGACAAAGAGTTCAATCTTGGATTCATCAGAATGACTTCCGTCTGGCCACTCTACTATTAAGGCCTGAATGGTGGAGTGCTGCAGATATGGTTGTCCTTCTGGAAGGTTCTCCCATCTCCACAGAGGAACTCTGGAGCTCTGCCAGAGTGACCATCGGGTTCTTGGTCATCTCCCTGACCAAGGCCATTTTCCCCTGATGGTTCAGTTTGGCAGGGCGGCCAGCTCTAGGAAGTGTCTTGGTGGTTCCAAACTTCTTCCATTTAAGAATGATGGATGCCACAGTGTTCTCGGGGACCTTCAATGCTGCAGAAATGTTTTGGTATCCTTCTCCAGATCTATGCCTCAGAGCTCCACGGACAATTCCTTCAACCTCATGGCTTGGTTTTTGCTATGACCTGCACTGTCAACTGTTGGACCTTATATAAACAGGTGTGTACCTTTCCAAATCATGTCCATTAAATTGAATTTACCACAGGTGGACTCAAATCAAGTTGTAGAAAATGGATGATCAATGGAAACAGGATTCACCTGAGCTCAATTTCGAGTCTCATAGCAAAGGGTCTAAATGCGCTGCACACTACCAAGGACTGTGGGCTCTCCTTCTCCGTGGCCGGCGTGTAAAAAATTTAAACGTGTTAACCCTCGCAAGGCTGCCGGCCCAGACGGCATCCCTAGCCGCATCCTCAGAGCATGCGCAGACCAGCTGGCTGGTGTGTTTACGCGTATATTCAATCTCCCTATCCCAGTCTGCTGTCCCCACATGCTTCAAGATGGCCACCATTGTTCCTGTACTCAAGAAGGCAAAGGTAACTGAACTTAATGACTATCGCCCCGTAGCACTGACCTGTCATCATGAAGTGCTTTGAGAGACCAGTCAAGGATCAAATCACCTTTACCTTACCTGCCACCCTACACCCACTTAAATTTGCTTACCGCCCCAATAGATCCACAGATGATGCAATCTCCATCACTTTGCACACTGCGTTATCCCATCTGGACAAGAGGAATACCTATGTAAGGATGCTGTTTATTGACTATGGCTCAGTGTTCAACACCATTGTACCCTCCAAGCTCATCATTAAGCTTGAGGCCTTGGGTCTGAACCCCGCCCTGTTCAACTGGGTCCTGGACTTCCTGACGGTCCGCCCCCAGGTGGTGAAGGTAAGAAACATAACCTCCACTCTGCTGATCTTCAACACTGGGGCCCCCTCCTGTACTCCCTGTTCACACATGACTGTGTGGCCAAGCACACCTCCAACTCAATCATCAAGTTTGCAGACGACACAAGAGTAGTAGGCTTGATTCCCAATGATGATGAGACAGCCTGCAGGGAGGAGATGAGGGCTCTGAGAGTGTGGTGCCTTTAAAGAACCTCTCACTCAACGTCAATTAAACAAAGGAGATGATCGTGGACTTCAGGAAACAGCAGAGGGTTCACCCCCCTATCCACATCAACGGGACCGCAGTGGAGAAGGTGGAAAGCTTCAAGTTCCTTGGCGTACACATCACTGACAAACTGAAACGGACCACCCACACAGACAGTGTGGTGAAGAAGGCACATCAGAGCCTCTTCAACCTCAGGAGGCGAAAGAAATATGGCTTGTCACCTAAAACCCTCACACACCTTTACAGATGCACAATTGAAAGCATCCTGTCGGGCTGTATCACCACCTTGTACGACAACTGCACTGCTCGCAACCACAAGGCTCTCCAAAGGTTGGTGCGGTCTGCCCAACGCATTACCAGGGGCAAAGTACCCTCCCTGCAGGAGGCCCTGCAGGACATCTACAGCACCCAATGTCACAGGAAGGCCAAAAAGATCATCAAGGACATCAACCACCCGAGCCACTGCCTGTTCACCCCGCTATCATCCAGAAGGTGAGGTCAGTACAGGTTCATCAAAGCTGGGACCGAGAGCCTGAAAAACAGCTTCTATCTCAAGACCATCAGAATTTTAAACAGCAACCACATTAGAGGCTGCTGCCCATAGGCATAGCCTAGACATCACTGGCCACTTTAAGGAATGGATCACTAGTCACTTTAATAATGTTTACATATCTGGCATTACTCATCTCATATGTATATACTGTATTCTATACAATTCCACGGTATCTTAGTCACCTAATAATGTCTACATATCTTGCATTACTTTTCTCATATGGATATACTATATTCTATACTATTCTACGGTATCTTAGTCACTTAATGTTTACATATCTGGCATTACTAATCTCATATGTACAGTATATACTGTTTTCTATACTTGTCACACCCTGATCTGTTTCACAGGTCCTTGTCTTCACCACCTCCAGGTGTCACCCATCTTCCCCATTTATCCTCTGTGTATTTATACCTGTGTTTTCTGTCTGTCTGTGCCAGTTCGTCTTGTTTGTCAAGCTTACCAGCGTTTGTCCTGTCAGCTCCTGTATTTTCCCAGCCTCCCTTTTTCTCGTCCTTTTGACCCTTGCCTGTCCTGACCCTTTACCCGCCCACCTGACAACTCTGCCTGTCCCTGTCCCTGAACCTGCCTGCCATCCTGTTACCTTAGCTCCACTTCTGGATTACTGAACTCTGCCTGTCCCTGACCCTGAATCTGCCTGCCGTTCTGTACCTTTGCTCCTACTCTGGATTATCGACCCATGACTGCCTTGACCTGTCATTTGCCTGCCCCTGTTGTTACAATAAACATTGTTGCTTCACACAGTCTGCACACTGATAAGGTCTTACCTAATCCTGATAATACTATTCTACGGTATCTCATTCACTTAATAATGTTTACATGTCTTGCATTACTCATCTCATATGTATATACTGTTTTCTATACTATTCTACTGTATCTTAGTCCGTTCAGCTCTGACATCACTCGTCCATATGTATACAGTGGCTCGCGAAAGTATTCACCCCTTTGGCATTTTTCCTATTTTGTTGCCTTACAACCTGGAATAAAAATAGATTTTTTAAGGGGGTTGTATTATGAAGATGCAAACATATATTTTTTTGGGTGAAACAAACAAGAAATAAGGCAACAAAAAACACAGAACACTTGAGCGTGCATAACTATTCACCCCACCCAAAGTTAATACTTTGTAGAGCCACCTTTTGCAGCAATTACAGCTGCAAATCTATTGGGGTATGTTTCTATAAGCTTGGCAAATCTAGCCACTTTGACTTTTGCCCATTCTTCAAGGCAAAACTGCTCCAGCTCCTTCAAGTTGGATGTGTTCCGCTGGTGTACAGCAAGTTTTAAGTCATACCACAGATTCTCAATTAGATTGAGGTATGGGCTTTGACTAGGCCATTCCAAGACATTTAAATGTTTTACCTTAAAACCTCTTGAGGCTAGGGGGCAGTATTTCGATGTTTGGATGAAAAACGTTCCCAAAGTAAACTGCCTATTTCTCAGGCCCAGAAGCTAGAATATGCATATAATTGGAAGATCAGTATAGAAAACACTCTAACGTTTCCAAAACTGTCAAGATATTGTCTGTGAGTATAACAGAACTGATATTGCAGGTGAAAACCTGAGGAAAATCCATCCAGGAAGTGCTGTTTTTCTGAAACTTCTCTTTTCCATTGCTTGCCTATTCTTCATTTAAAGTGATATCAACCAGATTCCTTTCCCTATGGCTCCCACAAGGTGTGAACAGTCTTTAGACATAGTTTCAGGCTTTTATTCTGAAAAATGAGCGAGAATGATCACATCGCGTCAGTGGATAGCTAGATGTCCTCAGATATGTGCATGCCACTGGAGCGAGACCTTATCTTTCTCTCTTCTATTAAAAAGGCTACCGTCCGGTTGAAATATTATCAATTATTTATTGTAAAAAGAAGCTGAGGATTGATTATAAAAAACATTTTACATGTTTCTATGAACTTTACGGACACTATTTGGAATTTTCGGCTGCCCGTCGTGGCCGCACGAGCCTGTGAATTGCTAAACAAAACGCGCCAACCAAATGGACGTTTTTGGATATAAAGAGAATCTTTATCGAACAAAACAAACATTTATTGTGTATCTGGGAGTCTTGTGAGTGCAAACATACGAAGATCATCAAAGGTAAGCAATTAATTGTATTGCTTATCTGACTTTCGTGACCAATCTACTTTGCTGCTAGCTATTTGTAATGTTTTGTCTGCTGAGAGCTGTCCTCACATAATCACATGGTTTGCTTTCACAGTAAAGTGTTTTAGAAATCTGACACGCCAACAAGCTAAGCTGTGTTTTGGTATGTTGCACGTGTGATTACATGAAAATTTAATATTTTTAGTAATGTAATTTGAATTTTACCGCTCTGCAATTCACCGGATGTTGACGAAAATTATCCCGCTAAAGGGATGGGTGCGCCAAGAGGTTTTAAGAGCGTTGCTTTAGCAGTATGCTTAGGATCATTGTTCTGCTGTCAGGTAAACCTCCGTCCCAGTCTCAAATCTCTGGAAGACTGAAAAAGGTTTCCCTCAAGAATTACCCTGTAGTTAGCGCCATCCATCATTCCTTCAATTCTGACCAGTTTCCCAGTCCCTGAAAAACATCCCCACAGCATGATGCTGCAACCACCATGCTTCACTGTGGGGGTGGTATTCTCGGGGTGATGAGAGGTGTTGGGTTTGCGCCAGACATAGCTTTTTCCTTGATGGACTAAAAGCTCAATTTTAGTCTCATCTGACCAGAGTACCTTCTTCCATATGTTTGGGGAGTCTCCCACATGCCTTTTGGTGAACACCAAACGTTTTTGCTTATTTTTGTATTTTAGTAATGGCTTTTTTATGGACACTTCTGTAAAGCCTAGCTCTTTGGAGTATAGAGGCTTAAAGTGGTCCTATGGACAGATAATCCAATCTCTGCTGTGGAGCTATGCAGCTCCTTCAGGGTTATCTTTGGTCTTTTTGTTGCCTCTCTGATTAAGGCCCTCCTTGCCTGTTCTGTGAATTTTGGTGGGCGGCTCTCTCTTGTCAGGTTTATTGTGGTGCCATATTCTTTCCGTTTTTTAATAATGGATTTAATGGTGCTCCATGGGATATTTTTTTTGCAACCCAACCCTGATCTGTACTCCACAACTTTGTCCATGACCTGTTTGGAGAGCTCCTTGGTCTTAATGGTGCCTCTTGCTTGGTGGTGCAGTTTAGTAGTGTTGCAGACTCTGGGGCCTTTCAGAACAGGTGTATATTTACTGTGATCATGTGACACTTAGATTGCACACATGTGGACTTTATTTAACTGATTATGTGACTTCTGAAGGTAATTGGTTGCTGATAGAGGAAGTAAATTCCTATATGTTTAATACCCAATTAAATTAATACACTCAGCCCATTTCTAAGGATTTGTAAGAAACTTATTTGCATAAAATGGGCGGAGACCAGTCTCAAAATCAAGCACTAGCGTTTATTCTCGAGAGTACTGAACACGATACAATTTACCACAGGTTATAAACTGAAAATGACGTCATTATTTTTCTAACTGTCCCGTCTCTACTCCACTCCGGTACAATGGCAGTATAGTTCTCAAGCCTTCCCGGATCGTCTCACACCAATTTAGATAATTTATGACCGAGCCAAGGTCTTCCTGTGTAGATAAGCATACTAGCCAGTCTGACGATAAGTTCATTCATTTCTACCAAGGAACAGACAGTCATTGTTCTAATTCTTGATTATAATTACACAGATTATATTCAGTACTAGGATTAAAATAACATTAATACATCTATACAGTAACATAATAGTATTCTGATTAGTCAGTCCTGATTGAAATGTATACATAATTAGTCATTATTGATTAAAAAAATCCCTTAACAGTTGCACCATATTTTATTTAGGGGCTTCATAGAAAAGGGGGTGAATACACATGCCCGCAACACCTTTCCGTTTTTTATTTTTTTGAAGTAATTTTTTTCCATTTCACTTCACCAATTTGGACTATTTTGTGTATGTGCATTAGATGAAATCCAAATAAAAATATGTTTAAACTACAGGTTGTAATGCAACAAAATAGGAAAAACGCCAAGGGGGATGAATACTTTTTCAAGGCACTGTATAGTCTTAATTCATTCCTATTAAGATGTGCATGTACTGGATATACAGTGGCTGCTCAACTAAACGTTTTGTGATTATGCTGCGGAATTTAGAGGTAATTTGTGGTTTAGTACGGTACCCTGCATGACTATTTCATTGCTCCAGACCAGTGCAAAGGTGAGAAATCTAATTATTGGCAGAGAGTCACGTCATTGAAAATAATATTTTTCGATATACTGTAGGCCTACCGTAGGCGACATGAGTCTCACCAGTTTTGAGAAATGTGCTGTTAAAATGGTGTGGGTCTAATTTATTTAAAAAGCATATTGAATTTAGACTCAATAGGATTTGAAGCAAAAGTCTACTCACTGTGGTCAATTATTTCAGCACCATTTCGCACTGCTCTGAGACAAGCATGGGGACTGGTCTTGCTATATCAATGAGATTTTTATTTTCACTGAATCTCCAATTGTGTATTGGTTAGACTACAATTACGGTGTGGAAATGTTATGCTCTTAGTACTGTAGCCTATTCCTGACCGTCACGTTGTTCAGCAATATATTTTCCGTTCCTTCCCACCCTGAGTGTTTCATTTTTCATTTTTCTTGTAATAGAAATACCATAATATTAATCAAATTAACAAAGCTAAATTTCTTCAAATCAAATTCTCTAGTACGTCCGATATTGAAGCATATCAAATGCTTCTCAAAGATGCCCTCTGATGGTCAGACTAGCACTAACTAGCCTTAATGGTAACAATGTCTGACAATTAAATAACGTGCCATAGAATTCTGCGGCAGCCCGCAAGGTGTGCTGCAGTATGACGCAACCTTTAAAGGAAGAACCACTGTATGTTGTGTAATTTGTTAGATATTACTTGTTAGATATTACTGCACTGTCAGAGCTAGAAGCACAAGCATTTAGCTACGCCAGCAATAACATCTGCTAATCACGTGTATGTGACCAATAAAAGTGAAAAATGTGTTTTTGTTTTTTATATTTTACAAATTCTTTGTCATCATGGGGTATTGTGTGCAGATTGATGAGGAAATTGTTCTATGTAATCCATTTTAGAATAAGGCTGTAATGTAAAAAAGTAAACAAATATGTCAAGGGGTCTGAATACTTTCTGAATGCACTGTATTTAGCAGATGTTATTGCGGGTGTAGCGAAATGTTCCTAGCTCCAACAGTGCAGTAGTATCTAACAATTCACAACAATACACACACACATCTAAAAATAAAATAACGGAATTAAGAAATATATAAATATTAGGATGAGCAAAGTAAAGAGAAGCTCTATCTGATCTTATACAATGGTGGGTCTAATCCTAAATGCTCATTGGTTAAAACCACATTCCAGCATCTATTCCACAAGTTAGCGCTGGCTAAATCTATGATGTTAAAATGCCTATTTTACTCTGTTCCATCTGCGCAATCCACTGTCTCATCAGCCCATCCAGACGGCAGGGTAGCCTAGTGGTTAGAGCGTTGGACTAGTAACCGGAAGGTTGCAAGTTCAAACCCCCGAGCTGACAAGGTACAAATCTGTCGTTCTGCCCCTGAACAGGCAGTTAACCCACTGTTCCCAGGCGTCATTGAAAATAAGAATTTGTTCTTAACTGACTTGCCTAGTTAAATAAAAAAAAAAAATAATAATAAATGAACTTGATCTCCAATATATAGACATTATCTCACATTTATTTAAGACTAACATTTAGTTTTCAACAGCGGAGATTTGTAAAAATTTTGCTTTCTGTCTCTCCGACATTTGTAACATCAATTTCGATCTCCAGCTATCGAATATTAATGAATGTGTTGGTGGTCGGGATGAGACAGACAGGCAGGCAGCTTTTCTATGCCAGTCAAAATGAATCAGCATCATTTTATGGATATATAGAAAGAAATATCAGTAGAAAAAAGGTAAAATGAAAAGAAGTGCAGCTAGTTTGCAGTCTTTCCAGATTTAGTTTGAAGTGATTGTTTTAGCTGTGTTGTTGGATAGCTCCTCTGAACAACAGTGTCCTGACGAGAGAGCACATTTTCTAGGTGAAATTGCGCATCATTAGCTCATTGTTATTGATGTATCCAAATAAATATCACTACAAAACAGCTTAAATGAATGCAAATGCATACTTAAGTGATAATGCCAGAGAAGCCGATGTTTGGAGGAGATATTGGCGCGGTTTTACAACCCTCGACTTCGTCTCCAATCCAAGATGGCGTAGCAGTCAGACGTCTTGTCGTGTCGTGTCCCTTGTATATATTCATTTTTTTTTAACATATTTTTCTTCGCATATCTTTTAAAGCATTTTTCTAAACCTCAACATCTAAATACTCCCCTGCAACACACCTCACCCAATGTAGCGTGGATCTGCTTTTTTTTCTAAAGTATTTATATTTACTTCGGATCCGAACCCCTCAACTGAAGCTAGCCAGCTAACTACCAGCTATCAGTCAGCAAACCATTGCTAGCGGTCATCAGCTAACCTTTAGCTCGTAAAGCTCTCGCCAGTTCGAACAACGCGACTCTAACCAGAGCATAACAGACCTATTATTTTTATCCCCGGATTCCCACCGCAAACGGAACTTTTTCATCTGGATCTTCACAACTAGCTAACTAGCTAACCGCAACCCCGGATGACTACTCCTGGCTAGCGTTTCCATCCACTTAGCTTGAAGCTAGCCCGGCCAGAGCTCCTGTGCTACCACCGAAGCATACTCCTGGTCTACAATATCCGGACCCACGACCGGTCTATCGATGTCACCGCATGAAGAGGCATAAAGGCTAACTTTCTAGCCCTTGCTATCTGCTTGCTTGCTAATTCGGCCTGCTAACTGCTAGCTTGTTAGCACAGGCCTGCTAACTGTCTGAATCGCCGCGTCCCCAGCCAGCCCATCCACTCACTGGACCCATATTTACTTTAAATCTCTTTTCGATTTTTAATTTGATTATACCTTCCGGTAACCTGCCTCACCCAGTGTGATACGGAATCGCTATTATTTATAATTTTTAGAACACATTCAAGAACCTCCAGAAGCCAACCAGCTAACTAGCTACAAGCTATTTAGTCATTGTTAGCCACTGCTAGCGGCATTTACCTTCTGCACAGCCAGCCAGTTTTTTAGCCTGGATAATACTCGCCGGTCTAGCTTCCCTGTCCCATCCACCGCTGCCTCCTGGACACTGTGATCACTTGGCTACATAGCTGATGCCTGCTGGACTGTCCATTAATCACGGTACTCCATTCTGTTTGTTTATGTTTTATCTGTCGGCCCCAGCCGCACTCAGGCTCTATGTGTAGTTAATCCGACCCTCTCTGCCTAGTCAACGCCATTTTACCTGCTGTTGTTGTGCTAGCTGATTAGCTGTTGTTGTCAGTTGTTGTCAGCTTCTTGTTGTCAGCTGTTATTTGGCCAGCTTCTTCAGGCAGAAATTTGCATCCTGTAGCTCCAAAAAGTTATGGGACACTGTGAAGTCCATGGAGAACAAGAGCACCTCCTCCCAGCTGCCCACTGCACTGAGGCTAGGTAACACGGTCACCACCGATAAATGTATGATTATCAAAAACTTCAACAAGCATTTCTCAACAGCTGGCCATGCCTTCCTCCAGGCTACTCCAACCTCTGCCAGCAGCTCCCCCCCCCTCGCAGCTACTCGCCCAAGCGTCTCCAGGTTTTCCTTTACCCAAATCCAGACAGCAAATGTTCTGAAAGAGCTGCAAAACCTGGACCTGTACAAATCAGCTGGGCTTGACAATCTGGACCCTCTATTTCTGAAACTATCCGCCACCGACGCAGACGACACCATTCTGTATACTTTCCGGCCCGTCCTTGGACACTGTGCTATCTAACCTCCAAACGAGCTTCAATGCCATACAACACCCCTTCCGTGGCCTCCAACTGCTCTTAAACGCTAGTAAAACCAAATGCATGCTTTTCAACCGCTCGCTGCCTGCACCCGCATGCCCGACTAGCATCACCACCCTGGATGGTTCCGACCTAGAATATGTGGACTTCTATAAGTACCTTGTTGTCTGGCTAGACTGTAAACTCTCCTTCCAGACTCATATCAAACATCTCCAATCTAAAATCAAATCTAGAGTCGGGTTTCTATTCCGCAACAAAGCCTCCTTCACTCACGCCGCCAAACTTACCCTAGTAAAACTGACTATCCTACCGATCCTCGACTTCGGCGATGTCATCTACAAAATAGCTTCCAACACTCTACTCAGCAAACTGGATGCAGTTTATCACAGTGCCATCCGTTTTGTTACTAAAGCACCTTCTACCACCCACCACTGCGACCTGTATGCTCTAGGCGGCTGGCCCTCGCTACATATTCGTCGCCAGACCCACTGGCTCCAGGTCATCTACAAGTCCATGCTAGGTAAAGCTCCGCCTTATCTCAGTTCACTGGTCACGATGGCAACACCCACCCGTAGCACGCGCTCCAGCAGGTGTATCTCACTGATCATCCCTAAAGCCAACACCTCATTTGGCCGCCTTTCGTTCCAGTTCTCTGCTGCCTGTGACTGGAACGAATTGCAAAAATCGCTTGAGTTGGAGACTTTTATCTCCCTCACCAACTTCAAACATCTGCTAACTGAGCAGCTAACCAATCGCTGCAGCTGTACTATCGGTAAGTAGCCCACCCAATTTTACCTACCTCTTCCCCGTACTGTTTATATTTATTTACTTTTCTGCTCTTTTGCACACCAATATCTCTACCTGTACATGACCATCTGATAATTTATCACTCCAGTGTTAATCTGCAAAATTGTAATTATTCGCCTACCTCTTCATGCCTTTTGCACACAATGTATATAGACTCTTTTTTTCTACTGTCTTATTGACTTGTTAATTGTTTACTCCATGTGTAACTCTGTGTTGTCTGTTCACACTGCTATGCTTTATCTTGGCCAGGTCGCAGTTGCAAATGAGAACTTGTTCTCAACTAGCCTACCTGGTTAAATAAAGGTGAAAAAAAAAACAACACCTGTGACAATATCTCCTCCAAACACCGGCTTCTCTGGCATTATCACTTAAGTATGTGGATTGACTGTGAGATAGTGGTCTTTTTGCACCATGCTTTATCAGTTCCACCTCCACTGCATCCGCTTTCATTTTCATCAAAGCCCAGGGATCATCTGTCTTTATGTACAGTATGTGTGTGGAGCTGTGCTACGTCCCTCATAGCCAAGGCTTCACAGTCATAGTCTATGACCTACACTCTAAGTAACCTATAGGTAACCTGAGGTCACCTTCACAGGTTCTGTCACTCTCCTTATATCTTTTTGGGCCTGCCCAGACTATAATCCCGGCCAACTACCAGTGAATATCGGCCAAAATAATCATCCTACCCAACTTCCAAAGGAATAGTTAAGATGTGACCTGCAGGACTTGTTGCCAAATTCAACATAAAAAAATCCAACCACAAAACATTTTAAGTTTAAGGGGTGTGTCACAATATCTATCAATTTAACCACTTGTTGTGTATGTGTTTGTATGTGTTATGTCTGTCTATACATGCGCCCCCTAGCTATATTGGAGTCAAACCAATCTTGATGTTTGTAATTAGTGTCTAATTTGACTTAATTCATCAAAGTGGGAATGATAGGAGATGATGTCTCCTACAGAGACTAGAAACAGCTCATATGACTCATATGTACAGTGCCCTCAGAAAGTACTCATACCCCTTGATTTAGTCTACATTTTATTTTGTTACAGCCTCAATTCAACATGGATTAATTAGATTTCTCTCTCTCACCCATGTACACACAATAACCCATAATGACAATGTGAAATCATGCTTTTAGAATTTATTGACAATGAATTACAGAAATACACATTAACATAATATTCACACTCCTTTGCTATGACACTCCATATTGAGCTCAGGTGAATCCAATTTCCTTTGATCATCCTTGAGACGTGACGACAACTTGATTGGATTCCACCTGATGCCAATTCAAATGTTTTTCTGGGCCACTCTTTCACATTTTTGTTATGAAGCCATTCCAGCATTGCAGGTTCTCATCAAGGAATTGCCTGTATTTGGTTCCATTTACTGTTCTTTCTATCCTTACCAGTCTCCCAGTCCCTGCCGCTGAAAAGCATTCCCATAGCATTTCGTGGCCACCACCATGCTTCCCGGTAGGGTTAGAAGGGTGATGAACTATACCTAGTTTTCTTCAGACATAGCACTCAGACCAAAGAGTTACATTTGTCTCATCAGACCACATAATATTTTGCCTTACAGTGGTTCCTCCTTTAAAAGTTGCGTCATACTGCAACACTCTATGGCACTTTATTTATTTGTAAGCCATTTTTAACCATTAATGCTAGTTAGTGCTAGTTTGACCACCAGAGGGCGTCTTTGAGAAGATTTTGATAGTCTTCAATATTGGCATTACTAGAGGATTTAAAAATCTTTTTTGTATAAACATAGTATATGGGATTGATTTTAAGACATTTTGCTTAATTAATTTGCATAATAATATTATGGTGTTTCTATTCCAAGAAAAACAAAAAATTAAACCCTCAGGGTTTCCATTAGGATGGGACGGAAAATATGGCACTGTGCGACGTGATGGTCGGGAGTTGGCTACAGTACTAAGAGCATAAGAGAATTGTAGGATTCTAAATTAATATCTAAGGGGCATTTTTCATTAGGGCAAATTTGATCTGTGAGAATATCTAAGGAGCTTTTATATAATTCTAAATTAATTATTAATAATAATAATATTAATAATCACTTTGTTTAACCTAAAGTGAGCGAGAAAAAGGCCATTCTTGAAAACGGGGGGGGGGGGTGATTACTACTTTGTAAATAAAACCAGTTTGTTATTTAGAATTATTTATTTCTGTTTTTAGAGGGAGAGAAACCAAAAGCCCACCATCGCCTCATGGGTCTCCCTGTTGCAGCCGGCACAGGTTTTGAACCAGCATCTGTAACAACGCAGTTTGCACTGAGATAATAATCTCTTTATTTAAAAAATAACGATATTTTGGAGATGTAGTTTTTATTTAACCTAGAGTGAGCAAGAAAAAGGCCAATCTTGAAAATCGGGTGAGAAATTATTGCTAATTTGTAAATAAAACCAGTTTGTTATTTAGAATTATTTATTTCTGTTTTTAGAGGGAGAGAAACCAAAAGCCCACCATCGCCTCATGGGTCTCCCTGTTGTAGCCGGCACAGGTTTTGAACCAGCATCTGTAACAACGCAGTTTGCACTGAGATAATAATCTCTTTATTTAAAAAATAACGATATTTTGGAGATGTAGTTTTTATTTAACCTAGAGTGAGCAAGAAAAAGGCCAATCTTGAAAATCGGGTGAGAAATTATTGCTAATTTGTAAATAAAACCAGTTTGTTATTTAGAATGATTTATTTCTGTTTTTAGAGGGAGAGAAACCAAAAGCCCACCATCGCCTCATGGGTCTCCCTGTTGCAGCCGGCACAGGTTTTGAACCAGCATCTGTAACAACGCAGTTTGCACTGAGATAATAATCTCTTTATTTAAAAAATAACGATATTTTGGAGATGTAGTTTTTATTTAACCTAGAGTGAGCAAGAAAAAGGCCAATCTTGAAAATCGGGTGAGAAATTATTGCTAATTTGTAAATAAAGCCAGTTTGTTATTTAGAATGATTTATTTATGTTTATATGGGGAGAGAAATCAAAAGCCTACCATCACCTCAGGGGTCTCCGGGTCACGGCCGGAACGGGTATTGAACCAGCATCTGTAGCAACGCAGTTTGCCCCTTACACATCTGAGCCACTCAGGTGCTGAACAATGTGACCGGTTGGGAGTAGGCTACACTACTACAGTAAGAGCAAAATAATCCTAACATTTCCACACCCTAATTGTAGTCTAAGTTTCTCTTAGAATAAAAACCTTAGTGTAACAACAGTTTTAGTAAGTAATACTGACGAGTAGTAACCAAAAAAGTATGTGTCAGATAGACACACAATAGTAACCTTGGGAACCAAAAGCATAATCAGTGCTCTAACACCCCTGTGCGCTGGTCTGGAGCAATGAAGTAGTGACGCAGTGTACCGTACTAAACCACAAATTACTTCTAATTCCCGCATCATGATCGCAAAACTTTAAGTTGAGCAACCACTGTATGTTGAGTCTTTCACATGCCTTTTTGCAAACTCCAGGCGTGCTGTCATGTGCCTTTTTCTCAGGAGTGGCTACCGTCTGGCCACTCTCCCATAAATCCCAGATGTGTAAAGTGCTGCAGAGACTGTTGTCCTTCTGGCAGGTTCTCCCATCTCAGCCTAGGAACTCTGTAGTTCTGTCAGAGTGGTCATTGGGTAGTCGGTCACCTCCCTGACCAAGGTCCTTCTCGCTTGGTTGCTCACTTTGGTCGGACAGCCAGCTCTAGGCAGAGTCTGGGTAGCTCCATATTTTTTCAATTTCCCAATAATGGAGACCACTGTGCTCTTTAAAACTTAGAACACCCTAGAAATGTTTTTTTATACTCTTCCCAAATATATGCCTCATCACAATGTAATGTGTCTAGGAGCTCTATGGACAGTTCCTTGGACTTCATGGTAAAGTTTTTGCTCTGACATGCACTGTCAACTGTGGGACCTTATAAAGACAGGTGTGTTGATTTCTAAATCATGCCCAAACAATTGAATCCAATCACATTGTAGTGACATCTCAAGGATGATCAAAGGACATTGAATATAGCAGAGCTCAGTTTGCAGTGTCATAGCAAATGGTTGGGAACACTTACTGTATGTAATGAGATGTTTCTAAATGTCATTTTCAGTCAAATCTTAAAGCCTTTTTTCACTTAGTCATTATGGGGTATGTAGATGGGTGAGAAAAAACAACAACAATTGAATACATTTTAAATTAAGGCAGTAACACAACAAAATGTGGACTAAGTCAAGGTGTATGAATATTTTCTGAAGGCACTGCAAAGGAGTCTAGTCTAAAACTGGAGTAGAAAGCCTTTAACAATGAAATGCTTTCATACAGTATAATATGTATGGAAGGTTTTAAACTTTTGGCCTTTTCAAAAGTAAAGTCTAGAAAAGTAGTGCATATATGCTAATCGTCTACCATGTGCTAAGAAAAAGTGAATATGTGACCCGTTTCAAGTAACAGGAGAGGCATTTGCAAGTTATTTACATTTCTTATCAAAATGCGTTTATTTTTTACAGAAATGCTTTCATGTGCCTTAAAAACAAACTTATATGCCTGTAAATATCTGTAAATCACTGATCTTCAGGTCGAAAAGTCTGAGTTTTAGAAAGAGGCCCGAGAACTCGAGTTGGAATTCTGAGTTGGATGACTGTTCAAATAAATTTTTCCCAGTTGGAGCACGTTTCTTTTTAGAGTTCCCAGTTGTTTTGAACCCTCAGAAGTCAGAGATTTCCGAGTTCCCAGTTGTTTTGAACGCGGCATTAGAGTTGGAATTATGGTTAATTGTTTAGCTAGCTACATGCAAGTAACCATTTCACTGTATTGTTTACACCTTCTGTATCTTGTGCACGTGACAAATAAACATATATTTTATTTGATATAGTGTGTGTTTACCAGAGAATGATATGTGAAGAGCAACATGACCTGCACCAAAGTCAGATTAGGATATACGCCAAGGACTAGATAAAGTACATTTGTACTACTACTTTTTGCTACTAATTTCACCCCTTTTAGTCTTGAAATCTTTGGCTATTTACTACACTGTTAATCATTAAAGAGACAGGTGGGGCTAAGGCTTAAGAGGGTGAGAACAATGCTGAATGGGTGTAGACAAAGAAGTGCTCTCCAGTAGGTTTACCAAAACATTCAATGGCCATTTTCTCAAAAGTGAGGTTGCAAGTTTATCAACTTTCAAGAGGAATTACGTCCCCATTGTTCCTCAACTGTAGAATATGATATGCCATTTTCTCTACTTTTATCCAATGTAAAAAACACAATTTCAAATTTCGCAACAAATTGAGCCAGTAGATCACATACAGATGAAGTCGGAAGTTTACATAAACATAGGTTGGAGTCATTAAAAGTCATTTTTCAACCACTCCATAAAATTCTTGTTAACCTTTCATTTAAACAAACAATAGTTTTGGCAAGTCCGTTACTCAGGTAATTTTTCCAACAATTTTTTACAGACAGAATATTTCACTTATTTTTATTTTACCTTTATTTAACTAGGCAAGTCAGTTAAGAACAAATTCTTATTTTCAATGACGGCCTAAGAACGGTGCCTGTTCAGGGGCAGAACGACAGATTTGTACCTTGTCAGCTCGGGATTTGAACTCGCAACCTTTTGGTTACCAGTCCAACACTCTAACCACTAGGCTACCCTGCCGCCCCAATTGTATCACAATTCCAGTGGGTCAGAAGTTTACATACACTAAGTTGACTGGGCCTTTAAACAGCTTGGAAAATTCCAGAAAATGTTGTCATTGTTTTCGAAGCTTCTGATAGGCTAATTGGCATAATTTGAGTCAATTGGATGGATGTTTTTCAAGGCCTACTGTAACAGTTTCCTCCTCTTCTGACGAGGAGTATGAAGGATCGGACCAATGCGCAGCATGGTAAGTGTTCATGTTATTTTATTTAAACTGAACACAAAACAAAATAACAAAGAGAGTGAAACAAAAACAAAACAGTCTTGTAAGGTGCAGCAACACAAAACAGAAAACAACTACCCACAAATCATAGTGGGAAAACAGGCTCCCTAAGTATGCTTCTCAATCAGAGACAACGATAAACAGCTGCCTCTGATTGGGAACCATACCAGGCCAAACACAGAAATACAAAAACATAGAACAACACATAGAATGCCCACCTCAACTCACGCCCTGACCAAACTAAAATAGAGACATAAAAAAGGAACTAAGGTCAGGACGTGTTCATCTGTACAAACAATAGTGTGCAAGTATTAACACCATGGGACCATGCAGCCGTCATACTGCTTAGGAAGGAGACGCGTTCTGTCTCCTAGAAATGAACATACTTTGGTGCGAAAAGTGCAAATCAATCCCAGAACAACAACAAAGGACCTTGTGAAGATGCTGGAGGAAACAGGTACAAAAGTATCTATATCCACAGTTAAACAAATCCTATATTGACATAACCTGAAAGGCCGCTCAGCAACAAAGAAGCCACTGCTCCAAAACTTCAATAAAAAAGCCAGACTATGGTTTGCAACTGCACATGGGGACAAATATCTTACTTTTTGGAGAAATGTCCTCTGGTCTGATGAAATAAAAATAGTACTGTTTGGCCATAATGACCATCGTTATGTTTGGAGGAAAAAGGGGGAGGCTTGCAAGCCGAAGAACACCATCCCAACCATGAAGCACGGGGGTGGCAGCATCATGTTGTGGGGGTGCTTTGCTGCAGGAGGGACTGGTGCATGACTGGCGTCATGAGGAAGGGAAATTCTGTGGACATATTGAAGCAACATCTCAAGACGTCAGGAGGTTAAGGCTTGGTCGCAAAGCAAAGCTTTGGGTCTTCCAAATGGAAAATGACCCCAAGCATATTTTCAAATTTGTGGCAAAATGGCTTAAAAAGGACAACCAAGTCAAGGTGTTGGAGTGGCCATCACAAATCCCTGATCTCAATCCTATAGAACATTTGTGGGCAGAACTAGAAAAGTGTGTGCGAGCAAGGAGGCCTACAAACCTGACTCAGTTACACCAGCTCTGTCAGAAGGAATGGGTTAAAATTCACCTAACTTATTGTGGGAAGCTTGTGGAAGGGTACCCGAAATGTTTGACCCAAATTAAACAATTTAAAGGCAATGCTACCAAATACTAATTGAGTGTATGTAAACTTCTGACATACTGGGAATGTGATGAAAGAAATAAAGGCTGAAGTAAATCATTCTCGCTACTACTATTCTGACATTTCACATTCTTAAAATAAAGTGGTGATCCTAACTGACTTAAGACAGGGAATTTTTACTAAGATTAAATTTCAGGAATTGTGAAAAACTGAGTTTAAATGCATTCGGCTTAGGTGTATGTAAACTTCAAAATTCAACTGTATGTCTCATGTGTCACTGACAAAAATAAATTATACAGCTTCTTCCCAATAATGAAACAGAGAGGGATTCCTCTGTTGGGCAACAGGTCAGTGATCATTTAAACTGCCATATTTAGTTTGACAGGCATTAGGCTTACCCCATCAATATGAAATGAACTCTACTAATACGGCATGCGCTAACAATAGTTAAAATCCAAACATTTCAATTTGATGGCAGTTAATAATTAATATTACCGAATGTATACTGTATAATTGATCTCGCCATATGAGTGAGCAGGGGCGCAGCCATGAGTGGGCCTGAGAGGGCATGGCCCATCCACTTGGGAGCCAGGCCCAGCCAATATGAGCTTTTCTCCACAAAAGGGCTAAAAAAAATACTCTTCAGAAACCACATCTGTCAGGTGGATGGATGATCTTGACATAGGATAAAATGCTCACTAACAGGGATGTAACCAAATTTGTGCACAACATTTGCAAGAAATAAGCTATTTGTGCATATGGAAAGTTTCTAGGATCTTTTATTTCAGCTCATGAAACATGTTGCGTTTATATTTTTATTCAGTGTAATATTCATGTGCTGATTAGAGTAAACAATGAAAGATAAGCTCATTAATATTAATTGGTTTGGTTTATAGGCCTACCTTGGATGTTGGCTCATATGACTTGAGACTTGTCCCTGTCACTTCTATGTTCATTTTAACTACATGGATTCCTGCTTGCCATCATCCTGATATTCCCCTGATCCTCATCCAATACATAATTCATCGCATGCATAACCAATCTGGGCGTGCATTTCAAAGCATCATATTTGAGTTATAAGTTGTTGCTTCTGTGAGTGTCCTATGCAACCTGTGTGGTTTGAGATACTGTACACAGTGGTTATCAGGTACAGTTGTGCATTGTAAGTCTGCTAGAGATTGGTTTTGCTATTTCAATGTTCTTCTTCCTCTTTCATAAGAAGGGGCTTAAAGGCCCAGGACTAGACAAAAGCTCACAGCTCACAGTACATCCAAACTAACTATCAAGTCAATTTGAATATTTGGTTCCTTGGTGATGTATCCCAAACTGTAATATAGCAATGTCAGTTGATTTTCAACTAACATGGGTTGTTGTTAGATTGATGAAGATTTAAACTGACATTGCTGCATCGCACTATAACAAGAAATGCTAAATCACTAAATCTATACATGTATTTGGTCTATTTGCCTGATATGTCAATAGTGAAACATTGCAATTGATCTGCAAGAGCAGTCGCATTAGTGGCATGTGAGATATCTATTTCTTAATTAACTGAACATGGCAAACACAATGATAAGGTATACCCAAAATTGATTAAATGTAATTAGCCATGTTCAATTGATTAATTCTAATTTCATATGCAGCGATAACGATTTTGTTTATCTTTCCCCACCAGTAACAACAACTTAATTGATCTCACCAAAGATAATGGAGTAAAAAGGAATATCATACTGAGTTGTACTGCATCAGTAAATTATTACAACCTAAGGGGCCCAACACTACATTATTTTCTGTACAATGAGGTTTTCAGTGAAGATGTACATGATGCTATTTTATTACAGGATAGGATCTTGTTCCTAGGGAAGGCAGATGGACTACTCTGTGTCATACACAACAAGCTATCCCTTGGGCCTTCTGTGCTGTTTCATGATCTCTCTTGGGCAGGCAAAGCGAATGAGAAGATCGTCTCTCCAACTGACCAGAGACAAAAACGCAACGTAAACAACAACTCACAAATCTGTTTTTATAGTCATTCACTGAAAATAAAAATAGCTTGTCAATTGAAGTAGGAATGAATTATTTTTTGTTTGAAATATCTTTGCACATATCTAAGTCAGGACAATCATAAATCTTTTTCATGGAAGGATTATGTGTGGGTAAGGAATAGTTCACATTATACTATATCCAACCAACAGCATAGCTATGTTCAAACAATATGTTAGCTCACTACACAAATTACACATCAATGCAGAAGCATACCCACACACTTACAGTTGAAGGTAGACATGTAATTCACAAGAGGTCTTGGAATTTGACATTGATACCTTTAATAAATACTAACCTCAGTTTTCAAACGGCACCAACAATCAATTCCCTCTTGAAAGGTTTTGACCTCCTTTCACACCTATAGATTTTTCTCAAATCATATTGATTAGTCCAACCCGCTTTGTTCTGACTCCATTTCCTTTGCCTTCTGTAAGATTATTGGCTTCTGCAGAGTTCTGACTTCTTGAAACAATATTTCACTTCATTATGTTTTCCCTGTATAACACAAAGATGAACCTGTCACAATGGCCTACAATACCCTTGTCACTCCACAACAAAGCTCTGGTGGAAACAAAGGCCCTTTGTTCCTGGACTGGGCCATGGTGCCATTGTGCTAAAGCCAAAAGGTTTTCAGTAATAAGGAAATAGTTATCATGTTTGGCATAAGTCCTGGGACACACTCCATTAGGCAGACAATACAGCAGATGATCAACGAAAAGGCAACGTTAGAAGTCGTTGAATAACTATATTCTGTAATATCTATTTTTATCCTCAAGGTCATTATATGGACGTATTCTGAACAACGTTTTTCCACTAATCTGTATTTTGAATAATCACATCAGATCTTTTCACATCAGATCTTTTACAGCACTGATCTGATTGGCCAAAAGACCAATTACTGAAAAAAAAGATCAGAATTGGGCTGCCTGTGTGAACGCAGTCCTTTTCCCAGAAGGTGATTCTGACATACACATAACAACCAACTTTACATTTGTTTTATATTTCATCATGGTATGGTACAATCACACACCATGCCGTGTGTGTTTTTGAGACTCTTCATTCCCAATTGTGAACACCTGTCTTCTCTCTATTTCTGTGGCCTTTTAAGCTTTGATTCTGAGCTAACTTGCGACAGAGGACTATACTTCTTGATTACACTAGAGCCCAGTGCTAGAAGGTAGCTAATAGAATAATTGACCCAGCGGGAAGAGGAAAGAGAGACTGAGAATGCCGGGTGAGATCAATCTGTCAATTAGACACCATCTCACTAATCAAGAGGATCAGGATTAGGTACTCTCTATCGCTCTCACACTTCACGAGGACTGGATTTTAGGGAGAGGAACTGAAGACTGGTTTCTACCCCAGCTGATAGGGTTATATTTTTAACTAACTCATAAAAGATTGAACGGAGGTGAATGTCATAGCTCACATAAATAACAGATGTTTTAAATATCTTGTCAAGGCTTCAGTGTCTGTGGACAACTCAGTCCCCTAAGCATCATCGTGATTCTAGAGCGTCTTAGAATTGAGCAATCTGCACGTATTATATTGACTTGCTGCAGCACACAACAATAAGGAATCCTATATGGTTTACTTGCCCCATACCCATCACATAGACGTTAAATTCCTGCATTTATATCAATCCAAGAATAATCTTGGAGGCAAATCTATTTGATTGTATTCAGCGTGGTACTACATTGCTTGATTGGAAACTTAATTAAGCCATAAATGTCTAATTGGAGGCTTTTAATTATGATTTGACTGAAAATATTGTAGTTTGTTTGGGGAGGCATTTAATTAGGTAACTCATTTGGGGTTAATGAAAATATATGATTGAATACTGAAGCGAGACCCAGGTGGAGTGTTTCATGGGGGTTATAATATACAGGGATGAAAATCTGTCAACAACTTCAGCTGGAAAGGCTAGAGTTATTACAGTCATAGCCTAATACACAAGCCTGTTAATAACTTACTGCATATGCTACCAGCATTTGATTCATATTGATTGAAACATGTAAGATGTATGTTTTCTTATGCCAAAGACATGTTTGCCAAGCCTTTTAGCTTTAGTTTGGACACTTAATCACAGTGATTTGGTTTCCGTCTGGGTTTCCATGATTAAAATCCCCTCATATCTACAAAGCATTGAGCTAAAGCAAAAAGAATGCCACATCAGGTTAGAAGAAACATTTGCACAACTTATTTTACAAGACACGTGAACATATGTGCGTGTTGTTAAGATCTGCTAATCCTGCTACGTGTGCATTTGGTGGATATTTTAATGAATTTACAGGCAACAGACTGCTGAACACAGAAGAACAGGTTGCTATCTAATATGCTTTGCAAATGAGCTTACCTGAATTTGGAATGCGAAAATATTCTGCTCAAAGTAAACATATTGCGTACATGATTCGCTCCCAAGAGAGACACACATCAGAGTGACAGCAGAGGGTGTTGGAATGCCGCGTCTTTATGGAGTTTGGCTATCCATTTTACCTTCACATTAGAATAACTAACGTTGAGTAACATATTTTGACCAATTTACAAGCATATTTCCCAGACAAGTCATTGATCATGGGATCTGGGTTGAGTGTAAGCAGCGAGGCACAGTAGGCCCAACATTTGTTTTCATCCTTGTAACCGTGTCCTCTGGGAAACACGCGCCACCTGTTCTTGCAACTGGAAATGAACAAGATGAGATGTGGCAAAACTGTGTACCCGAAGATCTTCCATGCGAGTTCAAGTGGCGACGAAGAACATCAACTTCAAATCAAATTATGAGCCATCATGACGCACTTGCTACACCATGGAGATTGATGAAGGTTCGTAGGAATTTTGAAGGGAGGCTGTATTGAACATTCAAAGGAAGTGAGTTACACATTAGTATTTAAAGGTTTCCAAAATAGCACTCATCCCATTCCCCTTTCATATGTGTAGCCCGAACTCACTTTAGACATGACACTGTGATCAATGACAGTCACACAACCCTGCTCGTGAATATACAGTGCCTTTGACATATGCTCTGACATTTTGCGCGTCATTTAGCACAATATGCCACGATATGCTCTATATTTCAAGCTTGTTCCTCTAGCATTTTCCAAGGTTTCCTCAATTGAAGTGAATGCCGCTGTGGGCAAGGAGGAATATTGTTATCCGTTTGCGGTTTTTGACTGTGCTGAAACTCTGAGCAACATATGTTGTGTGGAGCCTGTCCTGATGCCTGCCCACCATGATCTGTTTCTTTTTCTCTCTCACATCGATGCATGGCAGAGTCACAGTTCATCTCTCGGTCCCCATTCAGCAGGGAGGACACCATAGCCCAGGGCAGAATGAATGACAATGAGCAGAATGAGCAACAGCAATAGGCCCTGACCATATAGTATTCAAACACCCTTCCCACTTTACTGTCTTCCTTGATTACAGATATGGAGGAACTACAGGAAGCTTTGGTTGACTGGTTTGGCTGGATCGATAGAATGAGGGTAAGGGAGAATAGATGGGAGGAAGGAACGAAGGAAGGAAGGAAGGGAGCAAGGAAGGAGGGAAGGAAGGACGGAATTGCATCTACTCCAGGTTGAAACCTTATTAGACAACCTCCTTATTAGACAATCCTGTTTGATCCTAATGGATGCAAGTATAACAACCTTATCTAAAATTCCCCCTTCACACAAAAGGCAAGAACACCACAGCTTGGTTATATCATAGTCCGTTATCATTGCAACCATAAAGGGTGAGAAATGAAAGTCTCACACAGCTCTTTAAAGCCCACATAACATAGGAGTCAAATATTTTTTTTCAGTATTACAGTGTAAAAGGAACAGGCTCTGGCATGGGTTGTGCCTTCATAACAAGCTTCTCCTCCGCAAAGGAGTGAGCTGCCTTCTATAATGAGCCCTAGTTAAAAACAGTGCACTGCCGTCTGTCGGTTTTCATCTTATATCAATGTCTTGGTAAATCTTCCTTCTCTTGCTAGAGCCTTGCTATACTCGCAGAGCAAAAAAAATCTGTGCCCCGGGTCCCATTTCAGATGGTTCCTTTCAGGTTTGTTTCTAGGTAAAAAAGATTTGAAATGTCTACAATGTCCCATTTCGATTCATGGAAAGGTTTACATTGTTTCCGTTGGCAACTGCCCCTATCAAACACAGCATGGAGAAGCAGCATGCACGGCTTTCAATCATGTAGTTCACTTTTAAATGAGCTTTGGCTTCCCTGTAACCAACAATCTCTGTTCCTCTCATTAACTTGGTCTCTTTGTGTGCTCCCACGAGATGAGTGGTTAAACTGCATCATCTGCAAACAAATAAGTATCTGTCCTGACAGAAATGGCAATTCCTGTGACTTTGAGGATTAAATAAAATGGAGGAAATGAGTGATAGATGATGAGTCGTTACGGTGTCACTTTTGTGAATCCAAATTAAATTGGACACTTTTTTTAACAGATCTTTCAGTTTTTCATGCCAAGCAGTCCCCCTCTCTGATCATTTGTCTGATTGAGGGGTGGGTTGAAGGCAAGCGATATCTGCTTTTGAGGTTGGATCTGCAGGCATTAGTAAAGGGAACCATAGAACAGTGGATTTAATTGACAAATTTCAAAGCTCTTTCAGAGGCATAAATTAGTAGTTTGGGTTTTTATGTGAGGGGGAGGGGGTAGGGTATGGAATAACACTAAGTGACTAAAGTCACATTAAACACTATTTAAAAGGTACTAGAATGACCAAAAAGTGACAGCTGAATGTCCTGTGCATATACAGTGGGAGCTCGTGCTGCCCCAAACCACAGAAATCTCAAATGAGCAGCAGTAATTCTGCACTTACAATGAAACTGTAAAATATGCAGTAGTTTGCTCAGTCTCTCGTTGATTCTAATGAAAAAGTAAGAAAATATTTGACCTTCCCCTCGATTTTTCTGCTCACTCCCATCACTTTCAATAGAGTCTGCATATTTCCTCCGCATGGCATTTCCTCATGGTGGACCCCATTATTTGCCGACGTGTCAAACCATTATTTATCGGTCAGATCATTTCTCCAACAGTCTGCTCCAACTTTTTCTTTGAGGGTCGGGATGTTAGCATAATTAAACGTGATTTTGTCTCATGCATCTCCTCTTTTATCACTTGCTGGTTCTCCTGAAACATACAAATCAGGACTCCCCCGCCAGACCAATTATTTCAGCCTGCTCATTGTATGGATGGCTCCTCCATTAGCGTGGCCTTATGGGGAGTTGAGGCGAGTTGAAGCTCAACATGATGCTCGTTAGGGCTGACGGGTCTGCCCCTATCATGTGTGTATTCACTTGGTTGAGAGTGAGAGTGCTGTCTCTCATGGGGTCCATTTAACATTTGAAAATATTATAAACAATGTACCTTAGCAATAGAGAGTAGTCAATGGATTTTGAAGGCAGCAGTACAGTTGGTAATGACAACCGGAGTAAAAAAAGTCAGTAAATCATTCAGACATCTTATTCTTATGGTACATCAGTTTTTCTGATAAAGTTCACATTTCTTTAATTACTGTTGTAACACCACAATTATAGAAACCAGTCTTCTGGGATAACTCGTTTTTCTTTCAGCTGCAGAATTTTATGTTTCTAAACAATAACAAACAACAATATTTACTGTGTTTTTTGACAATGCTATTTTGGAGCCGACTCCAGCACACCAGTTTTGATTGCACAAGGCCCTTAATCACAGTTCCTGAAAAGGTGCCATTTTAATGGAACACCACAGGCTCAGCTTGTTGGACTCCATGACTAAGCTTAGACACCTACCACAGCATCCATAAAACAACTTCACTTTAGCACCTACAAGTGTTCTGAGGGCAAAGCAGTGGAAGTTGACATTTTGACAGTGAACATTCACAGAACATTCACAGGGACACGAGTAAGATATAAGGAGAAGGCTCAGTCTGACGAATAAGAACACACTGAAGAATGTTCCTCGTGCTGCGAAGGAAACCAAGGGTTGGTCGTAGCAACCGTGAGACAGTACTAGACTGTATGGCACTAGACTGTATGGTAATGGAATGTACTGTACTAGACTGTACAGTACTAGAATGTACAGTACAAAACTGTAGTGTAGTAGACTGTACAGTGCTAGACTGTACTGTACTAGACAAGGTACTAGAATGTACGGTACTAGACTGTAGTGCTGTAACAACAGTTAGAGGTATGACCTTGGGTCAAATATGATGCTAAAGTTCTTGACGTTTAAACCAGGCTGTAAGATAAGTGGCAGACAATTTGCTTAAGGTTCGGTATAATGAAACAGTGGAATTTCTCCTCTTTCCACTTGATTTGGCCTGGTGTGTTTAATAGAAAGGTTAAGTGCCGAACAGGACGGAGTTTCTAGAAAGCGATTCCATTTTTCTCTTCTATGTAACAAACAGGCAACTTCACAAAAACAGTGATGCTGAGGCTCAGATTCAGTGCAGATGCAAAGTTTGATAACAGAATGACGGCACAAAACAGCATAAACCGTCATTCAGTTACCAAACTTGCGTCTGCACTGCTCTTCAAGGAAATGTATTTTGTAAAATCTTCAGTGGAAATTGTTCAAAGTAACACTTGTTCATAGTTGTACGGTTTGTTTATTTTTGATATCTTTGGTTTGACACATTTTAAAGTGAAGAATCTGAGTCTTAGCATAATTTTGTTTCCGTGGAATTGCCCAAAGTCTCCACCACCCACCCATAGACCTAATGTCATCTAATACTTCCTATAAATTGAGGGCACCGTTTTTGGCTGGTTGCTTCATAGCCTACAGGTATCTACAGTGTATTTCCCTTCATCTGGTTCTCTAAAGTTGAATATGTTTCATTTTCCTCATCAAGTGATGACAGGTTTTGGGGTGTTGTATTTCTGTATTGTGCTATACTGTCACGGTCGTCCTCCTCATCTGAAGAGGAGAGGCGAGAAGGATCAGAGGACCAAAACGCGGCGTGGTATGTGTTCATAGTGAATATTTAATAAAGAAAGTACTGAACACTGCATACAAAACAATAAACAACTAACGACCGTGAAGCTACAAATTAGACCTGTGCTGACACAAGCCACTAACATAGACAATCACCCACAAACAAACAGTGCAACCCAGGCTACCTAAGTATGATTCTCAATCAGAGACAACTAATGACACCTGCCTCTGATTGAGGACCATACTAGGCCGAAACATAGAAATCCCAAATCATAGAAAATCAAACATAGACTGCCCACCCAACTCACGCCCTGACCATACTAAATAAATACAAAACCGAGGAAATAAAAGGTCTGAACGTGACATATACTATACTGCACCAGGCACTTCCAGCCTTTTTAAAGCTACTTAAGAGGTAGTTGTATTGCTGAGAGAAGATGAGAGAGGCACAGACAAACCTACAACAAAAAACATCCAAGGCTAGTAAAAAAAAAACTCTCTCTCCAACTGTCCGCAACCTTCACTCCAGGTGAAATAATACATTAGAGCTGGGAGAGGACTGGTGTAGCTGAGTGTCAAACAGAGAGAAAAACAGACGGCCCATCTAATTGAGTGAGGTCCGGTAAGGCTTGCTGTGTGCGCCCAGTGCTATCGGGAAGTACTGACACTTCAGAAATGACCACAGCTGGTCGTAATGTCCCTGTCAGACATCAATCAGTGGGCGAGCATCATTACGGACATGCCGAACGAGGTGATGGGACGCTTTCAGAGTTAGCCACTTCTGTTCGGCTGCTGGTCTGGAAACCATTTCACAGTTTCCTCAGGGTCTACACTCCCCTTGCGTTGTGTATTCATGGGATACTGCAGAGAGGCCAGGATTTAATTGGTTATTTGGTTAACCTTCAATCTGTACTTTTTAATTTAAAACTGTGAAACGACAGCCAAGTCAAATGAAATTTATTTGAACCCTCAATTTGGGAAAGTAGTCTAAACTCATGCAGAGAGATGAACTGCTGTCTTCACAAAAATGTGTGTCAAAGAAAGGGAACGGTGTCTCCAAATTCAACCACCAACATTCTTCCAGATTAGCATTGTTATCTCAATCAACATCAGCAGCTACTTCTGAGGCATCACTTTATACATTCAAATTTATTCAGAACCAATTATTTCCTCTCCCTGTTGACAGTGATTAATCAAAATCGTATGTATCCCATTCCTTACAATCTGAAGGGAGAATGAAGCAAAACACAGAAACAAACGATTTGTGCATTGACCAAACAAGTTGGCTTCTGCATCTTACTAATCAGTCAACTGATTAACATCCTAACCCCTGCCATATCAATCCACCATCCACCTGCCCCCTGCAAAAGCGCCCATTCTATCAACTAGCGAGCTGCCACTGTGAATGAAAACAACCACATAGTGGGGCCAGACACAATTAGACAGAGGGAGGGTGAAGTTGCTATTGAGGGACATTTACATTATTGAAAGAGACTTTGAGAATCTCAGCCTGCCCAGAAAACCAAGCTTTTATTCGACCTGGCCCTGGAGTCACTGCCAAATAATGATCTAATGCCAGGAGCCAAGTTACAAAATGCAATACCTACAAAGTGGCGTGATGTGTCACTCGGCATCAGAAACCTTGGCCAAACAGGGAGGATTTGTCTCGTCAGCCCTCCTCTTGTTTCTTCATCCTTAATCCTGCACAATGGTCTGGGCATGCAGATGGAACACCTATTAGCTGAAGCTGCCTCAGAGCGAATCCCGACACTAACATAGAGACAAAGTTTCCCTAGAAAGGACTGTAGAGCCCAAGGCGCAAAGAAAAGGGAAGGAAAGTTTAGATTTAAGACAGTTTAGGGAAATAAGGTACACCGGGAAAGTGGTCAACAAAACACAATCATAGAGATGGAACTGAGGATACCTTTTAATATCTGTCCCATTATTCAAGTTTCAAGTTTTATTAGTCCATACACACATGCATATATATACACATATATACATACACATACCTATATAGACATACATATTTTTTTTAATAATATAGCTTTATTATTATTCCACGCAAACCCTACCACCGATTCCCCCAATTGGAGTAAACTACCTAAACTACCTTCAATTTATACATCTTATACACATTCTACAGACACAGTCTACTTTACAATAGTTCTCTCTTGTTTGTTCGTAGTCCTTCCTCTATTTCTGATGTCCATCCAGTTTGATTTCTATTTGTAACTATGCTATTTCGCAAAAGTCTGAACCTATATACATTCTACAGATCCCGTATGCTTTACATTGTTTATCTTGTTATTAGTCCCACCCTTCAGCTCCACTCAACCCCTCCCATCTGTCTCTCAACATCATCCATTTCGGATTTCTACTTGCCATATATTTTTCAACTGTGCTGTGATGCTTCACAAAAGAATTCTCATAGCTTCTACAGATTGTAAATTAAAAATAAACACACATTATTGATTGATTGACTATGGCTTTTCAAATCACCCAGTATTGCTATCTGTAGTGTTAGTTCTAGGCAAATGTTGCAATTCTTCAGCCATTCCTGGACCTGTGACCAAAAATGAGCTACATTTGGACAATACCAAAATAAATGATCTAATGACTCTACCTCCTCACAGCAGAATCTGCAGAGCTGGGAAGATTGTATCCCCCATATATATAACATTCTATTAGTTGCAAGAATTTTGTATAGTAATTTACATTGAAAAATTTGAAGTTTTGAATCCGGCGTTGTTTTGCGTATCAATTCATAAACCATGTGCCATGGAATGGGTACATCGAAAATCTCTTCCCAATTATTTTGGAATTTATATGACACAGCTGTCAGCTTTTTGGTCCTTAAATGAAATTGGTATATGATTTTATTTATCACACTTTTCTTTAACCATTTATGTTCTTTAATACAGGGCCGACATACAAGTTCCTTACTTTTTTCCCCTTCTACTTGCCTCTTCCATTTTTGTGGTAATGCTGCGATTAATTGGTTGTAATTTTGGGTAGAGCAGACATTTCCATATGTCTATGTTAGCTGCATGTGTGACATAACTCCACCAGCCCTATTTATGATATCATTCACTAAAATTATACCTTTTTGAAACATTTCTTCGATAAATACAGTTTTTTTTTATCAATTAGTATATTTGAATTTAACCACAATATTTGTTGTACTATTTGTTCCGTCCTTTCAGGTGGATTAAACTGAAATTGCAACCAACTTTCTAAGGCTTGTTTAAAAAATAAAGATATTTTGGAGATTATTTCCTTTTCAAACCACCGAAAGTGAGCAGGTGTAATCTGAATAAAGGGGAAAAGGCCCTTCGTGAATATAGGATGAGACATTTGTACCAATTGACTAGAGAACCAGTTTGGATTTAAATATAACTTTTGTATGACTGATGCCTTTAGTGAGAGGTCTAATGCTTTAATATTTAATCATTTCTGCCTACCGAATTCATATTCGTTATATAAATAGGCCCTTTAAATTGTATCTGGTTTGCCATTCCAAATAAAATTGAATATTTTTTGTTCATATAATTCAAAACTCAGGTCACTAGGTGTAGGCAAAACCATAAGCAAATAGGTAAACTGTGATATAACTAAGGAGTTAATCAGGGTGATTTTTCCACAAATAGACAGGTAAGTTTCCTTTCCATGGTAGCAAGATGTTATCTATGTTTGCTAACTTTCTATAAAAATGTATTGAAGTGAGATCATTTCTTTCCTTTGAGATTTGTATACTGAGTATGTCCACATCTCCGTCAGACCATTTAATTAGTAAACTACATGGTAATGTAAAATTAGCATTTTTTAATGATCCAATATGTAATATGGTACATTTATCATAATTTGGTTTTAATCCAGAGAGGATAGCAAAAGTATCTAGATTCTTTAAGAGGCCGTGGAGAGATTCCAATTGTGGTTTTAAAAGAAAACATGAATCATCAGCGTACAATGACACCTTAGTTTTTAGGCCACGGATTTCTAATCCCTTAATATTATTGTTTGATCTAATCTTTGCAGCTAACATTTCGATGGCAATAATAAATAGATATGCCGATAGTGAACAACCTTGTTTTACTCCTCTGGATAGTTTAAACTTTCTGAGATGTAGCCATTATTTACTATTTTACACCTAGGGTTACTATACATAACCCATTTTATAAGAGATTCCCCAAAATTGAAATATTCTAGGCATTTATATATAAACTCCCGTCGTACTTTATCAAAAGCCTTTTCAAAATCAGCTATGAAAACCAGTCCTGGTGTCCCCAATATTTCATAGTGTTCTATTGTTTCCAGTACTTGTCTTATATTATCTCCAATGTATCGTCCATGTAAAAAACTGTCTGATTAGGATGAATAATATCTGACAATACTTTTATAATTCTATGTGCCAAGCATTTAGCTAGGATTTTTGCATCACAACACTGAAGTGTAAGAGGTCTCCAATTTCTTAAATCGACTGGATCTTTATATATACCACTTGGGTCCTGTTTCAGTAATAATAATATCAGACCTTCTTGTTGCGTGTCTGATAATCTACCATTTATATAGGAGTGGTTAAAACAAGCCAACAATGGTCCTTTGAGTATACCCAAAAAAGTTTTGTATACTTCCACTGGTATGGCATCCAGCCCTGGAGTTTTCCCATCCGTAAATGCCCCAATTGCCTCAAGCAGTTCCTCCTCTGTAATTTGGCCTTCACATGAGTCTTTCCGTACATATATTAATTTTACATTATTATTAGGAAAAAAATCCATACAATTAGTTTCAGTTAGTGGAGATGAAGGAGTCTGAAATGAAAACATATTCTTTAAGTACTTTACTTCCTCTTTCAAAATATAATTTGGTGAATCATGCGTGACTCCATCATTTGTAACAAGTTTTAATACTTTTTTTTGGTAGCATTTCTATATTGAAGATTGAAAAATAATTTGGTGCATTTTTCCCCATATTCCATCCAGTTCGCTAAATTTGTATAATATATTACACTAGATCTTTCTTGAATAAGTTCCTCCATTTCTTTTTGTTTTTCCTTTAACTTGCCTCTATAGTACCGTTTTTATTGCTATCTAACTATACTGTTAGTCCTTCAATTTCCTTTGTTAATATGGACTCTTTTGATCTAAATTGCTTTTGTTTTATAGATGAGTACTGAATTGCATTGCCTCTAAAGGCACATTTAAAAGTGTCCCATACAGTAAGGGGATCTGCTGTTATGTCTGAAAAAGTCAGTTATAAATTCTTGTCCTAGTTCTGAACAATTTATCATCTAGTAGGCTTTGATTAAATTTCCAATATCCTCGCCTACGTGGACATTCTGTAAGAGTAATGTATTTGCCATTTATGTGATGATCCGACCGCATTCTGACCCCTATCAACACTTTTAAAAGTTTTGGTGCCAGAGAGAATGGCATAAGAAAGTAGTCAAGACGACTAGCTTGATTAAGCCTCCGCCATGTGTATCTCACTAGATCAGGGTATTTAAGTCTCCGTATATCCACTAATTCCAATATATCCATGACATTCATGATTTCCTTAAGTGCCTGAGGGTGATAGTTTGTAGTGTGATTTCCTTTCCGGTCCATAGAGGTATTTAAGACCGTATTAAAATCTCCCACCATAATAATAGAGTCTAGTGTTGCTTGTAGAGTTGATACATTCTTATATATATTTTCAAAGAAGCTTGGATCATCATTATTCGGACCGTATAGGTTAATAAGCCATATCTGTTTATTGTCCAATAACATATTTAAAATAATCTACCTTGAGGATCTGTTTGGACAATTTGCACATTTGGTCAAAATTATTGTTAATTAAAACCATCACCCCTTTTGAATTTCTTTGCCCATGGGAGAAGTATACTTCACCCATCAGTCCTTTTTCCACAAAACTTCATCTAAAACTGTTGAATGGGTTTCCTGTACATAATATATATTATATTCCTTCTCTTTTAGCCAGGTAAATACTGATTGTCTTTTCTTATTATCTGCTAGGCCATTACAATTGTAACTGGCTATACTTATTTCACCACCTATCATAATGAGACACAACTTTCAATTATTTTTATCAAAATATATGTTTGTAAACGTACCATTAAAAAGTAACATGATGATTGAGTGTCTATATAGCTGTACCATGATCTTTGCCTTTCTACTAAGTAAACCTCTGATTGGTCCTTACTATTCCACCCGCTAAAAGCCCTCCTCATCCCGAGTTGGTTTGTCATCCCAATGCCCAGCAGACCACCCTTGAACCCCTGTATCCCATCACCCATAACCGACTGGGATCCATCCTTTGGAAAGAGCACACAGTGCCATTTACCGAATTGAAGTAGATTAACTGCCAAATGCGTTTCCTTCGCCCTCACCTCGATTTGTATTATATATAGCTGTGGATCATCCTCTATTGTCCCTAACATCTTTTACTTCTTCGCAACAGTTGTGGGATACACACATACACCCACCCACACACACTCAACCCATACCCCCACACAACCATAAGCTCAATTACTCAACAATTGCACCACCCCAGAGCCCAACTCAAGATAGGTCTTGAATTACAAATGTACTCGCAGTTGCAGCTGCACAAGAAGGCCTGCAAGACCGCACAAAAAAATGTGGCAAAAATTAAGAGATTTTATTTACCATTGTCACATCCTAGATGATGGAGGTCAAATGCACACCTTTACCCTGAAACCCCCACAATACGGTCACCCGTATTGACCATATTCCCAAGCATCTCCATGCAGTCCAACTTTGATTCTGTGCCACTAGGGTCACAATAATATACCCCCTCTCTGAATGTCAGAGTGTGACCCCCCCCCATGGGTTACTGCAGCTAGTGTTGCCAGCACTGCCACTGCCTGGGTGGGGGCACCACACCGGAATCCCCACCGGCGAGGTACAAGGTCATCAAGGTTCTCATTAGCAACTTTGAGAATTTCCTTGTGTAGTATCAAATCAAATCAAATAAAATTTATTTGTCACATACACATGGTTAGCAGATGTTAATGCGAGGGTAGCGAAATGCTTGTGCTTCTAGTTCCGACAATGCAGTAATAACAAGTAATCTAACTAACAATTCCAAAACTACTGTCTTGTACACAGTGTAAGGGGATAAAGAATATGTACATAAGGATATATGAATGAGTGATGGTACAGAGCAGCATAGGCAAGATACAGTAGATGGTATCGAGTACAGTATGTACAAATGAGATGAGTATGTAAACAAAGTGGCATAGTTTAAAGTGGCTAGTGATACATGTATTACATAAGGATACAGTCGATGATATAGAGTACAGTATATACGTATGCATATGAGATGAATAATGTAGGGTAAGTAACATTATATAAGGTAGCATTGTTTAAAGTGGCTAGTGATATATTTACATCATTTCCCATCAATTCCTATTATTAAAGTGGCTGGAGTTGAGTCAGTGTCAGTGTGTTGGCAGCAGCCACTCAGTGTTAGTGGTGGCTGTTTAACAGTCTGATGGCCTTGAGATAGAAGCTGTTTTTCAGTCTCTCGGTCCCAGCTTTGATGCACCTGTACTGACCTCGCCTTCTGGATGATAGCGGGGTGAACAGGCAGTGGCTCGGGTGGTTGATGTCCTTGATGATCTTTATGGCCTTCCTGTGACATTGGGTGGTGTAGGTGTCCTGGAGGGCAGGTAGTTTGCCCCCGGTGATGCGTTGTGCAGACCTCACTACCCTCTGGAGAGCCTTACGGTTGAGGGCGGTGCAGTTGCCATACCAGGCGGTGATACAACCCGCCAGGATGCTCTCGATTGTGCATCTGTAGAAGTTTGTGAGTGCTTTTGGTGACAAGCCGAATTTCTTCAGCCTCCTGAGGTTGAAGAGGCGCTGCTGCGCCTTCTTCACGATGCTGTCTGTGTGAGTGGACCAATTCAGTTTGTCTGTGATGTGTATGCCGAGGAACTTAAAACTTGCTACCCTTGCTACCCTCTCCACTACTGTATGCAATCCCTTTAGGGGGCTTTGGCTTTGCAGAACCAACCCTGCCAAGCAGGCTCAGAATCTTGAGTGGGCAGTGCTGCTCTTGGTCTCTGACCATCATTTGGCTGCATACAGACCGCTTACAGCATGCACATAAAACAGTTAGGGACTTCTCCTGAGTCTCCGGGTCATTCAGGTGGGTGTCTAGGGTATAGGGTTATGGACCGTACCATTAAAATAGGATCATAAATAAATAATTAGATATAATTTATTTTAAAAATGTAGTTCCCCATGATAGGACAATAACAAATAAAATGTATAATCCATTTTAAAACTGTTCCACCATGATAGGACAATAAATAAATAAGACCTATAATTCATTATAAAAGTACAGTGCCTTGCGAAAGTATTCGGCCCCCTTGAACTTTGCGACCTTTTGCCACATTTCAGGCTTCAAACATAAAGATATAAAACTGTATTTTTTTGTGAAGAATCAACAACAAGTGGGACACAATCATGAAGTGGAACAACATTTATTGGATATTTCAAACCTTTTTAACAAATCAAAAACTGAAAAATTGGGCGTGCAAAATGATTCAGCCCCTTTACTTCCAGTGCAGCAAACTCTCTCCAGAAGTTCAGTGAGGATCTCTGAATGATCCGATGTTGACCTAAATGACTAATGATGATAAATGCAATCCACCTGTGTGTAATCAAGTCTCCGTATAAATGCACATGCACTGTGATAGTCTCAGAGGTCCGTTAAAAGCGCAGAGAGCATCATGAAGAACAAGGAACACACCAGGCAGGTCCGAGATACTGTTGTGAAGAAGTTTAAAGCCGGATTTGGATACAAAAAGATTTCCCAAGCTTTAAACATCCCAAGGAGCACTGTGCAAGCGATAATATTGAAATGGAAGGAGTATCAGACCACTGCAAATCTACCAAGACCTGCCAGTCCCTCTAAACTTTCAGCTCATACAAGAAGAAGACTGATCAGAGATGCAGCCAAGAGGCCCATGATCACTCTGGATGAACTGCAGAGATCTACAGCTGAGGTGGGAGACTCTGTCCATAGGACAACAATCAGTCGTATATTGCACAAATCTGGCCTTTATGGAAGAGTGGCAAGAAGAAAGCCATTTCTTAAAGATATCCATAAAAAGTGTCGTTTAAAGTTTGCCACAAGCCAACTGGGAGACACACCAAACATGTGGAAGAAGGTGCTCTGGTCAGATGAAACCAAAATTGAACTTTTTGGCAATAATGCAAAACGTTATGTTTGGCGTAAAAGCAACACAGCTGAACACACCATCCCCACTGTCAAACATGGTGGTGGCAGCATCATGGTTTGGGCCTGCTTTTCTTCAGCAGGGACAGGGAAGATGGTTAAAATTGATGGGAAGATGGATGGAGCCAAATACAGGACCATTCTGGAAGAAAACCTGATGGAGTCTGCAAAAGACCTGAGACTGGGACGGAGATTTGTCTTCCAACAAGACAATGATCCAAAACATAAAGCAAAATCTACAATGGAATGGTTCAAAAATAAACATATCCAGGTGTTAGAATGGCCAAGTCAAAGTCCAGACCTGAATCCAATCGAGAATCTGTGGAAAGAACTGAAAACTGCTGTTCACAAATGCTCTCCATCCAACCTCACTGAGCTCGAGCTGTTTTGCAAGGAGGAATGGGAAAAAAATTCAGTCTCTCGATGTGCAAAACTGATAGAGGCATACCTCAAGTGACTTACAGCTGTAATTGCAGCAAAAGGTGGCGCTACAAAGTATTAACTTAAGGGGGCTGAATAATTTTGCACGCCCAATTTTTCAGTTTTTGATTTGTTAAAAAAGTTTGAAATATCCAATAAATGTCGTTCCACTTCATGATTGTGTCCCACTTGTTGTTGATTCTTAACAAAAAAATACAGTTTTATATCTTTATGTTTGAAGCCTGAAATGTGGCAAAAGGTCGCAAAGTTCAAGGGGGCCGAATACTTTCGCAAGGCACTGTATATCCATCATCTGAACAACATTGAAAGCCCTCTCATACCCGGCCCACAGCAATACATTGGCTCTCGGATATGCAACCATTTCATTACTCACTCACTCAACTTACAAACATAACAAATCAAAATAAACATACACCACACCATCCACACATACTGTGCTTTCTGTTTACTTAGTTTTTATCTTCACTATGTTGAATTAGTGCTTGTGTGTTCAATTAGTTATGTGTGAAGATATATAGAAAAGCTATATTTTTTATTGTATTGTTACAATCCATAACCGGGCTAGAATTTGCAATTTTTAAAATAACCATGGAGTAGTCTTTGAGTCTCTGAACAACTGGTTATCAATATACAGTTTATCAACGACGAGAGCTACTTGTTTCGCTTTTAATCTATTTTCTTTGAAAATTGGATACAGAACTTTGCGCCGTTCTGCAATTTCCTTCAGAAACTGATTATTAATGCCAATTTTGGTCCCAGCAAGTCTTTTCCCCAGGCTTTTAACCATTATTTTATCTTTAAATTAAGCAAATTTGGCAACGATTGGGCGGTCATACCTTTGGCCTCTCTGTCGGAAGCGGTGTAAACGTTCAAGTTGGATTTTGTCGATAACTTCACGTGGGATCTGAAGCGTTGTAAGGAGGAACTCTCTAACTACAGATTCAGGAACTTCCCCTTCTTTCTCCTGGATACATGTAAGTACCAGATTCTCCCTCATTGATCTAGTTTGTATGTCCAGTAAGGCTTCTCTCAGAACGGTGTTCTCCTTTTTAATTTCGTTCATTTCGGTTTCAATCTTATTGACTGTCCCTTTTAGCTTGTGTGTTTCCTTCTCCAATGTCGCAGCTTTTTCATCACTCATCTTGAGGCTTGCCTTCAACTGTTTTATATCCTTACTAATTCAAGTATACCCAGTTTGTCATTTATTGATTTTAACAGATCAGTTTCGACCTTTACCATTCCCGGTGGTGAAATTATTAAATCGTCTGTGTCTATAGAAGAATCACGTTTCCGTTTTGAAATCGGTTCCCCTGTCTTACACTCCGTCATGTTTGGGTTTTGCTTGTTTTCGTAATATTTGTCGATAAATGTCTCTAGTCTTAAGATTTGTTTTGTGTTATTATCCAGATTGAAGGTTATCACCCACCAGATTATGTAGTGCTAATATTTTAGTCTTACTTGCCAATATTGAATATTACGTTTTATCTTGAGGTGCTCCACATAACTTTGTTTAGTCTGCCATTGCCTTTACGTCAGCACTGCCCTAAATATTATCCTAACCTCCAGACTCATATCAAACATCTCCAATCCAAAATCAAATCCATAGTCGGCTTTCTATTCCGCAACAAAAGCCTCTGCCAATGTTTGTCTATTGAAGGTTACTTCTTACTTGCAAGTTCCTTTTTACATGCAGGTTCATTATAGCGTCTGTGAGTGCATGGGCAGCGCCATCGAGGCCAACTTCTTCTATGAGTTGGTAAGAAAAACTGAAAGGGTGCATAATGTCACCCGGAGTTTATTGTTTGATCAGGTATAAATACCAAGGTTGGCAAATTACTGCCACCTGCGGTTATGGAATGTTCTTTCACAACTATAATTCATTGGTTGATCTCTCCTTTAACCTGGATGAAATTATGTGATCCTCCCTTAACCCATAGGAAGTCACACCCAGTTGACTACTTTAAAATGGTAGAAGCCCTCAATGGCAGTGTCACTGCCAAAATGGAATTTATCCATCTAGCCTCCTCTATCATTCTCTATGAACAAAACACTGCAGGACTTCCTCCAGAGACAGGAAGTAAACAGGAAGTGGAAGTGTTTGAAACATACACAATATAATGCAGCGTTTCCCAAACTCGGTCATTGGGACCCCGAGTAGTGAACATTTTGGTTTTTGCCCTAGCTCTACACAGCTGATTCAAATCCCCAAAGCTTGATGATGAGATCATTATTTGAATCAGCTGTGTAGTGTTAGGGTGGGGGGTGGGGGGGTGCACCCCTTGGGGTCCCCAGGACCAAATTTGGGAAATCCTGATATAAGGCCTCCCAGCAACACTCATCTAATGTCCACAAATCAATAACAAAGTAGAAGATCTGCAGTACAATAGCTACATTTCAAGCTTCATGAATTGGTGTCTTTGTGAATTAGTATGATTGTTTACTGGAGAATCATCAGACAGGGAATTAAGAAAAAAAATGTTTTTGGCAACAGGAAGAAGACAACAAATGAACATTATAAAAGCTGGAGTCGTTCTTTGTGGTTGGCACTCTCTCACTTAAGTCTCCAGTAGTCCCAGAGGCATTCAATTGAAGCACAATAAAAGTCAGCTCCGTAATAAATTGTCTCAGTTTACCAGAAGCTTAGAGTAAAAATGCTGGCTGAAGGGCCACTGGCAAATATTGAAAGGGAACATAAATATTGTTTCATTATATAACTGCAGCCACTTAGAGCCTTGCTCACTTTGGTTTTCCCCTTGATTTACAATGAGTCCGTTCGTTGTTCAGAACAGGTTGTTCAGCCAACCTACCTTGCTCCTTTCTCCTCTGCTACTAAATATCATACAAGTATATACTCTTTCATGGAAAATGGCTCCAGAAATCCAAGGTTATTGTAGTGTCGCTGCACATAGGTCCATCTCTGTATCGTCTGAGCACAAACAACATCTCGCTCAGCATCTTGGGCTGGTGAAATATCACCTCGAGGCTCTCCATTTCCCAAGCTCATTTAGTTTATTACAGAAAGTGTCTATCGCAAGGGAGGCCACAACAAATGGGGGAAAAAACAACTTGCTACTATCAATCTCGAAGGGTGGCCCCCGCGCCTAATATAAAGGGGAGTAAGACAGATTCATAAAATGGTGGAGAGGGGAGGGAGCGCTGATGATGTCAGCGAGTCTTGAGGAAATGACATGGTGAGGTTACACGGCGCCGGAGGTGGCGGTGGGGGTATACTCTCTCCTCGTCTGCAGACCGAGAGCTCCATAAACATGCCAGGCGCAGTGCCGCTTCTCTCCTAAATTGTTTTCCCTCCGTTTGAAACGACCGTGATGATTGCATTCTCACACTCCATTGTAAAAACAGATAGTCCCTGGAAGAAGCCATCCTTTTGTGGCGGAGTTGGGGAATCTGAATTGCCTGTCAGGCAGACTATACACGTCGGAACAATGGATGTTTTTTCCTGTAGAAATGCTAAGATGAAAACAATTTAGTGGTATCTTATGCAGCTTTTCTGGCACTGTGGACTTGTGTCAATCATTCTTTAAATAGGTAAATTGGAATATTGCCTATATAAATCATTGTTTAATGGTTAAAAGAATGAACAGAGACATTCTACACAGAGCAACATGAGTGACACTTGACATAACTCTCTGGTTATGGAGCCAAAGTCAATTTAACACATTGTGCTATACATTTTATATTTTAGGTTCTTCAAAGTAACCACACTTTGCCTTGATGACAGATGCTTTTACAACAGTCTTGAAGGAGTTCCCATGTATGCTGAGCACTTGTTGGCTGCATTTCCTTCACTCTGCGTTCCAACTCATCCCAAACCATCTCACTTGGGTTGAGGTCGGGTGACTGTGGGGGCCAGGTCATCTGATGTAGCACTCCATCACTCTCCTTGGTCAAATAGCCCTTACAAATCACATTTTCAAATGTTATTAGTCACATGTGCCGAATACAACAGTGAAATACTTACTTACGAGGCCCTAACCGAGTGCAGTTTTAAAAAAATATGGAAAAGAATAAGAGACAAAGTAACAAGTCATTAAAGAGCAGCAGTAAAGAAATTACAATATATAAAGGGCGGTGCCGGTACAGAGTCAATGTGCATGGGCACCGGTTAGTTGGGGTACTATGTACAGTACATGTAGGTTAATGTAGAGTTAATTAAAGTGACTATGAATAGATGACAACAGAGAGTGACAGTGGTGTGGAGAGCGGGGCGGGGGGTGGGGTGTGTGTGGGGGGGGTGCAATGCAAATAGTCTGGGTAGCCATTTGACTAGATGTTCAGAAGTCTTATGGCTTTGGGATAGAGGCTGTTTAGATGCCTATTGGACCTAGACTTGGCACTCCGGTACCGCTTGCCATGTGGTAGTAGGGAGAACAGTCTATGACTAGGGTGGCTGCAGTCTTTGACAATTTTTAGGGCCTTCCTCTGACACAGCCTGGTATACAGGTCCTGGATGGCAGAAAGCTTGGCCCCAGTGATGTACTGGGCCATTTGCACAACTGTAGTGCCTTACGGTCGGTCGAAGACGAAGCAGTTGCCGTACCAGGCAGTGATGCTCTCGATGGTGCAGCTGTAGAACCTTTTGAGGATCTGAGGACCCATGCCAAATCGTTTCAGTCTCCTGAGAGGGAATAGGTTTTGTTGTGCCCGCTTCACGACTGTCTTGGTGTGCTTGGACCATGTTAGTTTGTTGGTGATATGGACACCAAGGAACTTGAAGCTCTCAACCTGCTTCGCTACAGACCCGTGGATGAGAATGGGGGCTTGCCCGGTCCTCTTTTAAATGTATTCCACAATCATCTCCTTTGTCTTGATCAGATTGAGGGAGAGGTTGTCGCCCTGGCACCACACGGCCAGGTCTCTGATCTCCTCCCAATTGGCTGTCTCGTCGTTGTCGGTGATCAGGCCTACCACTGTTGTATCACCGGCAAATTTAATGATGGTGTTGGAGTCGTGCCTGGCTGTGCAGTCATGAGTGAACTGGGAGTACAGGAGGGGGCTGAGTACGCACCCCTGAGGGGCCCCTGTGTTGAAGATCAGCGTGGTGGATGTGTTGTTACCTACCCTTGCCACCTAGGGGGGGCTCGTCAGGAAGTTCAGGATCCAGTTGCAGAGAGAGGTGTTTAGTTCCAGGGTCCTTAGCTTATTGATGAGCTTTGAGGGCATTATGGTGTTGATCGCTGAGCTGTAGTCAATGAATATCATTCTCACATAGGTGTTCCTTTTGTCCAGGTGGGAAAGTGCAGTGTGGAGTGCAATAGAGGTTGCACATTTAACATGCTGATAGATATTTGGTCAAACGGATTTAAGATTCCCGGCTACTAGGAGCGTCGCCTCTGAATGAGCGTTTTCTTGTTTGCTTATGGCGGAATACATCTCATTCAATGCTATCTTAGAGCCAGCCTCTGACTGTGGTGGTATGTAAACAGCTACAAAGAATATAGATGAAAACTCTTGTGATAGGTAATGTGGTCTGCAGCGTATCATGAGAAACTCTACCTCAGGAGAGCAATAGCTTGAGACTTCCTTAGATATCTTGCACTAGCTGTTGTTTACAAAAATACATAGACCGCCGCCCCTTGTCTTACCAGATGCCGCTGTTCTATCCTGCTGGTACATCGTATAACCAGCCAGCTGTATGTTGATATTGTCGTTCAGCCACGACTCCATGAAGCATAAGTTGTTACAGTTTTTAATATCCCGTTGGTAGTTTAATCTTCCCAATAACTCATCCTTTTTATTGTCCAAAGATTGCATGTTTGCTAGCAAAATTTAGTGGAGTGGGGGTATATTCGATCGCCTCTGACTCCTCAGAAGGCAACCCGCCCTCCAGCCTCTCTTTCTCCGCCTCCTCTTCACGCAGATCGCTGGGGTAGGGGCCTGTTTCCGAGGGAGCCGTATATCCTCCGCCTCGGGCTCGTCAGAGTCGTGAAAGAAAAACAATTATTCTGCTAGTCCGCGGTGAGTCCTGATCTCTAGAAGTTATTTTCGGTCATAAGAGATGGTAGCGGCAACATTATGTACAGAAACAGTGAAAAAGTAAAGTTACCAACAACGCAGATAAACTAACAAAAAAACACAATCAGTTGGTGGCACGTAAAAATCTGCCATCGGCTTCGGGCGCCATCTTACTGGAGGTGTGTTTTTGGGTCATTGTCCTGTTGAAAAACGAATCATAGTCCCCCTAAGTGCAAACCAGATATGATGGTGTATCGCTGCAGAATGCTGTGGTAGCTATGCTGGTTAAGTGTTCCTTGAATTCTAAATGAATCACCGACAAAGCACCCCCACACCGTCACACTTCCTCCTCCATGCTTCATGGTGGGAACCACAAATGCGGAGATCATCCGTTCACCTACACTGGGCTTGACAAATACACAGTGGTTGGAATCAACAATCTCAAATTTGGACACATCAGACCAAAGGACAGATTTATACTGGTCTAATGTCCACTGCTCATGTTTCTTGGCCCAAGCAAGTCTCTTCTAGTTATTGGTGTCCTTTAGTAGTGGTTTCTTTGCAGCAATTCAACAATGAAGGCCTGATTCACGCAGTCTCCTCTGAACAGTTGATGAGATGAGATGTGTCTGTTACTTGAACTCTGAAGCATTTATTTGGGCTGCAATTTCTGGGGCTGGTAAGTCTAAGGAATTTGTCCTCTGCAGCAGAGGTAACTCTGGGTCTACCTTTCCTGTGCCAGTCCTTATGAGAGCCAGTTTCATCATAGCGCTAGATGGTTTTTGCAACTGCACTTGAAGAAACTTTCAAAGTTCTTGAATTGGATTGACTGACCTTCATGTCTTCAAGTAATTATGGACTGTCATTTTTCTTTGCCTATTTAAGCTGTTCTTGCCATAATATGGATTTGGTCTTTTACCAAGTAGGACTTCTGTCTTCTGTATACCACCCCCACCTTGTCACAACACAACTGAGTGGCTCAAACACATCAAGGAAAGAAATTCCATAAATTAACTTTTAACAACGCACACCTGTTAATTGAAATACATTCCAGGTGAGTACCTAATGAAGTTGGTTGAGAGAATGCCAAGAGTGTGCAAAACTGTCATCAAGTCAAAAGGTAGCTACTTTGAAGAATCTCAAATATAAAATATACTTTGATTAGTTAGGCAGCTAGAAAGGGGGCCCAGTGTTACGAGGGGACACGGCTAGCACGGAAGCCTGAGAAGCCACTCCAAAAACATGTTTTGGGGGGGAACACGGAGAGATTGGCTGAGTCAGGTTCGAGACCTGAGCCAACTCCTCGTGCTTACCATGGGTAGCGTGGTACTGGTCAGGCACAGTGTTATTCGGTGGAGCGCACGGTGTCTCCAGTGCGCGTTCGCAGCCTGGTGCGCTATATCCCAGCTCCCCGCCTCGGCCGGGCTAGAGCGGGCATCCAGCCAGGATGGATGGTGCCGGCTCAGCACTCCTGGCCTCCAGTGCGCCTCTACAGCCCAGGATATCTTGTGCCGGTTCTGCGCACTGTGTCTCCGGTGCGTCTCCACAGCCCAGTACGTCCTGTGCCAGCACCCCGCAGTTGCCAGGCTAGGGTGAGCATGCAGCCGGGTTGTGCCAGCTCTGCGCTCCAGACCTCCGGTGCGGCTCCACGGCCCAGTATATTCTGCGCCTGCTCCACGCACCAGGCCTCCACTGTGTCTCTCCAGCCCGGTGAGTCCTGTGCCTGCTCCACAGACCAGGCCTCCTGTGTGTCTCCCCAACTCGGTGAGTCCTGTGCCTGCTCCACAGACCAGGCCTCCTGTGTGTCTCCCCAGCCTGGTGAGTCCTGTGCCTGCTGCACGAACAAAGCCTCCAGTGATGATCCATGGCACGAATCCTCCAGTGATGATCCATGGCACGAAGCCTCCAGTGATGATCCATGGCACGGAGGCTTCAGTAAGGATCCATGTCAGGAACCCTCCAGCGACGGTCTCCAGTCCGGAGCCTCCAGCGACGGTCCCCAGTCCGGAGCCTTCAGCGACGGTCCCCGGTCCGGAGCATCCAGCGACGGGCTCCAGCGACGGCCTCCAATCCGGAGCGTCCAGCGACGGCCTCCAGTCCGGAGCCTCCAGCGACGGTCCCCATTCCGGGTCCCGCAACTGTCCCCATTCCGGGTCCCGCAACAAGGGTCCCTAGTCCGGGGACCGCAACAAGGGTCCCCAGTCCGGGGACCGCAGCGAGGGTCCCCAGTCCGGGGCCCACAACGAGGGTCCCCACACCCGAGGCGCCACCAAAGTGGGGTGAGCCAGAGGTGGAGCGGGGTTTACGTCCCGCACCAGAGCCGCCACCGCAGATAGATGTCCACCCGGACCCTACCCTATAGGTTCAGGTTTGCGTCCGGAGTCCGCACATTTGGGGGTGGGGGGGGGGTATTGTCACGCCCTAACCTTAGAGAGCCTTTTTATGTCTCTATTTGGTTTGGTCAGGGTGTGATTTAGGTGGGCATTCTATGTTCTTTATTTCTAGGTTTTGTGTTTCTATGTTTTGGCCGGGTATGGTTCTCAATCAGGGACAGCTGTCTATCGTTGTCTCTGATTGGGAATCATACTTAGGCAGCCTGTTTTGCCACCTTAGGTTGTGGGATGTTGTTTTTTGTTAGCTCTGTGTAGCCTTCAGAACGTGACGTTCGTTGTTATTTTGTTGTTTTGTTTGGTGTTCAGATTAAATAAAGTATCATGGACACGCACCACGCTGCACCTTGGTCCACTTCTTCCGACGAGCGTTATATAAGGTGTACTCAAAGTCTATTTGTTTTTACTCGAAAATACTAGGAATATACTTAAGTACAATTTTTTTCCCCCAATTTAGATACGTGCATTTCATATGCTTAAATGCTAATAAAATGTACATCAAATACATTAAATATATTTAAAATTGTTCCAATTTAGATTATCACGGACATATTCAAATCGACTAAAATATGTTACTGAGGAATGATTTATGTATATATATTTTTTTAAATCCCGCTTGGGTAATACGATTCGCTTATAGCTAGCTGATAGCTATGAAGTTAAATGTTTGCGTTTGATTTATGTATTTTTCTTGTTTCTTCTGTATTGGTCAAAGATAATAGCACGGAGTGTGAGTAACATTTTATGCATTCTCCACACTTGTCCTCACAAGAATGTACTCAAGACAACGTCCTCGGTGAACGAACTCGGAACATGAGAGTTTTGAACACACTAGTATGCATATTTTGAAACACCCTATGATTTATCTCACTGTTCATGTTAATCTTGACATTGAACCAATTGAGAACATCCATGACAATGTTATGTCACACCATAATTATTTTCCAGGCAACCACATAGATTACCGTGGTTTGATACTTGTGGCACACAACATAGAAGTGAATTTTCCCTTACCTCATCTGACGATAAAAAAGTATAATTTTAGTTTGATCTGAAATCTAATCCTTGGAAGGTTACTCAGCATTGGCTTCTGTTACATAACATTAAACGAGTCCACATTGTGCTCCTGTGTTCAGCTTGATAATGGAAGTGTTTGGAATTATTCTCTAGTTGAGTCAGAATGGAATGAGAACATATGCATCATTTAATGCTTTGCCACAGGCCCCAAAGGAAGCTTTATCAGTAGGCTCGGCCGCTCATCTCCTTAAGTGAAACCGCCACTAACACAGAGTAGTTTAGCGTAGATTGTATGTCAATGCAAATAAAGCCGCTCCTTGTTTCTATGGAGTGAAAATTATTGATTTGCATATTCAGCTTGGAAATCTATTTTGTCCTATGAAGGTAACATAAAAGTCCACTAGACAACTGAATTATATGATATAATTAATTATATATATTGATTCTATTGTATTTAATTATGTTATATTCTCCCCTATTCCATTACATTCTATTCTTTAACGAATCATACTAGTGTCGACAATCGCTTGCCACATCATCAAACAAGAGTCAGTACCAAGCTCAGATTAAAACGTATCTGTTCCATTTAAGAGTGCTCCAGTGCAGTTATTTGAGACCGGGTACACTGAGACATCAGACAGGGATTAAATCAGCAGCTCTCTGACCTTTGGTGACTGTTGCTCACTACCCAGCCATCTGGAGAGAGCATCTTGCTTGTCAGACTCCATCTCGCTACGCCAGGACCATGTCAATAGAGGGAAGTCAACCTCTTGTATAATTTCATGTAAAATAAATAGCTTTTTGCATTCGAAGTGGAAAGCAATCACCCGCCTTGAAACAACCTTGACATGGTCTTTTTTCCTCCAATCCTTTTCATCTTGGTCTTTGAAGAGTGGAAGAAGGGCATGTTTCAAACATGCAGATCTCCCTAGAAGTGCTCTCTGATTGGTGGTCACAGCAACAACAACAGAAATGACACTTTTCATACTGGAGATATGTTAATTCATTCTTGCATTTTTACATTGCCCTATCTTACAGATTGACCTCAAGGTTAAAGGAGTCTTGAGTAAGTTTCAACCATGTACATCATACTTCATCAAGCCCTCTAAGATTTTTTATTTATTTTACCAGGCAAGTCAGTTAAGAACAAATTCTTATTTTCAATGATGGCCTAGGAACTGCCTGTTCAGGGGCAGAACGACAGATTTGTCAGCTCGGGGATTAGAACTTGCAACCTTCCGATTACTAGTCCAACGCTCTAACCACTAGGCTACCCTGTCGCCCCAGGGTAGCTTAAGGTGAAGGATGACTGTCAAGACAGGATTAATTGTGGTCTCCTGGAGAGAGGAAAACAAATATCGAGATATTATTATTATTATGAATTGGGGCCAGGATTCCACTGCTGATAACTGTATCCTTCCTTCTGTCTGCATCTGTCTTGGAGCTTATCCCTCAATTGTGGCCTTCCGTAGTGTCTAAACTCCCCAGCCTCTCAATCATTTCCATGGGCGAACCCATAACTCACACAGCCATGTTTGTATTGGATGTCTAGACATACAGTTTGCCAAGGGACTAGAGTTCTGCAGAGCAGAGGTGGGAAGCACCACCACTTATCCTCTCTCAAACCACAGAGATCTGTCCAATCACAGTAGCCACAGCTTGTCATTGATTCTGTTTGAATGAAAATTGTGTCTATTCAGATGTGGAAGTACAGAGTCATGTGGTGGTGTCAGGCTGCATGGTGGTGTCTCTCTTTAACTGCCCCCCTCCTCCTGTGGTAGTTGAAAATATAAAGGTACCTGTCTAGCCTAAGATTACGAGAGAGAGAGAGAGAAATCTATGCAGAAGCAGGCTAGCGTTTCCTTTGGATGCTGCTCGAGTTACATCTCGCACAAAATATGCATGCGAAACTAATGAACGAGTCCACCACCTCACTGCATATGGCTGGCGTTTCCTTAATGAACATCACTTGTATCCCTGCCTAGTGACACACAGGCTGATAATGGTTGATGGGGATCAAGCAGCAAATGTATTTACCTGACATTCTACATTATATGCAATCAGTAATCTTCAAGGATCAATGCATAATTCATTATAGGGAACATGCCAACAATAACTGAACCACACCTAGGCTGTAAACGATGGGGACGTTCAATTAGATATTTTCCCTCAATGCAGCTTTCCCTCAAAGACATGCACTTACATCATATTCATCCTGGTAGGACTTATGAAATGCAGTAGTTTCATTGGAATCGGGTCAGTATATCTGTAACTCGTACCAACACCACATTGAGGTCATTGAAAATGTCAGCTAGAGGAAAATGTGTTCGAAAGAGGGTTCAAATGAGTGTGTGTTAGTGTGCAGAGTGTGGTTGATGTTAGCACTAACGCAGCCAAAATATGCTCAAATAAGCCTTTGTTTGACCCAGCCCAGAGTGGAGGCATTGCTGTTCATCTCCCAAATCCTGGCCAAGCTGTCTGACAGCAAGCCCTTCTTTCTGGGGGAAGGTTTTGGGGAGTGCACACAGCGGAACCTTTTTTTCTGGGACACATTCCAAATGAAGCTACACATATTGGTATGATCTGAATAACATTACATAAACAATCCACTCGTCAATACAGCCCCACTATATAGCCTCACTCTGAAAACGGTTCCCTAGATGCTGCCTGTGTCATACTTTGTGGAGAATGTCTGTTGCTTTGCATTGGTTCTGTGCATGCTTAGGGATATTGGGGTTGAATTCACAACTATGATTGGAAAGATAACTTGCTGCCCCATGAGTCTTAAAGTTGTATTTGGTGCAGTAGACTTGTCTGCCACTGCTTAACAAATCATACAACCCAAGAATAAATTGACAGTTGCATGATATTGACAGGTGAACATCTAAATATCCAGACATTCAAAATCCTTAAAGATGCTCACGTGTTTGATTCATGTGGAATGAATGTAGTTGTGCCATAGGCTAAACCGCGGCCGACACCAGAACAAATCAGTTGGACAGACATTTGATTCCATAGGGGGCACATTCTTTTTTACGGGAACACGAAAGGACTCCTTCCACGAGCTCAACACAGAGTTTGTGCCGCTGCCATCCAGGAAGTGTTACAGACTCCCAAATGCAAAGATTTTGTGTCACGTACCTGTACACTGACCCTTATGAACAAATAAAGAGGACATTAGGTGCATGGGGATGGACCCACCCCTTCAGGAACGTCAAATGTGGTGCAGGGGGGGGGGGGGGGGTCAAACACTTCAGACTTTGTTTTGACTGTCTTTTTGGCCGTTTATGAATGTGTTATTCAATGCGATTATCTGGGCCAAAATCAATTTAAAAACAACTGAAACCTAAAGGGTCCATACAATTCAAAATCAAATAGCCAAATGATCCATAGTATGACCATCTTAAAACATTTCCATATGTCAGCTTAGAACCCCCCACGGCTTAGACTTTTAAGAATAAATGTGGCACGAACACAACCAGTCATGATGTTTTCATCTGATTGTCAAACAAATCACTTCAAAAAGTAGGTTACCTTCCCAAAATAATTATATCATCCGAAACAGTGCGCTGTGCACCTGCCAACTTTCCTTCAATTCGCAAGTGGCGGAAACTACATTAACTCACCAGAAAAATAACCTTTGAGTGAGTTAAACAGCACCTCTCCGTCTCAGTATGTGTAGCCCATGTATTTGATGCTGTCTGGAAATAAAGATTATGACATGCAATATACTCTTTTTTGACCAGACAGCATCAGATACATGGTCTACACATATTGAGACAGAGGTGCACTGTTTCGCTCGCTCGGATGCTTTATCTGAGATTGATGTGTCTTTCTGTCGGCGTGCATCTCGGTCTAATAAATGATCAATATTTTAATATTTTATTTGGATGGGCAAGGAGGTACAGTTGGGTGGGCCAGGCCCCTTAAGACGTGTCCATAACGCCGGACTTGGGCTAAACAAATGTAGTCATTCAATCAATCAAATTCAGTCCCGAACCATATTGAGTGCAAACAAAGTAAGGGGTATACTCAATGGCATGTTCAAACTACATGGGTAATTACTTTAAAACATAAAATGGTGTCTCACTTCCTGTGGAATTCTCAGAGGTGAGAAAGGTGCTTCTAGGGAAATCTATTTGGAGATTGGTCTTTTAACAGTGCACCTGAGAGAGCCTAATGAGTCTAGCTCATAATGAGATCCAGTCAGTGGCTAAATAATGGGGCTACTGGTCCTCGGCATAGCCAATACTGACTTGCTTAGATGTATGGAAATGGTGGTACCTGTGCAGTCAGGAGACAGACATTGCAGGCCTCCTGTGATGGCTATGGGATCAGACTTTGCTAGGCTTTTTGGGGTTATATGTGACTGGGGAAAAGACCCAGAGAATTTTGCATAATGTACATTTTGGTCTTTCACCTCTTGGTAGATGAGGTAATATTTGATGATATTCACTCCAACATCTGCAGACAACAGCTGTACCAGAAGATTACTGGGGTAAGGGGATACCACTGTTGCAATGGATCTCCTTCATGGAATGGGGACTTGTCAGATATGGAGAAAAATATTCTATTGGATATAGAGCCCTATCTAAAGTACTATGAACAAAAATCCTAGATTGTTGTAAACTATCATGACACAAGGCAATATCCAGATGCAGACACAGGAGGCAGATGGTTGGAGTTTAAGATGTTTAATACATCCAAAGGGAGTAGGCAAGAGAATGGTCGTGGACAGGCAAAAAGGTCAAAACCAGTTCAGAGTTCAGGAGGTACCGAAGGGCAGGCATGCTCGACGTCAGGGCAGGCAGAGTGGTCAGGCAGGCGGGCATGGAGTCCAGAAAACAAGCAAGGGTCAGAACCGGGAAGACTAGCAAAAGGAGAAAAGGCAAAGCAGGAAAACGGGAAAAACGCTGGTAGGCATGGACATACAAGATTAACTGGCACAGAGACAGGAAACACAGGGATACATACACTGGGAAAACAATTGACACCTGGAGGGGGTGGAGACAATAACGAGGACAGGTGAAACTGCTAGGGGTGTGACAGCAAACGGAAGTGAAAAATAACAGTAGTTTATAAACACAGCACCACATATACTGTATCTTGGTTACATATGCGACATATTGGTACATTAAATGTCTCACTGAAGTGACTGCACCTTTCATAATAAACCTCATCACAGAGTATAAGCATAGTGTATTATTGATTGATTTGAAGACGCCTATAACCTTTTTTGTGTGAATGTTTCTCAACATCGTGAATAACTTCTGTATTTTGTGGTCTAACATGTCCTCCCACATACATGATGGTGGCATACGTTAGGTGTGTTTCTTCTGATCAGTGGTGGAAAAAGTACCTACAGTAATTGTCATACTTGAGTAAAAGGAAAGAAAAAATGACTCAAGTAAAAGTGAAAGTCACCCAGTAAAATACTACTTGAGTAAAAGTCTAAAAGTATTTGGTTTTAAATGTACTTAAGTATCAAAAGTAAATGTAGTTGCTAAAATATACTTAAGTATCAAAAGTATACATAATAAAAAATTCCTTATATTAAGCAAACCAGATGGCACCATTTTCTTGTTTTTAATTTATTTAACAATAGCTAGGGGCACACTCCAACCCTCAGACATCATTTATAAACAAAGAATGTGTGTTTAATGAGTCCGCCAGATCAGAGGCAGTAGGGAGGACCAGGGATGTTCTCTTAGTAAGTATGTGAATTAGACCATTTTCTTGTCCTGCTAAGCATTCAAAATGTAATAAGTACTATTGAGTATCAGGGAAAATGTATGTAGTAAAAAACATTATTTTCTTTAGGAATGTAGTCAAAAATATAAATAGTAAAGTACAGATTCCCCAAAAACTACTTAAATAGTACTTTAAAGTATTGTTACTTACACCACTGCTTCTGATGGATATCAGAAGTATCAACCATAACGTGGAGAAACAACCAATCCAACATACTTGGATTTATTCACGAACAAGAAGGTTGTCTGTTGGTGGTTATGTTTCATGTTCTTTCCAAATCATAATTTTTTTTTCAGCATTGCGATAACACTGCTTACTGCAGAGCCTAATATTATGGCACTACGGGATTAGTACATTTTCCCTTAAGATCTAATTAGTTATTTCTGCATATTAGTGTATGACAAAGAGCAACACTTAACAAATATTTTGGTGTGACCCTGTGGTGACCTGGAGCCTCTGGCAGAGATATCAGAATTGAGAAAAAACTGCTGTCTCAGTTGCGTATTGATGGTCTATGATTTTGGTCCTGGGTGCGTTATCTTCCTCTACTATTTTGGTACAGACACACACACACACACACACACACACACACACACACACACACACACACACACACACACACACACACACACACACACACACACACACACACACACACACACACACACACACACACATCCTCTTTCATTGTAGCGTTTCTGATCATTACGTTTTGTGTCATAATATACAGTGTACCACAATTCACGAGCGTTCTTAGATGTTCCTTCAGTTGGCTGCTGTGCAGTGGTGGGACCAAGTCACTGTTTTACAAGTCACAGGTAAGTCTCAAGTCTTAGCACTCAAGTCCGAGTCAAGTCTCAAGTCCTAAACTTTGAGTTTCGAGTCCTAAACAAGTCATAATGTGCTCTTCACCAAATGTAATACCATTTCATATTTTTAACAAGAGTAATAGTTAGTATATTACATTTGCGCAAATCATGAATGCTTTAAAAAAATATATATATTCATTGCTATCCAAATAAACTTTATATTTCCATGGAAATACATGGGTAGCCATGAGAAAGACACCCCCCCCCCCCCCCCCCCCCCCCCCCCATCGGGCGATGTAGGCTAGTACAAAATTGACCAACCTTAACACACACACACACACATACACACACCCTCTCTGTGTGTGGTTACAGTATGCTAACGTATGTCAATGTTTTTAGGAATAGCAGTAACATCAGGCAGGATGTAGGCTACCAACTGCCTGTAGCTCAATTTTGGGTGCAATGATCACGTTCCCACACTGACTGATTGTGTGGAGGCTCATTGATTTAATGTTACGTTAGCCTACATGCTACACTAGCAAAGTTATATATAGCTTTATATATATATATATATATATATATATATATTAGCCACGATTTACCGTTCTTCGTGCAGCTTCAAAAGTTGAACAAAGTTGCAAGTTGTTGCGCCTCAGTCTGTAATTTTCTTCCAGCATGTTTTGCAAGTTGCAATCCGTTTTTTGTTGATACAGTGTAGTCTTTATATCCGAAAATAATAATTTTGGGCATCATATTTCCAAGGGCTCCATCTGAGTTCACCCACCAACATTCTTCTGCACTGCCACACACAACTTCTTCTCAGCTTGCACAATTTGATTGGCTGCGGTCCGATTCAAACTGTAATCCATTAAATGAAGAGTTGATGCGCTACACACTTTTTTGTAATAGTATCATTTTTTATATTTGGGATTGGGGAGGGTCAAAAGGCTCAAGTCCAAGTTAAGTCACGAGTCATTGGTGTTAAAGTCAGAGTCGAGTTGTAAGTCGTCATATTTTTGACTCGTGTCTGACTCGAGTCCAAGTCATGTGACTCGAGTCCACACCTCTGCTGCTGTGCTATTGTGATGTTAATCCACTCCAGGAAACAGAAGCCTCTGAGGACAGACAAGAGATTAGGAGCGATATTAAAAATATTTTCTACCATATCATTCAAATGACCTGTGAACCTGTGAACTATCTCTCTGCTTTCTCTGATGAAGCTCACAACAGCTTCATTATTCCTCATTATCACTGCTGGTTTATCTGTGGCCAAAGTGGATTTCTAAGATGGCTGGTGACATGAATCCTCTCTGCTGGAACGTTTTTGTATTTGACCAATGTGAATAGAGAAGGTATGTTTGAATGATTAAATTAGAAGATGGGAAGGACAGAGGACATGATATACAAGATGTGTCCAATCTCAAACCCCACTGCTGTGTTCATTCTTTACTCTAGTATTCCTCAACCAATCGGAACTGACAGATAATTAGTAGGATATAACATAGCTGTGTGTGTCGTTGTGCTTCCCAATGCACGCACACACACACACACACACACACACACACACACACACACACACACACACACACACACACACACACACACACACACACACACACACACACACACACACACACACACAGCATTTGAGCCTGCTTCAGCAGAGCCAGCTATGTGGAAGACTGGTGGTTTCAGGATGTAATCCTGCCTCTTTGGTGGTGCTTACTCTTTGCCTTGTGATTTGGACAGCAGAGGCTATGGAATTCACAACGGGGAAGGAGAGACTTCAAAGGTTTGAGATTATTTTCTCAGATCCTTCCCTCAGTGGGGTATCGCCGCAAAACATGACTAGGCAATTGTATGTCCAGACAGAGTTCAGAAAGCATGCCTGAGTCCTTTTCCCTTTTTTCCTGAAAGATGCCTCAAAAAAATGTGGAACGGAATATATTGGTGGGTAGACGTTGAGGGAAAATGTGCTGTCTCCAGTGCTGCAAATCAAATGGATTAATGTGACAATCGCAGCTGTGGCTCATAACAAACACTTGTGTATGCATATCAATATGTTGTTTTGTGGATCAAAATCTTTTGGATCTTGAATCCAAGGCTTGAATCAAACAACACCTATTCTCTCTTAACATGTTCAGCTATTTATAGTCTTTTGCAGCGTTTCCCAAACTCGGTCCTTGGGACCCCCATCACAGCTGATTCAAATGATCAAAGCTTGATGATTAGTAATGGAGGGGGACACCGGGAGCAGGTTGCTGCCTAGTGGTCTGGGGGTAGAAGCCAATGGCTGTGATGGAAGTGGGGAGGACAGGCCGTGGCTCGGGTGGCTGAGGTGCTTGATGATCGCCTTGGCCTTCCTGCGACACCTGGTGTTGTAGGTGTCCTGGAGGGCAGGCAGTATGCACCCAGTGGTGCGTTCGGTTGAGCGTACCTCCCTCTGTAGAGCCTTGCGGTCCGCGGCGGTGGAGTTGCTGTACCAGGCTGTGATGCATCCCTACATTATGCTCTTGATAGTACTCCTGTAGAACACTGTGAGGGCCCTCGAGGACAGGCCACATTTTTTCAACAACCTGAGGTTGAAGAGTCATTGTTGTGCCTTCTTCACCACGGTGTCTGTGTGGTTTGACCATTTCAGCTTCTCTGAGATGTGTACGCCGAGGAACTTGATGTTTTTGTCCGTCTCCATGGCGGCATCGTTGATGAGCATGCGACGTGCCCAGCCTGGTTCCTCCTGAAGTCCACAGTCAGCTCCTTTGTTTTGTTGATGCTGAGGGAAATGTTGTTTAACTGGCACCATGCAGTCAGTGCCTTCCTCCTCTCTGTAGGCTGTCTTGTCGTTGTTGGTAATCAGGCCTACTACTGGCATGTCATCAGCGAACTTGACGATAGAGTTGGAACTGTGTGTTGTCATGCAGTCGTGGGTATACAGGGTATACAGGGAGTACAGCACTGAGGAAGCATCCTTGTGGGGGCCCTGTGTTGAGGATCAGTGTAGAAGAGCTAATGTTGCCTACCTACAGAAGTTAGGTTTTAAATACTGTATCCCTTAAAACCGGAAACATCCACTTTCTGCCGACCCACCGGAGAGTACCCTCAGGGTGGTTTGGATCTGGAATTATACAATATTTTGGTTGTTTTTGAAAACCCTCAGACAGGAAATGAAAATCAGCAACTTTCAGAGGGCAGTCCCCTGCTACTTTCCGAACAGTGTAAACCTGAGGTCACTCGTTTTAGCCGCCTTTGGGATATTTGAACCTTGGCACCACTTCTCACTGAGACTTGCTGATTGTTCCACAGTGCAGGGTCATAGAGGAAATCACAGAAGAACTGGAATTACATTACAGCTTATTTGGAGGCCAAGGGGTTCCTTGGGATCCATCCATCTTGTGTTTTCTCTTTGAGCCGGGCTGGGGTGAAGCACGTAAGGGGATTCTGCAAGGACTGCATAGCAGTCGAAGGTAGAGGCCTCAGCATAAACAATGATAAACAACCCAGTATCATGGCCGGGTCATTGCGAAAGCTGCAGTCGATGATGTTACTGCGATGTGATGTGAGAGTGAGTGGTGACTTCAATCATGTAGGACTAGACAATAGACATCATTCACAGACAGTAATCCTTTCCAATCTTCCAGCAGAACGGCTGTGGTTTAATTTGCATGGTTTGCGTCCACACATGTTACGATAAATGTCATGATAAATGCAATGGAGATGTCAGCTAAAGAACACATAATGTTCTAACTCTGACTCGTGTATTAGTGCTTATTAATAATGTAGCCAGTGCTACATTGCACTCAAACGTTTGTGAGACGAGGGTAATGTACTGGTATTACTTATGTGTGTCATCTAATGGTGATGTTCATTACGTGACATGACCATTACTGAAGTGGAAGGCATGGCATACGGGTCCTTTATTTCTCTCTATGGTTTTACACCAGCACATCTCATGGCGGTTAACACATTTACAGCAATTCACTCCTTCAACTCAATACAACTTTCAATTACGGGATGATGGCGAGAGAGATTGGCTCAAATAAATGGAGCATGGCGGTTGAAATACTGTATTCTAATTCCCCACTGAAGGCAAGGCGTGCGTGTGTGTGGCTTTTTGTTGAGGTCCTTCAGGAAAATAGTGGGTGAGCCTTTGACATGACTTACACGCACACAAACACACACTCGGTCCCACTCTCTCTCACTTACTCGCTCACGTTAGAAACACAGTCATACATACAATACATGTAAAGTACATTTTTTGGCAGCTTGTTACATTCTTCCATCCATTGACGTGCCATTGAATGAAGTACCATGCAACACTACAGATATTAGCCATTTTATGGAACATTTTATGGAAGATGTCCAATGAGGAATATGTTCCCTAGGCTCTAATTTTGCACTTATTCAGCAGCTTACAACTAATATGTGAATTATAATAATTGGAAGTACACTCAATCTCATGAGGACAGCTAAAAGCACTGGGATGCCTCTCCTGCCCGAAACCAACCCAACACCCATCCCCTTACAGTGAAACAGCAGCTATGTAAGGCTTGATGTCTGTCATGTCAAGTCTTTCCACCTGCAATCTTGTTTCTCTCTCTCTTTACATCTTGCTCTCTCTGTGGCTCTCTGTTTCTCTCCTACTCTTGCTCTCTCTCTACACTTACTGTCTCTCTCTCGCGCTCTCCCTCTGTCTCTATCTCTCTCTCTCTCCCTCCATCTCTCTCTGCCCCTCTCTCCCCCCTCTGACACTGCTTTCCTATTTTATGTAATCTTGTCGGGCTGTGCTGCCACTCCCTCCTCAGAAGTCTCTCAGGGTGGTATGGTACTGTGCTCTGCTGAGCGTTACAGAGAGGCCGAGCCAATTGCCAGTTAGATGAGTATCTGGGCCATAACGAGTGGATGGTGGTACTGCATTAACGTTGACGGTAATAGGTTCAAACGTTTCAGGAGAGTCGCATCAGTGTTGTGGCATCCTGCTGCTCTTAATTCAACGTGGAGATCAGTCAGTGCAAGAGGAGGAGCGTTGTGGAGGGGCCTGTCGTTAAAGTTGAAGCCACTGATGGTCATGTCACACTGGTGCAAATGGGCCTGTCTTTATCTAACTGAAACCGTCACGCCAACGCAAGCTAGTACACACACGCGCAGGCACGTAAAGACATACTCACACAGAAACACGCATTTGCTATACAAGTTCCTGACCTTGACCGTGGCGGGCGATGACTCATCACATTTATTCATCGTCCTTCCCATCTCTCTGTTAATCTACCTCTCTCTCTTCTGACCCAAAACATGACTTCTCACCAGGAACTGGAGAAGTCCATAGAGTCAGTGACAAGTGTGTTAATCATATATGGCTTCTGTGGAGACATAATGACAATAGAATAGTACGAGAAGAGGACTCTGATTTATTTCTGCCTGTCATTCCACTGCATGGCGTAATTAGCTTTCAGAAAGCTATATTTACGCTCCCAAATGTGTGTTTCGCTGAGACGCCCACTTGAGAAGCAGAAAACAAAAAGGGGTGTAGCGGGTGAGATGGGGGATGGGGGTGCTGCTGTTGTTCCTACAGGCAGTTGCCGATAAATAAATAAAATCTTTATGAATTGTCAGCCTCGGATAATTGTGTGTTTCCATGGATACTGTACCCACATATGGTCAGTTTCAGAAGGGAAGAGTGGTGGCATTAGCAAATCGTGCAAAACTCACACTCACTCAGTGTCTGATGCTGATATGTGCTACTGCTGCTTCAGAATGGTTACAGTAGAACAGAATATTAGGTCCTGGATCCAAACCGAGGGATGTCTCCATTGCTCCGAGGTTACCGTGGTTACCTGAGAAAGAGATGAAAAAGAATGCCAGAAGAATGACACTGTTGCTAGGCATTGAAGTGATTACATATTTATTTATCTGTTCATTTAGCTGTGCTTTTCTACCACTGTGCCCTTCTAAAACCTAATGATGAACCTACATTTACAGTAGGGATTGTCTGTTTTTACATTCATTGAACAATATTTTATTATGTAATTATATACAGTATATATTAAATATAGTCTAGGTGTCCATCTCAACCCTTTAACCTCCTCAACACTCTGTAGAGCAACTCCAGCTTTCTCTTTAGAAGGCAGCCAAGTGGCTCACAAAACACATTAGGGGAAGTATGATTTATTGATTTTTTTTCTCCTCCAAGCAATCCATTTGAAATAACCATGTTGATTTTGGTCTTAGTCTGTGTTCACTTTCACACCTTGGCAATTAGATAAATGTTGAACAATCAACAAAGCTCTAAGTAATAATAATAATAATAATAACATTTTAGGTGATATATTGACCAATCTGTAAAACCTTAGTTGCTTTGCACTTTAGCCTTGAACACTCCTTCCAGCCCTCTTTCTCTGCACCGTTTTCCCACAGGCGGTTCTTATGCCTTTCTTTGCTTTTTAATGGGTGAACCCAGGCTGGGATTACCCCATCCAGATTATATCAGAATCAGGATTGCACGGATAGGATACTCTCATGCGTGGCAACGGGCTGGTTGATGGATTTCGAGCCATACTACCCCAAATGTCAAGGGCACTGCATTTTTCTGTGACATAAAGATCTAAGAAAAGAGTAAGGGAGGGAATATACTGCACTATTCTCCTATATCTAAGGGAAATAAATAAGAGCATATAATCTGAACTGTCTCACTGCAGGAAAAGCTGTGAAGGGAGATCGGTAGATTAGAAGGAGAATCCCTAAATGATGAAATAGGCTTCAAATCAAATCAAATCAAATGTTATTTGTCACATACACATGGTTAGCAGATGTTAATGCGAGTGTAGCGAAATGCTTGTGCTTCTAGTTCCGACAATGCAGTAATAACCAGCAAGTAATCTAGCTAACAATTCCAAAACTACTACCTTATAGACACAGGTGTAAGGGGATAAAGAATATGTACATAAAGATATATGAATGAGTGATGGTACAGAGCGGCATAGGCAAGATACAGTAGATGGTTTTGAGTGCAGTATATACATATGAGATGAGTATGTAAACAAAGTGGCATAGTTAAAGTGGCTAGTGATACATGTATTACATAAAGATGCAGTAGATGATATAGAGTACAGTATATACATATACATATGAGATGAATAATGTAAGGTATGTAAACATTATATTAGGTAGCGTTGTTTAAAGTGGCTAGTGATATATTTTACATCATTTCCCATCAATTCCCATTATTAAAGTGGCTGGAGTTGAGTCAGTGTGTTGGCAGCAGCCACTTAATGTTAGTGGTGGCTGTTTACCAGTCTGATGGCCTTGAGATAGAAGCTGTTTTTCAGTCTCTCTGTCCCAGCTTTGATGCACCTGTACTGACCTCGCCTTCTGGATGATAGCGGGGTGAACAGGCAGTGGCTCGGGTGGTTGTTGTCCTTGATGATCTTTATGGCCTTCCTGTGACATTGGGTGGTGTAGGTGTCCTGGACGGCAGGTAGTTTGCCCCCGGTGATGCGTTGTGCAGACCTTCAGTAGTTCTACTCGACTGTATGTAATGAAACCTAAGATGACCTGGGGTACCAATGTAAGAAATAACACGTAAAAAAACAAAAAACTGCATAGTTTCCTAGGAACGCGAAGCGAGGCGGCCATCTCTGTCGGCGCCGGAAGTGCCGGAAGCTTATTACAGAATTCAGGGAAGAGAGAAACAATCAGAAGGAATTTCATAGTGGAAACTCATTTTGATCATTACCAAACAAGGTTTGCGATGATAATCCATACTCTGTTGATGTAGCCTATTCAAATCAATAAAGAGGCCATATTGCTTCAGTTCACAAAGTGGGTGGATGCATACGATGTTAGCATTAGCATCCTTTAGCAATAGCCTACTGTGTAGATGTCTGTATGCAGAGCTGAGAGATGTTCCCTCAATGAAATGCTGTCAATCATTATTGAAACAATTAGCGTGGCAGAGTTTATTGCTTTGTATAGCATTGCATGCCCTCCACTTGGTTGATGATGGAGTATAGCTAACATGGTTGTTAAGGACAATACCAGACAAACAAGTTCATAAAATAGGTCCATATTCCACTTGATCAGGTAGCCATCACACACACTGACGTCGTATATACACTAAACAAAAATATAAATGCAACATGTAAAGTGTTGGTCCCATGTTTCATGAGCCAAAATAAAAGATCCCAGAAATGTTCCATATGTTGCTCTTGGTCACAAAAAAAGCATGTTTCTCTCAAATATTTTGCACACATTTGTTTACCTCCCTGTCACTGAGCATTTCTCCTTTACCAGGATATCAAGACTGATTAAACAGCATGATCATTACACAGGTGCACCTGCTGGGGACAATAAAATGCCAATCTAAAATGTGCAGTTTTGTCACACAACACAATTCCACATATGACTCAAGTTGAGGGAGCGTAGAACTGGTATGCTGACTGCAGGAATATCCACCACAGCTGTTGCTAGAGAATAAATGTTAATTTCTCTACCATATACCAATGTCGTTTTAGAGAATTTGGCAGTATGTCCTACCGACCTTACAACCACAGTCCATGTGTAACAATGCCAGCCCAGGACCTTCACATGCGGGATCATCTGAGACCAGCTACCTGGACAGCTGTTGAAAATGTGGGTTTGCACAAACAAAGAATTTCTGCACGAACTGTCAGAAATTGTCTCAGGAAATCTCATCTGCGTGCTAGTTGTTCTCACCAGGGTCTTGATCTGACTGCAGTTAGAAAACCGACTTTAGTGGGCAAATGCTCACATTCGATGACAACTGGCATGCTGGAGAAGCGTGCTCTTAATTCCGGTTTCAACTGTACCGGGCAGATGGAAGACCATGTGTATGGCGTCATGTGGGTGAGCAGTTTGCTGATGTCAACGTTGTGAACAGATTGGTGGAGGGGTTAAGGTATTTTTTATTTTTTTTTCACCTTTATTTAACCAGGTAGGCTAGTTGAGAACAAGTTCTCATTTGCAAATGCGACCTTGCCAAGATAAAGCATAGCAGTGTGAACAGACAACAGAGTTACACATGGAGTAAACTATTAACAAGTCAATAACACAGTAGAAAAAAAGAGAGTCTATATACATTGTGTGCAAAAGGCATGAGGAGGTAGGCGAATAATTACAATTTTGCAGATTAACACCGGAGTGATAAATGATCAGATGGTCATGTACAGGTAGAGATATTGGTGTGCAAAAGAGCAGAAAAGTAAATAAATAAAAACAGTATGGGGATGAGGTAGGTAAATTGGGTGGGCTATTTACCGATAGACTATGTACAGCTGCAGCGATCGGTTAGCTGCTCAGATAGCAGATGTTTGAAATTGGTGAGGGAGATAAAAGTCTCCAATTTCAGCGATTTTTGCAATTCGTTCCAGTCACAGGCAGCAGAGAACTGGAACGAAAGGCGGCCAAATGAGGTGTTGGCTTTAGGGATGATCAGTGAGATACACCTGCTGGAGTGCGTGCTACGGGTGGGTGTTGCCATCGTGACCAGTGAACTGAGATAAGGCGGAGCTTTACCTAGGATGGACTTGTAGATGACCTGGAGCCAGTGCGTCTGGCGATGAATATGTAGCGAGGGCCAGCCGACTACAGCATACAGGTCGCAGTGGTGGGTAGTATAAGGTGCTTTAGTAACAAAACGGATGGCACTGTGATAAACTGCATCCAGTTTGCTAAGTAGAGTGTTGGAAGCTATTTTGTAGATGACATCGCCGAAGTCGAGGATCGGTAGGAATGGGCAGGTGTAAGCTACGGACAATGAACACAACTGCATTTTATTGATTGCCATTTGCATGCACAGAGATACCGTGACGATATCCTGAGGCCCATTGTCATGTCTTTCACCCATCACCTCATGTTTCAGCATTATAATGCACTGCCCCATGTCGCAATGATCTGTACACATTTCCTGGAAGCAAAAAATGTCCCAGTACTGTACTTGGCCTACATATTCACCAGTCATGTCACCCATTGAGCATGTTTGGGGTGCTCTGGATGAACGTGTACAACAGTGTGTTCCAGTTCCCGCCAATATCCAGCAACTTCACACAGCCATTGAAGAGGAGTGGGACAACATTCTATGCGAACATCTATGCGAAGGAGATGTGTCGCGCAGACCACCATGAGACAAATGGTGGTCACACCAGATACTGACTGGTTTTCTTATCGGCACCCTACTTTTTTTTAAGGTATCTGTGACCAATAGATGCATATCTGTATTCCCAGTCGTGTAAAATCAATAGACTAGGGCCTAATGAATTTATTTCATTTGACTGATTTCCTCATATGAACTGTAACTCAGTCAAGTCTTTGAAATTGTTGTATGTTGCATTTTATATTTTTGTTCAGTGTACATTATATACTGCTTAAACTGCACAGTACCTCCTCACATGAATGTGCTTAGTAAGCAGCAATAACCTCTGTGTTGTATTCAAATACTTACAAGTTGTTTTTTCTGCATTCATCGTTCTCAGAGTCAAAGCAGAAGTTGTGAGACATCAGAAGTTCAGCTCACATTCTCTAAATGAGGACTAGCATATTTTGACATAATGGATTTTCCGAAATCCCAGTGAATCCTGGTAAACAACACATTGTCATGGGAAAGAAAGGATTTTTGAAAAGACAGCCTTCCGTCATGTGTTTCATTGCTGTTGAGCAACGATAATGAAAAGCTCACATCATAAAAACATTATAAAACCAGAATGTCATTGTCGGAGACTGTGACACTATGCTGACAATGCCAACATGTCTACTTTAACAAATAATAACTGTGGTTCAATGCCTGTATTTTCACAAATAGTCTCAGATTAGGATTGATGATCTAACATCAAATCCAACCATATGAAAAAGTGTGAAAATGTATGCACTAGCTACCTCAAATGTAAACGCTATCATTATGCTTTAAAAGTAAAAAAATATTCCTTGAGCTGCACTTCTAGACTGAGATGCTTTGTGAATACGGGCCCTGATCTATTACTAATAAATAAGGACAAAAGGTATGTGTCATCATTTATGCACTCTTTCAAACCTACCCATAGTATCTGGACCATAGAAATATAATCTGTGGACCTTGTAAACTCAGTACTTTATCCAGTTCATCGTCAATGTGGCTTGCACATCCTGCAACTACGCCCCTCAGATCTCTGTTCATCCACTCAGTTACACAACTCTGTAAAACCAATTATCTATACAAAGACCAGCCGTCGCTAAAGGACATGCCACCCAATCATCTCACTATCGCCTGAGGGTCTCTCATCATCACCATGTTGGAGTCCAGCTATCTGATTGTAAACTGGCCTAGCCACTGCCTAAGGACCTTTACCACCTACAAACAACAACTTCACGGGTGAAAGCTTTTCAGACACCATGGTCAAAAGGACTGATTCTTTTACCGTCCTTTGTGTTAGCTTGGCTGTTCGGAACTGTAAAGAAATGAATGCACATAGGTCTCAAGGTATGTACTGTATGCTGGTGTAAATACTGAACCCAAGACCTTTGACTGTCTTCTGGTGGACATACTATTGTTTATTCGTGTCACCTTTTTATTCATTCAGTGACTCATCTGAAACGGAAAAGATGTGTGTTTGAAGGAAAGGTGTTGGATGAATCTGTATGCTCAGTATTCACAGACATGGCAGAAGTCAAGGACAGTGATGATATCGAAACAAAAAAAGCAGACATTTGTTTTGTCTTTTGGCCAGTTTTTTCAAGTTTTTTTAGAGGCATCAGCAACAAAAAAAACTAGCAAATACAGCAAACTGAAAAACTTGGTCGAAAAACAACAAGCTTAGCTTTCTTTGTATTGGATTTCCAACTGAACGCTGGTTAATAACATGTTATTGGACAAGCTCTTATCGAGGTAAATAATATGTATGGATTGAATTCACCTTGCGCTTTGTTAGATGGATGTGGAATCAGACAAGTTAGTAGTTTGGCGGTTTCATATCCCTTCCCTTGTATAATACATAAGATTGGTTGGGCAGGCAGGTAGCCTAGTGGTTAAAAGTATTGGGTCAGTAACTCAAAGGTTGCATGTTTGAATCCCTGAGCCCAATAGGTGAAACCTATGTCAATGTACCCTTGTAAGTAAGGCACTTAACTGTAATTGCTTCTGTAAATCACTCTGGCTTGAAGTGTGTGCTAAAATGTATGTTGTCAAATCCACTGTTTACTGTGTAACATAAAAATGCGTTTTGGTGACTAATTTTCTAAACAATTTCTGTTACTCTCTGACGATAGTGCTATTAAATGTTCTTCAGCATATCAACAAATGGAGGCTGTTGACCTCTACGTATATACTGTATATGTATATATTTTTTCTCACGTGTTTGTTACGCTTTTGTGATGTCTGACTAAAAGGTATGGTGGATATAGATATGCTTGTTTTCTTTTTTTCTTTTTACGATGACTTTGTTAGATTATTTGCGTGGTATTACATTTTTCTGCAGTGTTGACGGCAAATGCCATTGTTGGTCTCATACTGTAGTGAAGCAACAGTTTAAAATGTCAAGCTCTTCTGAATGCTTCTCTGGAATATCCTTTTAAATGTTTCTCAGGGATTTGTAAAACATGTCAAAAGAAATAACGATTGGCCTTCGAATAAAGTATAAAACCTTAACCGACAAAAGGCATGAGCAACAGCCTTCACAGGACAATCAATTACATTTGAAAATGAGACCAATTCTATTCACATCAGCCCAGTTGCAGGCCTTCACGTATTGTCCTAAACATGTGTTAGAGAAAGTAAGATATGACTTAAGCTGTCAGTGTTACAATCACTATAGTCAGAGGTGACAGAGAATAATCCTTTCATCCCACCAGGGAGTCAATAAGTGAGAGTGTGTGCGGTGTGTGTGTGTGGAACAAATTATATCAGAGGAAATGAGCAGATTAATAATGACTTGTCAGCATAGGTACCCCAGCGTGATATGGACAGCACAAATGAAATCCAATTGTATTTGTCATGTGTGCTCCCTCTCTGGCCTTTAGGCCACCAGGCTGCTCGTTATGGCACACGCCTGTCACCATCATCAGACTCACCTGGGCTCCATCGCTTCCCCGATTACCTTCCCTATATATGTTACTCCCTTTGGTTCCTTCTTCAGGCGTTATTGTTTCTGTTCCTATGTCAGTTCTGTGCGTTGTTCGTGTTTCTTATTTTTGTATTGTGTTGTGTTAATTTATTAAAAACACTCACTCCCTGAACTTTCTTCCCAACTCTCAGCGCACATCGTTACAATCACATGCACAGAATACAACCTTACACTGCTTACTTAAAAGCTCTTTCCAAATGATGCAGAGTTAAATAAGAAATATAAAAAACATAATAAATAAAATACACAAGAATGAAGCAATGTCCAAGGAGTACCTAGTCAATGGATTTCAGGTACAGGATAGAGGGAAGGGGTATATTCCAATGTCCACACTACACTAATGAGATGTCTTGCTATTAACATCTCATCTTTGACCAACCTCAGCAGCTGGTTGTAATGATTTTAGATTTCCATGTCAGTTTTAATATATACACATGCACTTTGCCTCAAAGCATGACGATCACCAGCCATGCCATACAGACATCCCTGGTTGAGATACCAGGCTGAGAGATGTCTAAAATATTTAAATTAAAGATCCACGTTGGGGGATTCCTCTTTGTACACCTCTAACTAGGTACTTATCCTTTCTAGAATCATCCCTGTGGAAAACAAGACGTTGGTGAAATCAATCATCATGTTTTAGTCTCTATTTTTACTGCTCTGGTGAGATTGGGTCTGGAGAGAAGCTTGATAGATCTATTTTCTAGAATGACAGAGATAAATAGAAATGAACACACTACACATGTGTCTAGCTTTATTTTGGGACTAATCGGGGTTTTAAGTTGTTCAAATAAACCTGTTTTATTATATTTACTAATAAATAGTGTAATTTATTGTACTAATAAAACATAATAGCATGGTAGTAACATATACAGTGCCTTCAGAACATATTCACACCCCTTGATTTTTCCACATTTTGTTGTGTTACAGCCTGAATTTAAAATGTATTCAACCATTTTGTACGGCAATTGTAAATAGGTTCAGGAGTAAAAATATGCTTAACAAGTCACATACTAATTTGCAGGTACTCACCCTGTGTGCAATAATATTGTTTAATATGATTTTCAAATGACTACCCCATCTCTGTACCCCACATACACAAGTATCTTTAGGGTCCCTCAGTCAAGCACTGAATTTCAAGCACAGATTCAACCACAAAGACCAGGGAGGTTTTCCAATGTTTTGCGAAGAAGGACACCTACTGAATATCCCTTTGAGCATGGAGTTATTAATTACAATTTGGATGGTGTTTCAATACACCCAGTCACTACAAAGATACATGTACCCTTCCTAATGGTGATTTTAAAACAATTACAGAGTTTAATGGGGCGGCAGGTAGCTTAGTGGTTAGAGCATTGGGCCAGTAACTGAAAGGTTGCTGGATCGAATCCCCGAGCTGACAAGGTAAAAAAAATCTGTCATTCTCCCCCACTGTTCCCCGGTAGGCTGTCATTGTAATAAAAAATGTATTTATATATATATATATGACTTGCCTAGTTAAATAAAGGTTACACACACATTTAACGACTGTGACAGGATACAACTAAAGATGGCTCAACAACATTGTAATGTCTCCACAATACTAACATTAATGACAGAGTGAAAAGAAGAAGTTTGTACAGAATAAAAGTATTCCAGAACATGCATGCTGTTTGAAATACTGCAAAAAATGTGGCATAGACAATACCTTTTTGTCCTGAATACAAAAGTGTTTGGGGCAAATCCAACACAACATATCACAGAGTACCTCTTCATATTTTCAAACATGGTGGTGGCTGCATCATGCTTGTCATTGGCAAGTACTAGGGAGTTTTTTTTTTAGGATAACAATTAACAGAATAGAGCTAAGCACAGGCAAAATCCTAGAGAAAAACCTGATTCAGTCTGCCTTCCACCAGACCCTGGGAGACATATTCATATTTCAGCAGGACAGCTGTAATCGCTGCCAAAGGTGATTCTAACACAGGAGGTTGAACACTTATCTAATGTTCCACTTTGACATTAGAGTATTTTGTGTAGATCGTTGACAAAAAATGACAATGAAATCCATTCTAATTCCACTTTTTAACACAACAAAGTGTGGAAACAATCAAGGGGTGTAAATACCTTCTGAAGGCACTGAATACTTTGGTAATTGTACAATATAGTATATCTGACAGTTGTAGGCGATCAAAGGTCCTGTGGGACGTATTTCTTTGTAACACATTACCACCAAATATGTCACACAAGCATGGCTGTCAACACACCAGCTATAGACTGCACTTTTAAAAATCATGATAGCCTTATTAAAACATTTTGTTGGGCATCCCTAAGTCAATAACCAGTCGTTTTTTTGTTGATTGACCCTAATAAAAGCTTCTCTATTTTTTCTACAATGGCCTTGTTATATAGACTTTTCTTTCGACCTACAAATCAATTTATACTGGCAACGAATGGCAGTTTTTAGCCATACAAATCTTTTCATGAATGATAAAGTCTCATTTATTGCCGTTGGTACTTAATCTTGTGACTGATTGGAAACATCTGGTTGATAAATGGCTTGCATAAAATTAACCGTGAAGGAACACAGAATGAATCACGCAAGAATGGTTATTGCTACCACGGGAGGAACACTCAACACAAACTATCTGCATAAGCCAGAGGTGGGCATTAACAAGAAAACTTTGGAAATGTGAAATTACCTGTATTAGACTACAGTTGGAGAGTTTTAGGCTACAGTCTGAGAGAACAAGGCTATAGTCAGAGAGAACAAGGCTACAGTCAGAGAGTATTAGGCTAAACTCGGCGAGTGTCAGGCTACAGTTGGAGAGGAGTAGTCTACAGTCAGAGACTATTAGGCCACAGTCAGAGAGTATTAGGGAACAGTCGGCGAATATTAGGCTACAGTCGGAGAGTATTAGGCTACAGTCTGAGAGTATTTGGCTACTGTCTGAGAGTACTAGGCTACAGTCGGAGAGAATTAGGCTACAGACGGTGAGTATTATTCTACAGGTGGATTATTGTAGGCTACAGTCAGAGAGCTGTAGGCAAAAGTCGGGAGTAGTAGGCTACAGTAGGAGAGTATTATGCTACAGCCAAGAGTAGTAGGCTACAGTAGAAGAGTAGTAGACTACAGTCGGTGAGTATTATGCTACAGTCAGAGTAGTAGGCTACAGTAGGGGAGTAGTAGGCTGCAGTCAGAGTAGTAGGCAACAGTCAGAGTAGTAGACTACAGTAGTAGAGTATAAGGCCACAGTCAGAGTAGTAGGCTACAGTAGAAGAGTAGTAGGCTACAGTCAGGGTAGTAGGATACAGTCGGAAGAGTATTAGGGTACAGGTGGAGAGTATTCGGCTACAGTCGGAGAGAATTAGGCTACAGTAGAAGGGTAGTAGACTACAGTCGGTGAGTATTATGCTACAGCCAGAGTAGTAGGCTACAGTAGGGGAGTAGTAGGCTGCAGTCAGAGTAGTAGGCAACAGTCAGAAGAGTATTTAGGCTACAGTCAGAGTAGTAGACTACAGTAGTAGAGTATAAGGCCACAGTCAGAGTAGTAGGCTACAGTAGAAGAGTAGTAGGCTACAGTCAGGGTAGTAGGATACAGTCGGAAGAGTATTAGGGTACAGGTGGAGAGTATTCGGCTACAGTCGGAGAGAATTAGGCTACAGTAGAAGAGTAGTAGACTACAGTTGGTGAGTATTATGCTACAGCCAGAGTAGTAGGCTACAGTAGGGGAGTAGTAGGCTGCAGTCAGAGTAGTAGGCAACAGTCAGAAGAGTATTTAGGCTACAGTCAGAGTAGTAGACTACAGTAGTAGAGTATAAGGCCACAGTCAGTGTAGTAGGCTACAGTATAAGAGTAGTAGGCTACAGTCAGGGTAGTAGGATACAGTCGGAAGAGTATTAGGGTACAGGTGGAGAGTATTCAGCTACAGTCGGAGAGAATTAGGCTACAGTCAGAGAGTACAAGACAAGAGTCGGCAAGTATTAGGCTACAGTTGAAGAGTAATAAGCTACCGTCAAAGAGTATTAGGCAGCTGTCGGAGAGTATTTGGTTACTGTAGGAGAGTATTAGGCTACAGTTGGTGAGTAGCAGACTACAGTCGGAGAGTATTAGGCTATAGTCGGAGAATATTAGGCTACAGTCGGAGAGCAGTAGGCTACAGTCAGAGAGTAGTAGGCTACAGTAGGAGAGTATTAGGCTAAACTCGGGGAGTATAATGCTACAGTTGGAGAGTATTAGGGAACAGTCGGCGAATATTAGGCTATAGTCGGAGAGTAGTAGGCTACAGTCGGAGAATTGTAGGCTACAGTTGGAGGGTATTAGGCTACAGTTGGTTGAGTTGAGTTTATTTTATTTTTACAGTGACAGTGCAGATTAATCAACGTTTCAGTAAAAGTGCCGGTTTTAGCCAGCCGGCTAATTTTCAACAGCAGTCCCTGGGCAGGTTATTAAAAACAATTACAATATAGACAATAGCAACATAGGACAAGCAAGACGTAGCATACAGACATAGCGACATAGAACAAAAAGCATCAAGACAAAATTCACAAAAGCAACAGTGTTTCCACACCTCGCAAGCTACAGACAACAGACAACATGGAAAGCGGCAACACAGCTAGGGACCATGTTCACAAATCTGATTGACCTTTAGCCATGTCTTCAAGCATTTTGTGAAAGTGTGATATGTGGTGCAGTTATGTGTGTCTGATGGCAGTGTATTCCAGACATGGGAAGCTCTCACAGAGAAAAACGGATTTACTAAAGGTGCTTTTCCTTATGAGAACTATACAATCACCTCTCATGGCAGACCTTGTGGATCTGCTGCCATATGTTTGGGTTTTCAGTTTAACAAAAATACTGAGTGGAGGGGGAGCCAGGCCATTTAGGATCTTGAATGCAAGACATGCGTATGTGTATTGCACAAGATTTTCCCAACTCAGGAGCTCATGCTTTCTGAGGATGTAACAGTGATGATGGCTATTGGGCTTCCTATCAAGCACTTTGAGAGCCTGTTTGTAGACAGACTGAATAGGTCTTAATGTTGTACAGCAAGCTTGGGCGCAACTAGTTAAGCAGTAAGCAGTATGGTGAGTAATGGGTTACAGCTGGAGAGTTTTAGGCTACAGTCAGAGAGTACTATGCTACAGTCTGAGAATATTAGGCTACAGTTTGAGAGCAGTAGGCTACAGTTGGAGAGCATTATGCTACAGTCAGAGAGTAGTAGGCTACAGTAGGAGAGTGGTAGGCTACAGTCAGAGTAGAAGGCTACAGTAGAGGGCTACAGTCAGAGTAGAAGGCTACAGTAGAGGGCTACAGTCAGAGTAGAAGGCTACAGTAGAGGGCTACAGTCAGAGTAGAAGGCTACAGTAGAGGGCTACAGTCAGAGTAGTAGCCTATAGTCAAAAGAGTATTAGGCTACAGTCAGTGTAGTACGCTACAGTAGGATAGTAGTAGGCTACAGTCAGAGCAGTATGCTACAGTAGGAGAGAATTAGCCTACAGTCAGATTAGAAGGCTTCAGTCAAAGACTATTCGGGTACAGTCGGAGAGCAGTAGGCTACAGTCAGAGAGTAGTAGGCTAACGTCAGACTACTACGCTAAAGTAGAAGAGTACTAGGTTACAGTCAGAGAGTTTTAGGCTACAGTCGTCTGGCATTATGAAACAGTTGGAGAGTAGGGGGCTACAGTCGGAGAGCATTAGGCTGCAATCTGAGAGTATTAGGCTACAGTCAGAGAGCAGTAGGATAGTCAAAGAGTAGTAGGCTAAAGTCAGAGTCGTAGGCTACAGTAGGAGAGTAGTAGGTTACAGTCAGAGTAGAAGGCTACAGTAGGAGAGTACTGTGCTACAGTCGGAGAGAATTAGACTACAGTCGGTGAGTATTATGCTACAGTTTAAGAGTAGTAGGCGGCAGCCGGAGAGTACTGTGCTACAGTCAGAGATAATTAGGTTACAGTCGGCGAGAATTATGCTGCAGTTGGAGAGTAGGGGGCTACAGTCGGAGAGTATTAGGCTTCAGTCAGAGAGTATTAGGCTGCAGTCGGAGAGTATTAGCCTACAGTAGGAGTGTATTAGGCTATCAACAGAGAATATTAAGCTACAGCCAGAGAGTAATATGCTACGGTCGGAAAGCAGTAGGCTACAGTCAGAGAGTAGTAGGCTACAGTCAGAGAGTAGTAGGCTACAGAAAGAGTAGTAGGCTTCAGTAGGAGAGTAGTAGACTACAGTCAGAGTAATGGGCTACAGTAGGATAGTACTAGGCTACAGTCAGAGTAGTTGCCTACAGTTGTGAGAGTATTAGGCTAGAGTCAGAGTAGTTGGCTACAGTAGGACAGTAGGATTCTACAGTCATAGTATTAGGCTACAGTCATAGTAGCAGGCTATAGTAGGAGAGTAGTAGACTAGTCAGAGTAGTAGGCTACAGTAGGAGAGTAGTAGGCTACAGTCAAAGCAGTTGGATACGGTAGTAGAGTAGTAGTCTACCGTAGGAGAGTTGTAGCCTATAGTCAGAGTAGTAGGCTACAGTAGGAGAGTAGTAGGCTACAGTTGAAATAATTTTTGGCTACAGTCAGAGTAGTATGCTAAGGTCAGAAGAGTATTTGTCTACAGTTAGGTTAGTAAGCTACAGTAGGAGAGTAGCATTCTATAGTCGTAGTAGTAGACTACTGTTGGAAAGTATTAGGCTACAATCAGAGTCATAGTCTACAGTAGAAGAGTATTAGGCTACAGTCAGACTAGTAGGCTACAGTAGAAGAGTATTAGGCTACAGTCAGACTAGTAGGCTACAGTAGAAGAGTATTAGGCTACAGTCAGACTAGTAGGCTACAGTAGAAGAGTATTAGGCTACAGTCAGAGTAGTAGGCTACAGTGGAAGAGTATTAGGCTACAGTCAGACTAGTAGGCTACAGTAGAAGAGTATTAGGCTACAGTCAGACTAGTAGGCTACAGTAGAAGAGTATTAGGCTACAGTCAGACTAGTAGGCTACAGTAGAAGAGTATTAGGCTACAGTCAGAGTAGTAGGCTACAGTGGAAGAGTATTAGGCTACAGTCAGACTAGTAGGCTACATTAGAAGAGTATTAGGCTACAGTCAGACTAGTAGGCTACAGTAGAAGAGTATTAGGCTACAGTCAGACTAGTAGGCTACAGTTGGAAGAGTTTTAGGCTACAGTCGTATGCTGCAGTAGATAGAGTATTTGGCTGCAGTCAGAGACTGGTATGCTGTGGTCGGAGAGCAGTAGGCTACATTCAGAGTAGTAGGCTACAGTTGGAGAGTAGCATTTTACAATCAGTAGTAGTAGGCTACAGTAGAAGAGTAATAGGCTACAGTCAGAGTAGTAGGCTACTGTAGGAGAGTAATAGGTCACAGTAGGAGTGTAGTAGTCTACCGTCAGAGTAGTATTCTACAGTAGAAGACTATTAGGCTACAGTAGGGGAGTTGTTGTCTGCAGTCATAGTAGAAGGCTACAGTTGGATGAGTTTTAGGCTACAGTCAGAGTAGTAGGCTAAAGTAGGAGAGTAGTAGGCTACAGTAGGAGAGTATTAAGCTACAGGCAGAGTAGTAGGCTACAGTAGGAGAGTATTAAGCTACAGTCAGAGTTGTAGGCTACAGTAGGAGAGTTGTAGGCTATAGAAAGAGAGTATTCGGATATAGTCCTATACATTCATCTTCTGCCGATCTACCATTCCATTGTTTAATTGCTATATTGTAATTACTTCGCCACCATGGCCTATTTATTTCCTTAACTCATTTGCACTCACTGTACATAGACTTTTTGTTTTCTTTTGTTTCTACTGTATTATTGACTGTATGTTTTGTTTATTCCATGTGTAACTCTGTGTTGTTGTATGTGACAAATTGCTACACTTTATCTTGGCCAGGTCGCAGTTGCAAATGAGAACTTGTTCTCAACTAGCCTACCTGGTTAAATAAAGGTGAAATAAAAATAAAATAAATAAATAAAATAGTCAGAGAATTAGGCCACAGTTGGAGAGTAGTAGACTACAGTCAGAGTTGTAGGCTACAGTAGGAGAGTAGTAGACTACAGTCAGAGTTGTAGGCTACAGTAGGAGAATAGTAGGCTACAGTCTGAGCGGCAAATGAAGCAAGTGGCAGTAAATGAAAAACAATAATGTTGCATCTTGTTTGACAGATCTATAAGATTTTGTTTATGGAAATGATTTAAAATGAAATATCCAGCATTCTCAGTGTTGTGTTATTCACTATTCCCCCTGTACTATTAAACAGTGATGTTAAGAGACAAAAAGCTGACGCGGAAGCTAGCACTCTCTTCACACCACCTCAAGAACATGCTTTACTGTCACCTTTTTAAAGAGAAAGTGCCAACACACACAGCCATAATATGACAGGGGTTAGAGCCCAAGGTGAGGACACACACATTAACAACAGTACGAGGCTCTAGCTGCAGTCAGAATAATGTGGTTCTTTAGCTAGCGGCCTTTCTCTCTTGTTTACACCCTGAGCACCCAGAACTGAGCCGGAGCCCAAGTTGCCACAGACCTTTGCCATAGTTTTATATCTTCTGGCATTTGCAATTAGCCCTCCACTGCACACATCACAAAACCAGATGTCTGCCGTTGTCATTGAGCCTCATACAGTATAGATTTCCCTGCCCTGATTAAAAGTTCTGCCCGGGCAAACAATGGAATGCGGCTGTAATGAGGGTATGACCATGTCGTCAACTGTTAACTCCTCATTATGGGTGTGTTTTTTTTCCCTCTCTTTCCTATTGTTGCAACAATGAATATATGCAAAGTTGCATGTTCGGTCATGCATGGATAAAGCATATGAGATGAACTCCACTGAGGATTTGAATCTGCACGAGAGTGACACTTTTAGAAAAATGGCTCCAAAAGCGTTCTTCGACTGTCCCCATAGGAGACCCTTTTTGTTTCCAAGAAACATTTTAGGTTCCATGTAGAACACTATGTGGGAAGGGTTCCACATGGAACCTAAAACGGTTCAACTTGGAACCAACAAGGGTTTTTCAAACATTTCTCCTATGGGGACAGCCGAAGAAACCTTTCAGGTGGTAGATTGCATTTTGTGTGGAATATGTGCATTGATTTATTTGAGGGTATCTATTAGACAAGTGATTGTGTTTGGGGTTTCTCTTTATGCTTATATTGGTTCTATTTGTATTGTTCAATGCACTGCTTGGTTTTCTTATTTTTTATTTAAGCAATCGTGCATCCTTTTCAAAGCAGACATGCACTACCTGTCAAAACTGACCTTCACTTTTTTGGCTACCACATGATTCCATATGTGTTATTTCATAGTTTTGATGTATTCACTATTATTCTACAATGTATAAAATAGTCAAATAAAGAAAAACCCTGGAATGAGTAGGCGTTCTAAAACTTTTGACCGGTAGTGTACCTGCATACCTGCATTTACTATGAAACCTGCTGACAAAACCACGCTGTCTGTACCATTGAATGAAAACATCTAAACTACACTAAGTGGAGGAGAGAAATGGGTGCGCTACAATCACAGAATCCTGAGTGTCCTGAGTGAGGGGAAAAGAGTGTCGTAAAAGTACATGAATGGGAACAACATTACAAAAATGGTTCTCATCTCTTTCAACTCTGCAGTGGATGCTTTCAAAGGAGGCAGCAAAGTACTTGGGTCAGCCTGTGTGATGAATGTAATTGGGCATTCAAAGGGAGGGCCAGGGAGGTTAACTAGGCAATCGTGTTAGGGGAAATTTGATTTGTACACAAATATAGTATTGATTCTGGCCGGAAGGCAGAACGGTTATTCGGCAGGCGGAACTCCTGCGTGCTTTGTCAGGAAACAGTATAGATCTAGAATATTGTACAGAGATTGGTGATTTCCCATTTATATGTACAGTAAGTCAATGGTATGCATAGACAACGAGTGGGTGTCTTGATGCAAAGGACTGTGTTAATGGCCAATGCACATGCCCTCTCTTGCATATCGCACCATCTTGAACAAGATCACAGTCCTTATCAAGATTATACACAGCTTTTCCTCATCCAGGCATGATGACCATCAGCCCCAACAGCCTCTACCAGCCTACCACAGGGTCTGAGTAGCTACAGGCCATATTCAGACCATGTGTTCCCCTTCCACTGGACCCACTGGGACAATCAGAGTGGGCTGTGTGGACATGTAGTCTGTTTTTGCAGAACAATGTGAAATGTGTTAGTTTCTTGTCCTTCTTATGTAGCTATTGTAGACTGCTTTGCAGACATTACGCTGTCCAGACACTTGCTGCCTCTGAGCTCAATGCTGTTACAACTCTGACACTGTTTGTTTCATTTGACTGAGCTGGTTAGCTAGGCGTATAATCTTCAGTGTTTCTCTATGTGTGCTTGTATGTGCAAACATTCCCTAAAGTCTGCTTCTAGCAAACCCAAGGTGTTTTGTATGTTACCAACTGTTGGTAATTAGTCAAAAGAGGAGCCTGCTTAGATGTACGTATCTTTGAATTTGCATGCCCTTTTGCTATGCCTTAGCTTGCATATTGTAAGTATCTTACCACACTGCTTTGTTTCTGAACTTGGTCTTAGTGAAAAACATTCAACAATTCCAGTTGTACTCTGTCTGCAATTCAGAGGGACTTTGCTCTATTTGCCTGTATAATTTCCAGTCTCTTTGTACTGTGAGAGCACTGCTTTCAGGTCCATTACTCGAGGCCTTCCGCTACAGACTTTTAAGGCAACTAATGCACCCACGGAATGGGAACAAATCATTTTCTTGTTGGGAAGTCAACACCACTATGTGATACCGCTGTGATCCTCTGACTCTCCCGAAATGGTCAAGTGTCACCTATCTTAAAGTAAATATAAAAGACCTATGGACTCCCCTCACTGGGAGTCAACCTCCATGTGCTTGCAGCTGATTCAGCCACTACTTACTGCGAGGCCTAACTGTGGCTTAGACTCTGTAAAGTTAATCACGTTACATTTTCCCCAAATAATCGTGTTTATTTAGGGCTCACAATCACACAAACAAAGTATGAGCTGCATACTTGGATGGCTTTATTACTGTTTCCAAACCCATTCTTCAGGAGGCCATGCTTTGCTAAACAGGCTTTGCACCCCTGGGATGCCCTGTTGAAAATATAATCGCTCTCAGTGGCCTCTCAGTGTTTGGTCTGGCTGGTTCTAAGCCGGCGATATTTACATAGCTCATTTTGAAATGCCTTTAGAGAAGATTCAGCAGGTGCAAGTAAGCCCACTTACAGTTCTGACAATCAATCACTCAATGTGATATAACATGTTTGTTCTACCTATTTTTATCTATGCCCTTTGATTTTCCACCAAAAGTCAGACATTTATTCATGTGTGATCATGTAAATGAATGGATTAGGGTCTGAAAACATATGCTTAATTGGTCCCACCTTGGGTTTAAGTTAACAGGGGCAGAGAGTGATCTATTTGAAAGGTGTCATGTTACTTTTTCTAGTCAAACATGCAGTTTTAACTTTGAGATGTGTCTACTTCATTTAACCGATGCGGAGATTGAACTTAAGGGGTGATACTTGTAGAGAAAAGAAGGAAGGGAATCGCTGCTAGGATGCAACATCTCTTCTCTTCCAACATCAGGCATCAGTCTCTCAAGAATGTCATTTTTTTGTCCTTGAATGAGTTCAAGTTAACTGAAACAACTATTTTCAAACAAAGACGCGGTACAAAGTCAACAAATATGCCCTCTTTGGAGAATACAGCACATGGTGCAATTATTCCTTTGGACAGCAGTCACAGTAACCTTAAGATATTGGCACAGATCATGAATAACATTTCAATAGACAAGTAGAAGCATAATGCAAGCAAGTAATAAGCTTTTATTCGCCTTTAAAAATGTGTTTGAAGTCATTTCGTCCCCCATCTAACTGAATCTCTTTCAATTGACTCTTCCAGGAACAGTGCAACTTTAAACCAGGTAGAAAAGTTAAAAGTTCTAAAAAGCAGTCCCAAAACTTCGCAAACAAAATTGACATTTCTTTCCCTAAACTGACGTCCAAACATATCCACAGACTTACATTGCAGGCAGATTGGAACTTGCATTCTTAACGAGGGCATCAATGATGGATGCTTTCACTTTGAAACTATGCTACAGTTCGAATGCTGAATCATGCAAAGTACTACTCACACACACAGACATTTGAATTCTAGATCATTTAAATGTTACTCCATGGTAAAGCCAGAAACCATGAGCATATGTCCCTGTCCAAAATACACCCTCTGTCTACAGCTGCTTGCTTTGAGAGTCATTGTATAGAACCCTCTCACCGGGGGTTCACACTTTGGGACTGGACCCTAAAGATATGCAGAGATGTGGAGTCAGTTACATCAAGTCAACGTATTGTAACCTATGATGTCCTCAGACTGCCATTTCAAACTCTCTTTTCCAGTGTGAAACATGTACCAAATAAGAACACTCAGTTGTTGATATGGTCAGTGCTTGACTTTTAATGAGATACAAAGGTAAATAATCAGACCGTTTCATCAAGTCATATGTTTTCTGCATCCCAAATGACACCCTATCCACTATATAGTGCACTACTTCTGACCAGTGATATAGGCCCTGGTCAAAAGCAGTGCACTACATAGACAACACAACCATGGTGTTTTCATGGTGTTTTGTAACAGCATTATGCTTGACTGCCTTTTTGAAAATGCTTTTGAAATATTCAGGAAGAGTGTAAGTGAGAGTCTGTGCTCAACTGAACCAGATGGGGGCTGAATCTGATTTGTATTCACAACTGATAGTCCCATCCCCAAACAAGTACAGCTTACTTCTCCCAGCAGGCCTTTAATGGCTGGAGATTGAGGATAGAAACAAACATAAAGCATAAGAGAGTGTGATATGCGCCATAATTGTATTTTCAACTGAAAACCATATTTACCTTTATCTTGACAGGCTTATTAGAACACACAATCGATACAGCAGCATTACCAGGGAAACCAAGCGTCATGGTGAGATCAAATAAGAGTTTAATTACAAAGCAACCAGCTCTCGCCTGTGACAATTTGAGACACCACTTCATACATTTACTGTTAGTGATATAAACAAAACGCGGAGGGTTAAATCCATTTTGAATTAAATCACTTTTTGACAGCATCCCTCTTGATTTGAACAAAACCTTCCATACATATTTGCCCATTGTAGAAGTGCTCAGAAATGGACTTTTTTGTACCTGAATGACAAAACATTCAAGAGATAAAGGTGCTCAAAGTTGACCTATTTTGCATACCCCATCATACCATGAGACATCTATGTATTCATCACTGGAAAAGATAAACGGTGTAACGTCTGCTTCCAACTTGCACTCTAAAACACATACATAGAGCCCCTGAACGCAACTCACTTTACAGACCACGTTCCAGCTCGCACTTTCAAACACAAAGGTCCCCTGAACGCAGCTCACTCTCCAGATCCCAATCACCTGAATTCTGATCACCTGTTCACACACCTGTATGTCATTTACACACACTATTTAGTTCAGTTCATTGCACCCCATCATTGTGAGGTATTGTTTGTTTTTCCACACGTTCTTTTCTGAGCTCTGTTTAGTTCCATATTAGTCCTCCTATGTATCATAGTTTTTGGCCATCCTCACAAATAATGTTTTTTGCCTATCAGATTTGCTGTCATCAACCTCTTGCCTGATCTCCCGGACTAGGTTATTAGCCTTTTTTCCTACCTGTACAGTTACCTTTTTGGATTCCCTGTGTATGACCTTCTGCCTGTCCCTGGACCCTGCTACCTGCCTCCTCTTGTGGTCCTTTACTAAACAATCACCCTGCGCTTGAAAACAGCACTCTGTCTCCCATCATACTCATTACAAACGGTTGAGATTGATATAATTTAAAAGCTTAATAACAGGGTCGTCAAACTATTTTATGATTTCTGGAGAAAATATGTTTTAATACAAAATTGTCATTTAACCTTTAATATAAATGATATAAAAAGGCGTAAACTCAGATATTTTTTCATATTCAAAGATGTTGTAGCTTAGACCCTATTTTACATCATCTAAGTGTTTTGTATGTGCCTCCCCATCAGTTGAGACACAACATGCTCTTGAATACAGGGTGGGTGTCATGTTTTGACTGATAAATGTACTTCAATGGGAATACAATTTAAATGTAAACTTTCAAATGGTATCACAAAAATGAATGGAGGTCCACACATAGGAGAATGTTGACTTGAATGGGAATATGTTGTTTTAAATCAAACTGTCAGTCCTAGATATGTTACCTATTGAAATGATAGAAATATAGATTATGGAATAGACATGACCACCCACCGTTGACCACCCACCATTGATATTCAACGGTGTGTGGATCGGCAGTCATCTTTGTGGTAGTAGTTAGACGCTAACATTTCAATACAATAACAATTCCAAAGGTGTAACAGCTAAATTGCAGTGGTCTTAAGGGATAGGTCCATTCGATTGAAATGACTCTCACCCTGTATTCAAGAGCATGTTGTGTCTCAACAGATAGCTGTTCAGGGTTTTAAAATGACATGTATGGTGGTGGGTGGTGGTACTTTTTAAAAAACAAATTACTGATAGTACTTTTTAAAAAAAGTGCCATTATTTCGATAATAAAAGTAGGTAACATTGATGTACCAATTTATGTTTGTAGCATCCAAACTAATGTAATCCCACTGTGGAAAGGAGAGATTATCACAAACACAATTGTGCTCTCTGTGCTCTACAACCCCTACAAGTGTCACGAGACTCATCTGAAGGTAACAGGTACCGGGTTAAAAACATTTATGGATGTATGGAGGTAGATGTGAAATGCATGTGTCCCTGGCACCCTGTTGCTGTATGCACATCGTTGAAATTCCTGCGTTAGATGACTGGTGAAACTATACCTTAGAATCGGCTTTAGTAACAAGGAAATATTAGCTATTTTAGCAAATAATAACCATATTGGCATTAGAACCTGGAAAAGTTTGTGCCACAGATTGGGTATTTTCAGAAGGAGAAACCAGCTGGACTGGATGAGATATTTCATCCAAGTCTGTGTGGTTACAGTACCTTGCGAAAGTATTCGGCCCCCTTGAACTTTGCGACCTTTTGCCACATTTCAGGCTTCAAACATAAAGATATAAAACTGTATTTTTTTGTGAAGAATCAACAACAAGTGGGACACAATCATGAAGTGGAACGACATTTATTGGATATTTCAAACTTTTTTAACAAATCAAAAACTGAAAAATTGGGCGTGCAAAATTATTCAGCCCCCTTAAGTTAATACTTTGTAGCGCCACCTTTTGCTGCGATTACAGCTGTAAGTCGCTTGGGGTATGTCTCTATCAGTTTTGCACATCGAGAGACTGACATTTTTTCCCATTCCTCCTTGCAAAACAGCTCGAGCTCAGTGAGGTTGGATGGAGAGCATTTGTGAACAGCAGTTTTCAGTTCTTTCCACAGATTCTCGATTGGATTCAGGTCTGGACTTTGACTTGGCCATTCTAACACCTGGATATGTTTATTTTTGAACCATTCCATTGTAGATTTTGCTTTATGTTTTGGATCATTGTCTTGTTGGAAGACAAATCTCCGTCCCAGTCTTAGGTCTTTTGCAGACTCCATCAGGTTTTCTTCCAGAATGGTCCTGTATTTGGCTCCATCCATCTTCCCATCAATTTTAACCATCTTCCCTGTCCCTGCTGAAGAAAAGCAGGCCCAAACCATGATGCTGCCACCACCATGTTTGACAGTGGGGATGGTGTGTTCAGGGTGATGAGCTGTGTTGCTTTTACGCCAAACATAACGTTTTGCATTGTTGCCAAAACCAAAAAGTTCAATTTTGGTTTCATCTGACCAGAGCACCTTCTTCTACATGTTTGGTGTGTCTCCCAGGTGGCTTGTGGCAAAAATTAAACAACACTTTTTATGGATATCTTTAAGAAATGGCTTTCTTCTTGCCACTCTTCCATAAAGGCCAGATTTGTGCAATATACGACTGATTGTTGTCCTATGGACAGAGTCTCCCACCTCAGCTGTAGATCTCTGCAGTTCATCCAGAGTGATCATGGGCCTCTTGGCTGCATCTCTGATCAGTCTTCTCCTTGTATGAGCTGAAAGTTTAGAGGGACGGCCAGGTCTTGGTAGATTTGCAGTGGTCTGATACTCCTTCCATTTCAATATTATGCACAGTGCTCCTTGGGATGTTTAAAGCTTGGGAAATCTTTTTGTATCCAAATCCGGCTTTAAACTGCTTCACAACAGTATCTCGGACCTGCCTGGTGTGTTCCTTGTTCTTCATGATGCTCTCTGCGCTTTTAACGGACCTCTGAGACTATCACAGTGCAGGTGCATTTATACGGGAGATTACACACAGGTGGATTGTATTCACATTAGTAATTTAGGTCAACATTGGATCATTCAGGATCCTTGTGGAGAGAGTTTGCTGCACTGAAATAAAGGGGCATCATTAGTAATTTTGATTTGTTAAAAAAGTTTGAAATATCCAATAAATGTCGTTCCACTTCATGATTGTGTCCCACTTGTTGTTGATTCTTCACAAAAAAATACAGTTTTATATCTTTATGTTTGAAGCCTGAAATGTGGCAAAAGGTCGCAAAGTTCAAGGGGGGCGAATACTTTCGCAAGGCACTGTACATACATAGGTAGGGGCGGGTTGTGTGTGTATGCAGGTTGTGTGTGTATGTGTGGTGGGGGCGTGGTAAAAGAATGGTCAAAGCAGACTAATTGTCATCACTCAAATTAATACACTCGTTCAAACAGGCGTCACTGTACACACTCTCTCTCACACCGACACATACATTTCCCACTGGGAACTTCAGACTATAGGCATTTACTCAAATCAAATCAAATTTTATTTGTCACATACACCTGTTTGACAGATGTTATTGCGGGTGAAGCACTCTTTGACCATGGTGCGTTATGAGCCATAACTATAATTATAAAGTATCTTGGCACAGTAAACATTGTTAATGTTGTAAATGACTTGTAGCTGGAAGCGGCAGATTTGTAATGGAATATCTACATAGGCGTACAGAGGCCCATTATCAGAATCATCACTCACTCCTGTGTTCCAATGGCACATTGTGTTAGTTAGTCCAAGTTTATGATTTTAGTACGCTAATTGACCATTAGAAAACCCTTTTTTAAAGTTAGCCCAGCTGAAAACTGTTGTTCTGATTAAAGAAGCAAAATAACAGGCATTATTTAGACTAGTTGAGTATCTGGAGCATCAGCATTTGTCGGTTCTATTACAGGCTTAAAATTGCCAGAAACAGGGAACTTTCTTCTGAAACTCGTCGGTCTATTCTTGTCTCAGAAATGAAGGATTTTCCATGCGAGAAATTGCCAAGAAACTGAAGATCTGGTACAACACTGTGTACTACTCCCTTCACAGAACAGCGCGAACTGGCTCTAACCAGAATAGAAAGAGAAGTGGGAGGCCCGGGGCACAACTGAGCAAGAGGACATTAGAGTGTCTAGTTTGAAAAACAAACAAGTCTTCAACTGGCAGCTTCATTAAATAGTACCCGCAAAACACCAGTCTCAATGTCAACAGTGAAGAGGCGACTCCGGGTTACTGGCCATCTAGGGATGCTGGCCTTCGAGGCGTCTGTTTCTCAAACTAGACACTCTAATATACGTGTCCTCTTGCTCAGTTGTGTACATTTCTAAGTGACCCAAAACTTTTGAACGGTGTTGTTTGTAAATTGTAAAGTATTTTATCTGTAATTGTCACGGTCGTCCTCCTCTTCGTCTGAAGAGGAGAGGCGAGAAGGATCAGAGGACCAATATGCGGCGTGGTAAGTGTCCATGGTAAAATCTTTAATAAAGAAAGACTGAACACTATACAAAAAAGTAACAAAAACAATAAACCAAATTCAACCGTGAAGCTACAAAATGAGACCTGTGCTGACACAAGCGACTAACATAGACAATCACCCACCAACAAACAGTGCAACCCAGGCTACCTAAGTATGATTCTCAATCAGAGACAACCAATGACACCTGCCTCTGATTGAGAACCATACTAGGCCGAAAACATAGAAATGCCCCAAAACATAGAGAAACCAACATAGACTGCCCACCCAACTCACGCCCTGACCATAATAAATAAATACAAAACAAAGGAAATAAAGGTCAGAACGTGACAGTAATGTCTTTTTCATCAGACCCCAGTAAGATTAGCTGTCACCATTGTTGTCAGTTAATGGGGAGCCATATTAAAATAAAATAAATCTAAATCTAAATATTAAATATTAATGAGGCTAATTCTTTGGAAGTGTTCAGAAAACATGCCATTAGGCTGTAATTTAACCTTTAGTTTCGACATATAGGCTGCTTGCTTAACTGTTACTTTATAGGGTACTATACAAGGTGTTGGCATACACAGGGGATTGAGGATAACATTGTAGCGAGTTCGAAGGGCACCATGACAGGGACTGATGCATGCTACTCATGTCTCTTCGCAGTCTGAAAACGCACCATGGACGTTAGAATGGTATTGCTTTGGGGATACCGTGTGTGTGTGTGTGCATGAGTGCGCAGCGCAGTGGCGCTTGTTTACACGGGTGTATTAGACGTCGTCCTCCATACACACACGCACACGCACGCGCACACGCACACGCACACACACACACACACACACAACCCAGGTGTTTCTACCTATGTATGGAGCCTTACGGACATCCACCTGTGTGGTTCCTCCTTCTAAAAAGACCCAATCTATGGCACAACCTCTTCCAGGTCCTAATACCTACAATATTATGGTTATTATTTGCCAAAAGAGCAAGGATTTCCTTGTTACTAAAGTCAATTCTAAAGTATAGTTTCACCAGTCATCTAACATAGGCATTTCAAGGGTGGCGCACACAGCAACAGGGACCAAGGGAGACATGCAATTAATAACCAAATCCCATACTTTAATCTTGAAAAATAACAGACATTGTTAACTTTATTCTCTGAATTAAATGTTTAGTTTATTCGCGACATATTGCCACATTATTCTCGAAATATTGCAACTTTTTTAAAGTACTATGTTCCAAGTAACACCACCGATCTCCGTTTCCCAAAAAAGTATCTTCACTTGACCCTAATACTCTTCCATATTTAAATGACATAAATCTCAACTGTTCATCTTTTCCAGTGATAAGCACATGGATGTCTCATGGCATGGTGGGGTATGCAAAATGGTTCACCTTTGAGCACCTTTATCTCCTAAATGTTTTGGCATGCAGGTAAATCACTTCTTGATCACTTCTTCCATGGGCAAACATGTATGGAAAGTTTTTGTTTCAATCAAAAGGATGCGGTCGAAAAGTGATGGATTCACAGGTGGATTCACCCAGCGGCTACATCAATAAACATAACATTCCTTGTTGGGAAAGAATACAAAGCATCCTAAGATATTACAAAGCAACCAACTACCCCCCAAGCCTGTGACAATTAGAGACACTACTTCATACATTTTCTGTTGGTGATATAAACAACATTCAAAATCTCTGTCAATACACCAAAGCGTACAGTTGGGAAGCATATGGAGCAGCCGATAGAGCAGACTAAGCTCACCCCTCAGCTTTGTATAGCATGGTACAGTATTTCCTGTCTGTCCAGTCGTATTATGGAATAGGTGTCATATCACTGCTGCAAGCCTCTGCACCTTCACACCGCCGTCGTGACAGAGGTAGAGGTAGGTCACCCCAAGGCTTTATCCAGACCTGTGTAATGCTCTCTAATCTCTTCCCTTCTCTGTCTCTTCCTCCTCTTTTGCTCTCTCCCTTTCTTGCCCTCTCGCTCCCTTTTCCTCGGTCTCATCCTTTGTTCTCTCCCTGTCTCTCTCTTTCTCTCTAGCTCTCTCCCTGTTAGCCCTCTATCTCGCTCTCTCCCTGTCTGTCGTCCTTAGCAACCTATGACTGTGCATGTTCATGCAACAGTATAGTGAATCCCACAGCAATAAACAGACAGGAGGCAGCAGCAATGGTGGTACAGTAAAGTATGCTATATCACTATCTCAATGAACGTTGCTGAGGGCGTTTCAATTTGGTAGCGTGGTGTGTGTGAGACTTCCGCAAAATCTGTCAGTATAAAGAAGATCACTTTCAGAATTTTCTTTCTCATTCGTGAATAGAGCATACCAGAATGAATAAAGATAAATGCTACGTCCAGTGAATTGACATTATTTACCGAGTATGTAGACTTCCCCATGTGGACAATTGACTGATTATGAGTAGCCAAGCAGATAGCATTATTCTGCACACTTACCCCTTTTAAACCAGTCAATTAACTCTTACGCACACATACCTGTCTGCATAATTGTGTCCCCAGTGCCTAATGATCTGAATACATTTAGCGAGATGAAGCCTGAATCTGCCTGATGATAAAATAAGTTCCATCTGGTTAACATTAGATATTGATGTCTAATAAAAGACAAGATGCCTCAGCACAGTATTAATTCAGAAGTAAAGTGACCCAGGAGCTCAAACTTGAAAGCTTGATTAAAACTTAAGAGGGAAAAGGGACCGGAATAGAATTCCAAAAAGATGTAGCCGAGTGTCTTTTCAACTCGGATTAATTCACTGATGTACTGCAAGTTATAACCCCCTCCATTTTAATCACTATGTCTCCTGTATATACTCTAACTTCCAAGTTCCACTGCATGTGACAGTACGGTGCAAGATCATGTCCTAGTCACAATAATCATGTCCAAGTCACATTAATGTCCTCAAAGGTCTTCAGATCCCACTGGAGTGCTGAGAACACTAGATGCATTCCTGGTTCAACGCATTTCGTCGGTGTCCTGGAAAAGCCTTGTATCACTTTTTGTTGATTTTCATAACTCTAGGACTAAGGTTAGTCACTTAAAATACCTTGTGAACTTCCATTATTTTTTTATTGCTGAGATGCATGTTTTTTTTCTCCAGGATTTCCAACCTAGTCTGACACCTTTCCCTTGAACATACACTTCCTTGACAGATGTCTCCATCATATACCTCACACTCATCACACATCACAGATGTATTTAACCGAGTGAGCTCAACTGATGCCAGCTGGTAGAGTCATTACAGTTGTCAGTGGATGAGGCACTGGCATGTTTACAGTGTCAAAGTGACTGATATCTGTCATTAGTTTGCCAATATCATAGTTCACAAATCCTGTCTTTACTAAAATATATTGGTCAGGGTCAGCTACCTCCATGGCAGCGATACAAAGTATTTGCGTGCTGTTCATGATGCTCACTTCGAGGGCTTAGAGAAGCAGACATTTTCAATGGATAAGAAGGCTCTCCCTGAGACTCTAATTGGATACCTCATACATGAAACGCGTCCCAAATGGCAACCTATTTCCTCTGTAGAGCACTACTTTTGCTCTGGGCTTTTGTCAGAAGAAGTGCACTAAATGGAGAATAGCGTGCCATTTGGAATGTAGTGTTAGATTATACTCTCTACACAGCAGCGAGTAATCCAAAGAGGGAACCTGACCTAGGAAGAGGGAACCTGACCCAATTACTGTATCTTCTCATCCAAGGATCCACGTGGATTGGACGTGGTCATCCCATGCAAACAGGGTCATTTGAATACGTCAGGATTGTACATTAGGATTCAGAGAATATTCCGGTATATTGAATCACTGAGGATGAATGATGCCTCGTCATTGTTAAACACTGTTCCAAGCACAGTGTTCGCTGGAAATGCAATAAGGCGGACCTTGGGAGGTATCAGACAAACCACGTGCATTCAGGTCCCCTGATTCAATGCGGTGATGCAATTATTCACAGCACTTTACAGCAGTTCCCACTCTCAGCACTTATTACGGTTTGACAATAACACAATCATCTTGGATTGTGTGAAAAGGTGCCAAACATTCCCTCCCTCCCTCCCTCCCTCCCTCCCTCCCTCCCTCTCTCTCTCTCCTCATTCAGAACAGTCTAAGTCACTGAACTTGTTTTTGTAATATGTTCAGTTTAGATGCCTTATCACTGTATCCTAATACCAGCAGGTCAGTGCAATGCTTATGGATCACCATTGAACTAAAATATGTTTTAGTCCCAAGTCATTTCTGTAGGAATGTAACAGGTAACTACGTCTTTCATGTTCAACACTCAAAGAACACGCTATTGTTCCACCAAAACACCTTAACTGCGAATGAGTGTCTATGGATCAAACACAAAACCTTTCCATCAAAAAGCCATCAAATGTGCCTTTTGCATGAAAGAGCCACAAGGTGGATGTTAAATGCTCAGTGGAGTGTTTGCAAAATAAAGTCTTGGCTGGGCACTATGACCCTTGGCTAGGAAGACACATGAAATAGATATATGGAAGAAAATTGGAAAATTCAAAAGGCTTTAAAACCCTGGCCTTGACGCTTTATTCATTGGTGAATGGATAGATGGACATCTATGGAGAGCACAAGCCCCCTTTCATGTCCCCCATTAAAAAAAATGATTTCCCACTCTTCTGATACTAAATTGAGAAGAAAGACATGCAGTCTTTGGGCACCGGAGAAACTCGAGGAGAGTTTGAGATGTATTTTATCCGTTCTCTCTCTTCCAGTAGAGTGAGAGAGGACATATTGTTATCACATTGCTTGGTAGTCTGCTGTAAATCTAAAGCATGTGCAGCACACCTTACTGAAAAAGGATCTGTGCCTCGGTTTAAATATCCACAAATAGCAATTACATTGAAGCAATATCGACCAGACATTATAAATGGTACGCTAGTATAGACATTGGAACTTAACCTGTCAGCTTTAACATGTTTCTAAGCAACTGCTCATGCCACATTTATTTAGTAAACACAAAGTTAACTTTATGACTTTCACACGTTCAGAATAGGTCATGTCCCCATTGAAAAGTCCATTGTGAAAACTCCTTTTCCCTGATTAGCATGTTCTCCCTGGGCCTTCTAATTAGTCTGTTAATTGCCCTTACTCCCCAAAATGCATCTGAGAATTCATATGATATTCCACCCAGATGAGTCCCTCGTATGTTTCGTTCATTGGGTCCCAGCTGTTGCTTAAACTTAGCGCGATGGAATTCAGAAAAAAAAATACAATTATCTGTAAATGGCCTTTTACTATAAAGACATAAATAAAACATTTGTAAAAACATAATTCTTTTTCCATGTGTTGATATATACAAAATGTTTCCCTTTGTGTAATGCGTTGGGGAATACTATAATTGAGTATGACTTGTAAAGTACTGTAGCTCTTTCAGGCTCTAGTTCAGATTTCCTTCTCATACATTTAAGTCTTCGCCGGTTTCATCTATTCTTGCTGTGGATAAGTATTTATGTCAAGGTCAAAGCTAATGTTAATCTGATGGAGGACAATAGTGCATAGTTCTGAGTAGTTCACTTTGGATTGCACAGGAGGGAATCATGTGACGGACATCTCAGTCACCTGAGTTAGGAGGTCAACTGACTGTTGGGCTCAACAAAACACTTTTAAAACTGCAGGGCCCAGCCCATCACCTCCCTCCCTCAGACGTCAGAGTGACAGAGATGGATTCGGGTGGCGTCCTCGTGATGGACAACCAAGGCTGTCCAGGTGGTTTTACCGTGATGACAAGCCGTTTGATGTCCCATAGTCTTGGCTCAACTCCAGACCAGAAAACGCCTCCCGGGCCTCCGATACTCAAACGCCATTAATGTCGCAAATCTGATTCAGAGGGGTTGGGTTAAATGCAGGAGATACATTTTGGTTGAATGCATACAGTTGTGCAACTGACTAGGTATCCCCTTTCCCCTTCCTTAATTATTTGCCTGAAAAATACACAGCTTTGGTCTTGGTGTCTGGTTCCAATCAACGTTTAATTAAACGGTCACTCTCAGAATCTGTGGCTCTCTCTTTAATGTGTTTTAGCCAAACACAAAAACCTCAAATGAACCCAGGCATTTAGGCACACACACACTCCAATCTTTGAAAGGAGGAGCGTTCTTTCTTGATTCAGATAGCTGCCTCTAAATTCATTTTCAATTCGGCGAGCCCTCATATTTCATCTACAGGGGGAAATGTTTCATTGTTTAATCCTAGAAAGCTTTTTGAAAGATTACATATTGCTTCTTTCATAAAGACACCATTAGTGTCTTGGGAGTAATGGAAGCCACTAATTTGATGGTTTGACCTTAAGCTATTCATCAGCTTGGAGGGTAGACGAAATGGATGTTGTCAGAGTTCACATTATCATTTGGCCACAGGACCCAAGAGTTTAATGATGGTATTAAGAAAAACAGCTACAAAGAAAATATTGTTCAACGAAAGACTGACAATATGGGGCTTGGGTAACGTGTAGATGTACTATAGTGTACGATAGTCTACTGATTATTAGAATCCAACCATGCTGTGGTGGTAAAGAGCCAGATCAATGAGTAAGTCTGATCAAGAATGAGGGAACTATACTGAACACAAATTATAATCGCAACATGCAAAGTGTTGGTTCCATTTTTCATGAGCTGAAATGAAAGATCTAAGAAATGGTCTATATGCAGAAAAAACGTATTTCTCTCAAATTCTGTGCACTGATTTGTTTACATCCCCTTTCACAGATGTGGCATATTAAGAAGCTGATTAAACAGAACGATCATTACACAGGTGCCCCTGCCCAGTCATATGAAATCCAAAGATTAGGAATTTATTAATTGATTTCAATTGACTGATTTCCTTATATGAACTTCAACTCAGTAAAATCGTGACAAGTCTCTAAGATAAGTGAGGTATGTAAAACATCTAAAAAAAAAAAAAAATCCCCAACAACAAGATGGCACAAAGATAATGTCAAGATTAGTATGCCCTCTGAGGCAATTCGGCAATAGACAAAATAAGTCAGAAGTTGTTATTGGCATTCTCGCTGGCGACTGACAGGGTAAAATGATATTAGCACAGGTGCCCACAGAAAGAGGAGCTGCTGAAGTGGTAACTAATCTGATCCTAGATCTGAACAAATCAATTAGTAATTGAGGCATATTTATAAATCCCCATTCAGCTGCCTGGGTGTTTTGTAGCATGAACACTTTTGTGAATTAATTTGTGGTGTCTAATGGCAGGAAATTAATCAAACCAGACATGTTCATAAAGAGGTTATTTTGGTTTTGTAATTAGTGAAATAAATGGAATACATTTTTTGCTAGTCCAGGAATATATTTCAATTCATGGTTTTGTATGATACGTTTGCTAAAAACATTTCAATTGGTTAGCTTTTATGGTTGGTGTCACAGATCCCTCCAGAACTTTCATTACGCACACCTGGCCCCTATTCCCATTGATTAGTAATTTTATAAAATGTGCCCTTCGCTCACCATTGTCCGGTCAATTAATGTTACAATGGCCATTGGTGCGTGTGTGTACCTATGCTGTGTGTTTTGGGCTTTCGTGCCCTTGTGGATAGATCAGATGATTACAGGGCTCGTGTGTTAATCATTGTGTGCAGGTATTATTTATTCGAGGTACTGCTCGCTCTTTTGTTTGGGTTTCAACCCTGTGTTTTTGTTACTTGTTTGTTTGGTCTTCGTCCCTGTGCCTTTACACGGCACACTGTAATTTGGGGCTTAATAAAAAACTATTACGCATTCCTGCATCTTTCTCCCGAATCTCTTCATACCAACATGACAGAATAATCGACCATTGAGGGAGACAGCGGGAATGGCCAGTCCGATGACGCTGCGACTGGTCTGTCCGGCACCGCCGCAACTTCGGCAGCTGCAACTGGGTCGTCCGACGTCGCCAACTTCAGCAGCCACAACTGGCCCGTTCGACACCACAACCGGTCCGTCCGACGCTACTAGTCTGTCCGATGCCGCTGCAACATCGGCAGTGGCAACTGGCCTGTCCAACGACACAAGTTTGGCAGCTGCATTGGGTCCGCACTACATTCCTGTGATCGGGGGTGCTGTCACGGATCCCTCTGGAACTTTCATTGCACACACCTGGCCCCTATTCCCACTGACTGTATTTGTAAATATGTGCCCTTTGTTCACCATGGTGTGGTCGATTATTGTTACTATGTCCTTTGGTTGTGTGTACCTGTGCTGTGTGTTTTGGGCTTTAGTGCCCTTGTGGATTGCGCAGATGATTAGTCCTGTGTGTTAATCCTTGTGTGTGTATTTATTCAAGGTACTCCTCGCTCTTTTGTTTGGGTCAACCCTGTGTTTTGTGTACGTGTTTGTTTGGTCTTTGTCCCCGTGCCTTTACAAGGCACACTGTAATTTGGGTCAAATAAAAACACATATTACGCATTCCTGTGCCTGTCTCCTGATCATTCATGCCAACATGACAGTTGGCTTATGATACAATGCAAACAAATATGCCATACAAACAAATTATTTTGTTTTTCAAATGTCCTCGCTCTGCAGGAACCTTTCAATATGTAACTCACTGATTTAATCTAATGAAACCAAATCTACAGCCCAACGGCATAAACAGAGCCCGTAAACCATATTTGATTCTTGGTGCCTCAATTAATCCACAAAGACTCGGTGCAATAGATTCACTATCAAAGTTTACAAAGGGTAGTAGTATAATTATCTCTCAAAAGCTTGCAGTTTCATAACATCACACATTCATTGTCAGTGTTTTCTCAGCTGTCCAATTACATAAGCAGTGTGTCCTTCCTTCTGAGCCTGAGGCGGAGCCCGACCTAGCCAGTAAACTCAGAGGACTTTGAGACACTCATAGTCCCATTCATCATTAGTGCTAGTGTCCACCGAGGCCACCTCGCTCCCCACCACCACCCCGGCATGATGAATCCCCAACCATTCATAGAGTAATTTAAACGCAGCCTACGTCTTGCCATTTTCTCGTCCAGACAGTCCGGACCCGCGTTCAATGGGGGCTCCTCTTCGCTCATCTAATCTCTGGGACTTGGAACAGGAGGAATTGATAGACGCGCAGAGGGCAATATAATGTAGCGTAGTCATTGCAGGCCCTTGCAGTGTCACAGAAATTAACTTTAAAATGATGTAGTACACGGGACCTTGTAATCTCACCGATCAAATTAGCCACTGAGATTCTCCCAACCCTGCTATACAGAAGTACTGGAGTCTAATTTAACTGCAACAGTGGAGAGCTACTCCTTCACTGTCCTCTAGGTTACTGTATCTCAGTCCACTGATCTACACTCAACTTGTACACACGTCAAAGTGTGATGAGAGGTAGGAGTTACCATCTATTGCATTAGCTGTGGGTCACCTCTAGTGTTCCACTTCATGGTCGAAGTGTGTCACTGAGGTATAAACCACTGAACCCGATCTCCATATTGCTCAACTACATTGGGCCTTAATGGGTTTCCATTTTGTTTATCGGACCATTGCCTTTAAGATATCTTCCTACCCAAATAAGAACATTGTACCGTAAACCCTCACAATAAACATAATTTATAGAACAAACCAATATGGTCGCTGTCTTCTCTGCTCTGGCACAACTGACTTTTCATCAGTTTCCTTATTCTATTCCCCTGTCGCATTTAATCTAATTCACTAATGCCTTTGAAAAAGTGTCATAATAGCACTGAGGCAGAACGAGTACGTTTGGAGCCTTTTGATGGTTCCTTCGCATCAATTATTATGATTATCTTGAATCTCTCGGGATTATCTGTTGTAGTGACATTTAAAGTGCAATTTCCAAGATTGCGAAAAATCCTAATTGAGTGCTTTCTCAAGCCTCGATTTAGACTCATTTCAGAGAAGTAAACATAAGTCGAGCAGCACATGTTGATATCTCATTCAGAGCTCTAGAAAATAGGTTTGTTCTGACACACATCCATTTCAAAAACTACCAACAACTAATAAGCAAGACAAGTAGCAAGCAGTAACAATTAGAAAATCCAGTTTTAGTTACTAGATGTGAGTTCATGATTGAACGTTCTCCTCATGTCTTTCTTTTTAAATTAGTTATTGCATTTATTTTGTACAGGGTGATCTACTGTATCTACAGTATCTCGACTGAAGTTTCATAGCCTCTGTTTAACCATGTGGGATGGGTGAGATTATATCTGTAGTAGGGCTACATACAGTCTCAGCTTGCTTCTCTTTGAATGAGGTCTTTGGAAATCCCTATGGGCAGCCAGTTATGTGTGTGAAGGCAAGGCTGAGAACAGTGGAGCACCTGTTCTCAGAACAGCGGGTATCCCCATACAGATTGGCTTGGTGCTGGGAGAGTGTGCTCACTTCAAGAGTACCTAGACACGTACTGTATGGTGCCTGAGTAGTAGTACAGTAATGAGAAAAAACTCCCTTCCATTTCTTCCTCCACACTTCTCTTGGTACTGCACTATACTGATCCTCCTCCATAATCACAAGGGTTGACTCTTTGCATAATTGTGAACAGGCCGCAGGTTAACAATTATGTTCCGTATTCTACACTTTGGCTTTGCAGGTTTATGTATAAATTTAAGCCACTGTTCAGAAAACACTGGATATATTCTGTGTATTACGGCCTTATTACCCACACAGGCAAAGGTGCGATTGTAGAGGTCGAATGTCAGACTTAAAGTCCTGTACCTGGTCTTAACACAAACCTGCACCACGATAGCATCAGTTACATTTGCATTGCACAAACAACTATATCCTTAATGTCCGTAGGGGCCATTTCCAAGTTCCTTGTGTGTTTGCATAAACATTGCCCGTAAATCGTGTGCTTTCCCCTTCCAATCTCACCAGCTTTGTTTTTGCATAACATAGCCCACTGGGCTCATAGATCATGATGGGATAAAAACACCAATCCATTCCAGCGGCAAAGACGGGGATGAGGATTCGGCTGCTCAGTCCGTGCCCTTCACCTCAATTCTGCATATCAGCTGAGAAAATAACACAATTTCCCTTCGTTTATGAGACTGCTGCATACAATTTGAGACCTAGTCAACCCCTGCTCTGTTTTACTGCTTACCCTAGCCAAATGAAAATCTATCTGTGGGTACGCTCTCTCGGAAATTACTTGTACTCAGACAACCATCAACGTTACCCTATAGGTTTTTATCAACACTAATACATTACTGTCAAGCTGCAAAAGCAAAAATTGCATTGTGCCGGAATGTTTACACATTTGTTTTTCCCTCTGAGGGAAAAAGTAACTTTGCAGTCGTTCAAAGTCGCTCCAGAAGTGGAGAACAGAGTAGATTTCTGGGCAGGCTGAGGCTATTGTTTGGAAAACCTTTTCTGTCTTTGTTTCCCGCTTTTCTTTGCATCTGACATGAATTTGACAACCGAGGTCTCTGATCTGTGTGTTTTTTTTCCCTTTCCTCTCCGTGTCTCATGCTCTCTCAGTGATGCTAAATAAATGATCACAAGTGGAGAACACAAACCAACCACGCTGTAATGGGGATTCTCAGATGCTGCCTTCAGCTTTTATCTACTATACACCATTACCACAGGCAATTTTGTTCATTGTATAACGGTCAGTCAAAATTAAAAGAGCCATTGCGTAAGATATAATACTTTAAAGAGCATTTCAACGAGTGTAATCACCATAGGGACTGTTCCTGCAATCAAAGTAAATTGTTACCTGTCAATAATTTCACAGTAAGAGTGCCAATTGGACAGCTGCTTGTAAATCAGCTGATTTAGGATGGTGAGAGGAAAACAAAGCTTACGAACATGTGATATTGAGATATTGGGATGTGATGGTGCCGCAACATGTGCTTTGAAATGAACACCTTCCTATTATTGCGTTGCACCCCCTTTTGCCCTCAGAACAGCCTAAATTCGTTGGGGCATGAACTCTACAATGTGTCGAAAGCTTTCCACAGGGATGCTGGCCCATGTTGACTCCAATGCTTCCCACAGTTGTGTCAAGTTGGCTGGATGTCCTTAGGTGGTGGACTATTCTTGATACACATGGGAAACAGTTGAACGTGAAAAATCCAGCAGCGTTGCAGTTCTTGACAGACTCAAACCAGTGTGCCTGGCATGTACCCTATTCAAGCCACTTAAATCTTTTGTCTTGCCCATTCACCCTCTGAATCCATGGCTCAGTTGTCTCAAGGCTATAAAATCATTCTTTAACCTGTCTCCTCCCCTTCTTCTACCCGGATTGAACTGGATTTAGCAGGTGACATCAACAAGCAATCATAGCTTTCACCTGGATTCACCTGGTCAGTCTATGTCATGGAAAGAGCAGGTGTTGTTAATGTTTTGTACACTCAGTGTATGTCCAGCATACGCATATCCATGAGTTTCTGCCCACAAAAGGCTCAGCACAAAAGGCTCAGGCCTACAATATAATGGCAACCTTCTTTTTTAATCAGGGAGGCATTGGTGCGGTCCATGCGAGCTGGACAGATGGAGAGGTGAAGCTGCTGGATCCCAACACTCCTCGTGGAACAGGGGTGCAGGAGGCTAAAGGAGAGACGGAACTCAAATCCAAAAGACTACACATGGAATCTAGGCTACAAAGTCTTCCAGACACTAGATAGACCAGTCATTGATTTATGATTTCACAACATTTACTGTGTTGAAACAGTGCAAGAAGAAAAACTATCATGCATATCCCCAATAAAGGTAGCTTAGTCTTTCACCTGCTAAACTGTGTACTGTATATGTCTTTAATTAACTGTACTTGTCTTCTCTGAGCGTACTGTTTCAAAGAGATTAAAGCCATGTGTTCCCCCAAGATTACTTTGCTGTCATCCACGTCTAATGGCTCCACCTCCAAAACATGCTCTCTGACCAGTTATAATAGTAGAAAATAAAATGTGGTTTGGTATTATACTATTAGATGTGAAAACAATAACACTGCCTCTGAGGATTAATGTTCACAACATGGGGAGGCGTTGTCAGAGACATTTTCAATTTGTGAAAACGTTCATTGATGTGAAAATGGTTGTGTCTAAAAAAACATATATTTCCCTCTTTATTTGTACTCAGAGTGGATGCTACCAAGAAATGTTCCATAGACAAGGTTCCATGGATAAATATCCCAAAGCTCACAGTCCTGGAACTGAAGTCCTCCCTCTGCAACTGTGTCCTGGACTTCCTAACTGCCGTGGAGATGGTCAAAAGCATCAAGTTCCTCGGCGTACACATCTCAGAAGAGCCGAAGTGGTCAAACCACACGGACACCGTGGTGAAGGAGGCACGGCAGCGACTCTTCAACTTCAGGATGTTGAATAAATGTGGCCTGTCCTCGAGGGACCTCATAGTGTTCTGCAGGAGCACCATCAAGGCTATCCTGTCGGGCTGCATTACAGCCTGGTACGGCAGCTCCACCACTGTGGGCCTCAAAGCGCTATACAGAGGGTGGTGCGCTCAGCCTATGTCCCCCCCTCTGCTCCCCTGGTCTTCCTACCATCCCTGCCCCTTCTGCTCCCCCTATGGACATTTCCCCTCCTCAGCAGACATTTAGCTTTCCCCCACCCCAATGGACATCATTGCATGAGTTGTTAATATGTATATATTATTATTTATATTTCTATTACTACCTATTTGTATTATATTTGTATGGTTTATTATCACTTTCTCCTGCATTGTTGGAGTTCCACTGTACCCTGTAAGTACCTCTGCAACCCTGTACATGTGACTACTAAACTCTCTAATGTCAATTGCTCAAATATGTTTTACAAATAAATGCATTACCACCACATGTGTATGAATTATGGTCATTGTAAGTATGATCGTTCATTGTAAAATGTTTTAACTAATATAATCCTATGAGCTAAAATGTTCTGGATGGATTGAAAATGTGTAATTATTTTCAGCAGAGTTTATGTCCTTCACCCCCTGCTCACCTCAAAAGTTAGACCAGGGATATTATCCCCCTAAAATATCCCTTATACCTTATACTTAAGTCGAACAAAACTCAAATAAAAAAGGAAAATGCCCTCTAGACCACTGCACATCCAATTACAGTTGATTTAGATGGTGACGCACCTGTTTCTTACACTGCATTACAGCTCATTTACAGGCATGAGGATTGCTTTCCTGTCTGTTTTTATATCCCGAGGAAACATTTTTCTGTTTACTCCCTTCATAATGTGATGAATGAGAGCCGCTCCTGCCGCAGTGGAAATGTGCTAAGATATTATTCGGCCAACTTTTTTTTCTATATGAAAATATGGCCTGCCAGCCCGACCATCTGTTTGAAATGTTTGTAAGCATTCAGTCTGACATATTGTTTCTGTGAAATTAACCACACGTCCCGGTCGGTGTGCTGACTGGAATGGTTGCTGCTCCAAATACGCTCCTTACTGTATATGGCGGCTTGGAAAACAAGACCTAAGTAAATCCCTGGGGACATGAGGTCAAGTTCTTCAGGGTTTTACCCCTTGAGGGGTTGTTTCACACAGCTCATCGTTGCGAGCTGTCTCTCCTCCCTCCTGTGCTACAGTTTTGACCTTCCCCCTCTAATAGGAACGCTTTTTGGGGATGCTTTTATTTATTTTTCCCCCACTGCTACATTTATGTTGACAGTTAATTTAACTGGATCAACGCGTCCAGTTGCCTTGTCTAAAGCAAGGCTTAGTGTGACAAATAGCAGCCGGTAAACCCCAAACGTCCATCTTCTGCCCACTCTGTCTGTGAAGATTAACCTTTCCAACTCTGGTGACAGTGTTTCCATTTCCATAGTGAGCCACGGAGTGAACACAAAGCACAGTTAAGGCCACAGTTCTCACTAACAAACATCCACAAGAGACACAATTCCAGAAAAGTTCAACAAAAGCCAGCGCCTGGGAGAATTAAAGATAAGTACTGCCATGTCCATTGATTCTACCTCTATATTATTAGCCACTGAGAGCTGATCTGGCTGTATGTTACTGGTATTACAGGTAAACATGACTGCTGTATTACCTGGGCTGACTGAACGTAGAGTTGATATGGCATGACAAGTGTCTGATGGGAATCCACTGTGACACTTATAGATATAGGCTGAGAATGGGCAAACCTTAATAGCTTGGTGACTGTCTCCTCGTGTCATTCAACAAGCACTGTTGAAAACGATTGGTGCAAGACGGGGGTAAATGAAAATGTCTTGGATACTTGGCTGGTACCTTTCTCCACTCCAACCAATAAAGGTCAACATTGCAACACTCATGGAACATTTATCATACTGTTTTGTGATACAAGACAGCACAGCTGAAACACCGTTGTGAAATGTTCTCAGAACTAATATGAAAGCGTTCTTGCTTGATCCTGTGCTATATATCCTGCCCAGTTCAATTTAAAGATACATCACGTAAAAGATTGAGAGCATTTGCCTGACATGTTCCAATTCTAAAATAACAGTTACAAAATGTTATCCTATGGGTTGTGGTGATATGCAACTGTAAGTCATCCTAGCTTTTGTACTCGTCTAGGGTGGGATTAAGCTGTAGACCACACTATCTACCTAGAGTTTTCATCTATATTCTTCGTAGCTGTCTATTTAGACCACCACAAACCGATGCTGGCACTAAGACTGCACTCAATGAGCTAAATACTGCCATAAGAAAACAGGAAAACGCTCACCCAGAAGTGGCGCTCCTGGTGGCTGGGGACTTTAATGCAGGGAAACTTAAATCTGTTTTACCTCAATTCTACCAGCATGTTAAATGTGCAACCAGAGGGAAAAAAAACTCTAGGCTCTCCCTCACCCTCCGTTTGGCAAATCTGACCATAAATCTGACCTCTTGCACTGAGATGGTGATGAGCTGAGGTGGAGAGTAGAGGATAGCTTGTAACATTTGTGTTAAAAAATATATATTGGGGTGGCAGGTAGCCTAGTGGTTAGAACGTTGGACTAGTAACCAGAAGGGTTGCTAGATCAAATCCCAGAGCTAACAAGATCAAAAAATCTGTTGTTCTGCCCCTGAACAAGGCAGGTAACCCACTATTCCTAGGCCGTCATAAATAAGAATTTGTTCTTAACTGGCTTTCCTAGTTAAATAAATACAAAATATTGGTTATTTGCTGACACAGTAGAAGGGATATGTAAATGCATAATATGGCCAATGTATTATTTGGATCAGTCGTCACACACAAATAGCCTATGTGGCATCGATATGAGTCAGAATAATTTATTCTAGTGTCAAAATTGACTACAAAGTGTACATAGGATAATTTTGGTGATAAAGTCAGTGTCGTCTAAAACGGAGTTTGAAACATCCATGCATCACAACGGGTAATTAAAGGTTGGATTTTGGTTTGATGATGTTTATTTGCCCACTAAATGGGGTGAACCGCTGCAGTGATTCCTCTCTACCCAATAGCATAGACAGTGAGACAGACCTGCCCAGTCAGGTTTACATAAAACAACACGTCGCACACTTAACTTGAGAAATACTGGATCAAAAACCTTAAAAGTAAAATTGTGCAACTAAAACATCCTTTGCAAAACCTTCAGTATTTGTTACACATTTCTTGAGTTATCTTAGATTAATTCTGGGGATTTTGATGAAGCGAAATAGGTTGTCTACAGTGTCTCATGGGGGACAAACATCATTAACCAAACATGGAATCGGTCATGAAACACACCTCCAAGACTGAAATCTGTTTTTCTAATGAGCAATAGAAAAACACACTTGCCAATTGGCGTGTTCAGTGGCTCTTTAAGGGATTCAGCACAACTGTTAATCAATGTACTAAAGTGACATTAAGAGTAGCATCAGGTTGAGGAAGAATCAAACAAGTCCCAAAAAAAGGCCAGTGGAGTTCATGATAGACGCTCAGTTTAATGCAGAGAGGGAATTGAAATGCCATCACGCCACCGGATCATTACTTTGCTTTCATTAGGTCTTCATGAGCGAGACTGACGCCATTCCACCAATTAACCTCCATCACAGACCTAATCCTTTCTCATCTCATGTACCTTGCATATACCAAAGGTCTAGGGTGAAACACTTTGTAGGTGAGGAAGACGCAAAGTCACTAGAAGACAGTGACCTTCACTTGAACTTGTCTTTGATTGGCTGTCTCTTCACCCTGGTGAACACTCATTTTGAAATTGGTGGTATTACAGATCCCACTTTGCTTTGGCCAATCTAGAACTTTCAGATCAGTGGGAACCAGGAAATGGAGACGTGGAAGGGAAGCTGACTAAGCAAAGGAAAAATCACAAGGTTGGTTTGTCAATGGGCATAAGGGCAGTGAAAGTGCCTCGTGACCAGCTAAGAAAAATCTAACATATGAAAAAGGTGTTTTGGTGAATCCTTCTAAAGAACACAATCCATTAACTTCAAGAAGAAGAATCAGCAACCTTGCGCATAGCACAAATATCATAGTTAATGGAACACAAGTTGAATCCTTGGGTGGGCCACAGGTAAGGCCTCAGTCATACAATCTCTAGGTGAGTCATCTTACATCACAGTCAAGACATTCAATATCTTTCCACAGTATGCTGTTGATGGACCACTGAATGCAGAGATACTTAGGTGTTAGCGGAAGAGTATGATGAAATACTGTATGTAGTACTACCACATGTGCTATATGTGTGGATATAACTCCAGACAGGCAACCAGAAATAGACTGCCCAGTTACAGCTTAGCTACAGTGTATATAAAACATGACTACATGTACCAGTAAGCATTTGTGGAGCAACTTGTATGACCGACAGCTACAAAGCCTTATAGCAATTCCAGTCTAGCCAAAAAATAACAACATTTCAATCCCAATCAGTTTCAGTCTTTCCACTTGATTTGCAAGAATGGGAGACAATTTGTTTGTTGGCATTGTCTTCCCCCTAGCGTTTATTATGCCCAAAATGAAGAGGGGAATAATCGGTTTCCAGTCCACTCCAGCGCCACATAATTAAAACGTGAGTATTATTCGACACTGGACATGGGCTCTCATGGCTCTGAGTAGGAATAGGACTAGCCACTGACTCAGCCTGCAATATGGTATTATAATGGGTGCCCTGAAGAGAAATGGCCTCTTATCGGCTGGATTTATCAGTTGGTGTTTGGACCACTGTCAGGGCTTAAGATACTGCCAATGCAAGGCAATTATTGACAAGGGAGTTCCAATGATGGCCTCAGGTATGGTCATTATGCATGGCTGCTTTCATACAGTGCCTTGCGAAAGTATTCGGCCCCCTTGAACTTTGCGACCTTTTGCCACATTTCAGGCTTCAAACATAAAGATATAAAACTGTATTTTTTTGTGAAGAATCAACAACAAGTGGGACACAATCATGAAGTGGAACGACATTTATTGGATATTTCAAACTTTTTTAACAAATCAAAAACTGAAAAATTGGGCGTGCAAAATTATTCAGCCCCCTTAAGTTAATACTTTGTAGCGCCACCTTTTGCTGCGATTACAGCTGTAAGTCGCTTGGGGTATGTCTCTATCAGTTTTGCACATCGAGAGACTGACATTTTTTCCCATTCCTCCTTGCAAAACAGCTCGAGCTAAGTGAGGTTGGATGGAGAGCATTTGTGAACAGCAGTTTTCAGTTCTTTCCACAGATTCTCGATTGGATTCAGGTCTGGACTTTGACTTGGCCATTCTAACCTGGATATGTTTATTTTTGAACCATTCCATTGTAGATTTTGCTTTATGTTTTGGATCATTGTCTTGTTGGAAGACAAATCTCCGTCCCAGTCTCAGGTCTTTTGCAGACTCCATCAGGTTTTCTTCCAAAATGGTCCTGTATTTGGCTCCATCCATCTTCCCATCAATTTGAACCATCTTCCCTGTCCCTGCTGAAGAAAAGCAGGCCCAAACCATGATGCTGCCACCACCATGTTTGACAGTGGGGATGGTGTGTTCAGCTGTGTTGCTTTTACGCCAAACATAACGTTTTGCATTGTTGCCAAAAAGTTCAATTTTGGTTTCATCTGACCAGAGCACCTTCTTCCACATGTTTGGTGTGTCTCCCAGGTGACTTGTGGCAAACTTTAAACAACACTTTTTATGGATATCTTTAAGAAATGGCTTTCTTCTTGCCACTCTTCCATAAAGGCCAGATTTGTGCAATATACGACTGATTGTTGTCCTATGGACAGAGTCTCCCACCTCAGCTGTAGATCTCTGCAGTTCATCCAGAGTGATCATGGGCCTCTTGGCTGCATCTCTTATCAGTCTTCTCCTTGTATGAGCTGAAAGTTTAGAGGGACGGCCAGGTCTTGGTAGATTTGCAGTGGTCTGATACTCCTTCCATTTCAATATTATCACTTGCACAGTGCTCCTTGGGATGTTTAAAGCTTGGGAAATATTTTTGTATCCAAATCCGGCTTTAAACTTCTTCACAACAGTATATCGGACCTGCCTGGTGTGTTCCTTGTTCTTCATGATGCTCTCTGCGCTTTTAACGGACCTCTGAGACTATCACAGTGCAGGTGCATTTATACGGAGACTTGATTACACACAGGTGGATTGTATTTATCATCATTAGTCATTTAGGTCAACATTGGTCAACACTGAACTTCTGGAGAGAGTTTGCTGCACTGAAAGTAAAGGGGCTGAATAATTTTGCACGCCCAATTTTTCAGTTTTTGATTTGTTAAAAAAGTTTGAAATATCCAATAAATGTCGTTCCACTTCATGATTGTGTCCCACTTGTTGTTGATTCTTCACAAAAAAATACAGTTTTATATCTTTATGTTTGAAGCCTGAAATGTGGCAAAAGGTCGCAAAGTTCAAGGGGGCCGAATACTTTCGCAAGGCACTGTATATCTATAGACACACTATAGAAAGACCTATGTTTTATTGACAGTATTTTGAGCCACCTGAAGGAATCTTGGCAGTAAGATAATGTTCACAAAGTGCTAATTAACAGAACAGCTCTCAAAGCAATGTCATTACATCGAACTCGTTGATATTTGAAGTGGTGTAGATATTTGTTGCACATACCGTAACACATTTCTTATACTTCTTTATCCTGGTTCATTTTGTAAGGCAATTTTGTACGTTGACATTCGGAGCAAATCGAAAGAAGTTCACAACTTGGTACGTTTAAGCTTTGATTGTTTCTGAAAGAAGCGGAAAGTCCATCCAAAATGACTCTTAACTCTCATTATGATGGGTAAAAACAAAGGCAAAAAAATAACATCCACAGTTGCGTTCCCTTCGGATCTATATGCCCTCTTTCAGGGATTTGTTGATATTATTACCCTGTAAGCACTATGGTCTTGCGTTCACATGGACCCAGTCAGAGCCACCCTGTATAGATAGCGCTCCATCCATGGCTCTGGAGCTGTTTTGATTGCATTTTGACTGCTTACATCAGTCCTTTAAGTCTTTCCACCCACCAGTGAGGATATTATACGTTTTACTGCAGTTGTTAATTCAGTTCCACTTAATTCACCTCACAGACAACCAGTCTGCCCACTCACACTGAAAATAGTCTTGCAATTTCTCATCAGTGACTAATGATCTGTAATGGATCCGCATTAATTCAGAACTCACTGATATCTTATTTTGTTCTTCCTGACATGGAGAAAGACAAACAACACTTAGAACCTCTTCTGGTGGTTGATGGATGGTACAATCATAAAAGTTGGTATACTGTGGGACTGTATAACAATCCAAGTTTGTATGTTCACATCTTTGAAGTTGTACTTCCTGTTTTTACCCACTAAGATTAAACACTTGCAATAACTCAAGAGCTCCTTATGCCAGAGAAAGAGAGGGTCCAATAACTCAAGAGCTCCTTATGAGAGAGAGATGCAGAAAGAGAAAGTAAGAGACCAACTTCTTGAAAAGTCCATAAAACCTTTTAACAGAGAACAGACTGGGAGCGGGCGCCATGTCTGGACGCATGGCCACACTGATAACAAGCTATTCTGCCTTAGCTGAATGAGAAACTGAAAGGAGAGGGTGGAAAAAGACATGCAGCAGTGTGAGAATGCCCAGCTACCCTCCCTACCTTCTCTTATTCAACGGTAGACTGAGTTGTGTGCCAGGAAGGTTGGTGTTGAATGGAATGGCAGGGCACAGGAAAGAGTCACTATCAAAGCCAACCTGAACAGCCCTGTCTTTGGGTACCTGTGCTACAAAGCAATATTGACTTAACCACTGTACCAGAAACAAACAGTGCCAGATAAAATAATTAGTTCCACTTCCCTGACAGAATTCCCACTATTGCTTCAGAGAGGCTAGACACTGACACTGGCTTTACCACAGTAGCAATTTTAAACCCTAGAAATTCCACTAAGTAAATTAAATCCTTATTGTGACCATTAATACATTTCCTTTTTGGGGGGTGCTGTGGATAGATTAGGAAGTGTGGAAATGAAGTGGCACACCAACTTAGGCTGGTATTCAATCACAATACATTTCTTGAAAATTGCATACAAAAGTGAATTATACGAAACATACATGCATGAAATATGTGAAATGTGTAGTTTTAGGTAGAAGTATTTCATGAGATTTTTTATGTGAGAAAGTCAAAGACTCTCGCAAAAGACTAGTATTGGAAATATTTTAAGGATGGAAATGTCAACAACCATTGTAACGAACCTCGTCCTCCTCTTCTGAGGAGGAGTAGCGAGAAGGATCAGAGGACCAATTTGTAGCGTGGTAAGTGTCCATAATGTATATTTTAATACTTAAACTGAACACTACAAAACACAAAACAATAACCGTGAAATGACCGAAACAGTCCCGTGGGGTACTAACACAGAAGTCAAACACCCACATCCCAAAAGTGAAACCCAGGCTACCTAAGTATGATTCTCAATCAGGGACAACAATTGACAGCTGCCTTTGATTGAGAACCATACTAGGCCAAAATCTAAAACCAACATAGAAAAACAAACATAGACTGCCCACCCAACTCATGCCCTGACCATACTAAAACAAAGATATAATAACAGAACTAAGGTCAGAACGTGACAACCATTTAATACATTTTTCAGGTAATAGGGATTTCCCTCTATTTTTTCCACTTGAAATATTAGGTATTAAGATACATTGAGTTGCTTAATGAATGTGAATGTGCAGCTCACAGAAAGAAGCAGATTTCAGGACAAGCAGCAGCATATACTATGTTGACATCTGGGTAAAAAAAAAGGCCATATCCAAATAAATTATGCATGTTGTATCATTGTGTTGTATTGTATTCCCCATTACTGTGTGTCTTACTTCATTCACTAAATAATAACATAAGTATAATGAAATATAGTATTTGTACAATTAATAATCCATTTTAATTCATTTGACAACTTACATGTCATCACACATTGGTCCTAAAAGTTTCTGTCTCACCCGTAGAGAAAGCATCCCTATGTAGTTCCCATTATAACGTCTCTGAAGTTTGAAGTCCCACCCAGTTGACTACATTAAAATGGTGGAAGCCCTTAATGGCGCTGCCCATGCTAAAACGGCCTTTTGGCAACTAGAGGCCTCTATCATTCTCTATGCTCACCTTGTGGTCCTCCATTTTTCATGGCAGCCATTTTGTTCCCCTCCCAGTGTGCTTGGTTGCATTCATGATTTATGGTTCTACTAGCATGTTTATTCCCATCCATTACTATGTGTTTCTAGGGGAAGTGCTGGCCTGCAATATTAACAATGCAGGCCTTTGCATATCTCTCCTGGATGCAGATGATTTATTTGAATCTCCAGTACTACTGTTATCGGGTATACTGTATATTCATGTATTCAGTAAACTGAATAAAAACATAATGACGTCAGTTTTGGTGAATCCCAATCCAATCTCTCAGCCCTACCGGCTAAAACGGAAGCACCTCCGTTGTCACGTTTTGCCGTCGAAACTCAGAGGGTTACTTCATGAGTGGCGTGGCAAGGGGATAAAATAAACCCATCAACTTCGGGACACCCTCATGACTTGAATGATACAATTCATGTTCCTCATTTAAATAATAAAAACATGCATGTGGCGACTGAATTTGCGTGAAGGCAGACATTGAAGGGCGAGGGGACGGGGGTGATTTGGGATTCAGCCTCTGTCTGCACTTTCCCCAAACGTATTCTCAACATGGCATGTCCTCAAAGTGTGCATTAAAATGGGTCAATGTTGAAGTTGAATTTGAAAAGAAATAGAAATACTGAGTGGAACAATTAAATGACAGTGAAAGCACCACCACGAATGAAAGTTCAATATTTAAGTTCAAAGCTGCTGGATGGAACCATGTTAAACACATTCAAATTATGTGTTTAAAATTAACATGAACCTACAAACTGAAATCGTGTCTTTTAAATGTTCACCATGTTGAAAACAGCCCACAAAATCTGAAAGCTGTGAAACCTTCATAGCTTGTGCCCTAATACGAATACATATAGGAATCTACACAGCTCACAACGTCAGTACTACTTCAACCTTAGTGTAGAAACATAGAGTGATCGTCCTTCAGCTTCTCAAGTGGGATGAGTTTGAGAGGCCTTGTTCTTTATGGTCAGCCATTTAAGGTCAGTCATTAACATGCACACAATAATTCCTGAATAAGGCAGCGAAGCGTTTACCATTGAGTTCACGCAAATGTCAAGTCCAAACAAAGGGACAGCGTCACACTTGGTAGCACTCTTCTAAAGTGAAATCCTGCACTCCAACACAGCAGACGTACTTGCTCTGTGAACTGTTTGAGTGCCTCAAAACGGATATTTGCTGTTAATTATGATGTGCATTCCAAGCATGTGCATTCCTTGACGTATTGCTAGGTGTGCCTGCGACTAACAAAGAAAAGTTCAAAAGCAATATTGATGCAATAGAAATGGAACCGGTCTACTCTGAACACATCTCTTCTGTTTTATGTGGGAGCCTTGAATATATGAACAATAGACCTACCAGCCTGTATGTATGTGAGTTTATGTCTGTGCACACAAGGGAAGCACAATGTCCTTGAGGCATGCTCACCAATGAATATATGACTTTCCCATAAATTCAACAAATACCACCTGTTTCCTTCAATTGTATATCTAATTTACCGCCAGAAATGGATACAAGTTGCTGTAATATAATAAATGGTCAAATTCTGAGCATTAATTTGGATACACATAATTTAGCTAATTACTAAAAGGGATGATGGCAATATCACAAAAATGGAATTGCACTAAGATGCAGGTTTTTCACTTAAAATGTCCACCATACAAAAAACATTGATTTAGAAGTTTAATAAACCATCCAACTCTGTACCCAATAATGACTGTTAACAATTTCCACTGAACATTTGACAAAAACACATTCACCGGAAGGACTGTACAGGTGCAAACTTTGGTTACAGAATTCCAGTAAAATGTTCATCTGTTTATGGTGTCCACACTTTCCAAAAACTCTTAAATATCTGCTCCGAATTAAGATTCAACGATGTCGGCAGAAGAATGGGGTGTAAAGACTTGACATGTTGACTTAGTAAGTGAAATGGATTTGCACCTGGTAACGGAATTGCAGTTACGAAATGTCATCATGGGTCCTTGATCTGTACTACACAGAAATGCATAATTATGGATATGAATGTACTTTTCTTCATGGTGATGTATCCTAAATAGGTAGACAAAAGATATTTAAATGCAATATCCTCCTTTACATATTTGGGTCCAGATCAAATCTGAACCAGTCATAGACGACTATGGTTTTACAAGTTTGGACATCAAAGTAGTGCCCAGGGGTCGTTGCTGTAAATGAGAATGTGTTCTTACTCATCTTACCTGGTAAAATAAGGGTTAAATAAATACAACATTAAAGTACAGCACAGTGGAGCTCAGTAGCGTACAGTAGAGTAAAGTACAGTACAACACATGACAGTAGAGTACAGTGTAGTTCAACTGTAGTGTTCTAATCTACTCTACAGTACTGTACTCTATTGTGCTGTGCTGAACTATACTGTACTTTTCTTTGCTGTACTTTACTGTGCTCTACTGTCCAAGCTTGTGGATCCAACTGTGTTTTTTAACTACTATGATTTCCCATTGTAAACAATTCAACTGCAGAAATTCTGATAACGATTTTTCCAGAAATTCTGTTACTGATCTGGTAAACAAAATGTACACTACCGTTCAAAGGTTTGGGGTCACTTAGAAATGTCCTTGTTTTTGAAAGAAAAGCACATTTTTTGTCCATTAAAATAACATAAGATTGATCAGAAATGCAGTGTAGACATTGTTAATGTTGTAAACAACTATTGAAGAAGTTTTACGGAATATCTACATAGGCATACAGTTGCCCATTATCAGCAACCATCACTCCTGTGTTCCAATGGCACGTTGTGTTAACTAATCCAAGTTTATCATTTTAAAAGGAAAATTGATTAGAAAACCCTTCTGCAAATATGTTAGCTCAGCTGAAAACTGTTGTTCTGATTAAAGAAGCAATAAAACAGGCCTTCTTTAAACTAGTTGAGTATCTGGAGCATCAGCGTTTGTCGGTTCGATTACAGGCTCAAAATGTCCAGAAACACATATCTTTCTTCGGAAACTCTTCAGTCTATTCTTGTTCTGAGAATTGAAGGCTATTCCATGCGAGAAATTGCCAATAAACTGACGATCTCGTACAACGCTGTGTACTACTCCATTCACAGAACAGCGCAAACTGGCTCTAACCAGAATAGAAAGAGGAGTCAGAGGCCCCGGTGCACAACTGAGCAAGAGGACAAGTACAATTGGAGTGTCTAGTTTGAGAAACAGACTCCTCACAAGTCCTAAACTGTGCTCAACAAGTCCTCAAATAGTAACCGCAAAACACCAGTCTCAGAGGCGACTCCGGGATGCTGGCCTTCTAGGCAGAGTTCCTCTGTCCAGTGTTTGTGTTTTGTGTTCTTGATCTTTAATTTTTTTTGGCCAGTCTGAGATATGGCTTTTTCTTTGAAACTCTGCCTAGAAGGCCAGAGGAAATGGAAATTACCTTAACGTAACATTAATGTACAATGATACCAGGAAGTGAGAAAGCTTTCCCCACAAGCACAATGTTCAACTCAGAGAAAGAATTGCAGTGGGTGGCCATTTTGTTTTGGCTTAAATAACATTGGCTCTGAAAACTATATACGTTTGGATGAGTCACACAATCAAATTTGAAATTTTAAGTTACTTTTACAGTTACACTTCTTTTTCAGTTACAGCTACTTTTTCACCTCAAAACCACATATTTCTTCCTCTTTGATGTTTGCCATTCAGAGTGATTTGCAGCAAATTGTTCACCACCAATCAAAGGTGATTCTGAACAGCATCTGGGGTGCTTTTTATGTGTAGCTGAAGGGTGCCAGCGACTAATTGGCCGCCGTTGGGTGTGTTTAGTTCATCTAAACCGCTAGGGAAAGCTTTTAAACCATGGCTTTGGGATTATGATATGGATGAGAACGTTCCTTCAGACAATGGAGGCTACATTTCCATCTTCACACTAAGGGTAAAAGCATTACACTGCACTTCAAAACAATTTAAATTGAAGTTAAGAAACACAATTCATTTTGTTGGTCTCATTATTTTCTTCATTGAAAGACTATTGAACCTCTCGTTAATCTACCAACCAATTATCTCCCACAACACCTTCCCACTAACCCTCCCTCATACACTATCAAACCACAAGCACAGAGCCATGTCGTATGATTTGCTAAAATTAAATGACAAACATTTTACTCAGTAGCTGACATCCATAGAATTCTAGGATCACTCCCATCTTTGAGTGGTTGATATCCCAGGCTTATATGTGCCGTGTGCCTGTGGGCGAGGTTACAATTGCAAAGACATTGGCGTCTTTGTGTTTGTAGTCAACCTCTTTACAACATTATCAGTGGTCACAGAGAGACAGATCAACATATTGATTCTATGTTTAGTGGAGATCTTCTGTGTATAAACTGACGTGGAAGGGCAAAATATCTAACAACCCACTAAGCATTTCTAGGAGTGGTCTGAGGCAGTAAGAAGTGTTTTCAAGTAATGATGGTTTTGGGAAACAGCTCTGAGATGTAAAGATGCTCCTATGGACCATGACTGAAGGATGACTGATGCTGTGTCCATAGCCAAGTGGGAAGGTTGTATTTACCACATGACTGGGAAAAATCAATTTTAAAGCCCCTCCAACTCGTAATTACTTGCAGAGAAGATTGTCTTTCATCCCAGATGTTATTTTCAAAATAACTCGAAACCTTCATGCTGATTGATTCTGATACTTTGGAAGTGGGAAACTCAGAGCTCATCGTTCTACGAGTTTTCAAGTAAAACATTTCAGAGTTTGAGTTGTCTTGAAAACGGCATGAGTTCTGACTTCTCACACATGCTGAACTCTGATGTTACCTACTAAGGAAATTACCTCGATAACAGCAGTTAGTGTAAAAACAAAACATTATTTTATAAAAATCAATCTATGAATATGTTTTTTGAACACTCTAATGTGTTTACAAGCCTGATAGCTATACTTTTAGTATGGTTGTTACAGCTTGTTGACCAATAGCCAATTTGCATTTCTCAACTAGTTCAAATCATGAGAATGCATGCAACTTCCCAACTGGTAATTACCATCTTCCCTCTTGGTTATAAATACAGAGTGAGGTTTTAAATTATATTGTAGTTTTTCTCTTTGGACGGTTGGTTATGACAAGTCTATTCATTTGTTAATGATTGCATAATTTTTTGCTGCTTATGTTGAGCCATATGATTTTTTGCCCTGACCAAATTCCCCAATCTTTTATTTCTTCCAAGATTATGGTTCAGGCAAATTTGTTTCATGCTATTGACAATCCCTTAAAAATAAATATTCTTTGTGATAGGCGTCCCGCTAGTGGGACACCAGTCAACAACATCCAGTAAAATTGAAGGGAGCGCAATTCAAATAACCACTCATAATATTCAACATTTATGAACATATATAATTTAAAAGCTTAGATTCTTGTTAATCTAACTGCGTTGTCCGATTTACTACAGGCTTTACAGTGAAAGCATACCATGCGATTGTCTGAGGACAGTGCCCCACATCAACATATTTTTCAACCAGCACAGGCTTACTTTTGAAGATCTTCCTCTGTTTGCAATCCCAAGGGTGCCAGCTACAACATGAATGGTCATTTTGTTAGATAAAATCTTTCTTTATATCCCAAAAAGTCAGTTTAGTTGGTGCCATTGATTTCAGTAATCCACTTGTTCAACAGGCAGACAAAGGAGTCCAATTAGCTACCGCTAAACTTCATCCAAACAAGTCAAACAATGTTTCTATTTAATCCTCAGGTACCCTAAATGTAAATAAATCATAATATTTCATATGGAAAGTAGTATATTCAATGGGAAAGTAAAATTAGTAAGCTCTTCCTCAATCGCCGGAAGACTGATATTGTTATAGTTCTCTCATCACAAAAACTCAAAATTCTTGCTCGTTTTTCAAGAAACAAGCCTGAAAACGTGAAAAAATACTTGTGACATCTAGTGGAAGCCATAGTAATTGCAATCTGGAATTACATAGGACCCATAGCTTTCTATTGTAAGAGCATGGGACCTAAAACCCCCCAAAAATTCTGGTTGGTTTGTCTTCTGATTTTCACCTGCCATATCAATTCTGTTATAGGTTTTAACAGTTTTAGAAACTTCAGAGGGTTTTCTATCCAATGCTACCAATTATATGCATATCCTGGCTTCTGGGCCTGAGTAACAGGCAGTTTTCTTTGGGCATGTTAGTCAGGCGGAAATTCAGGAAACTAGACCCTATCCCAGAGAGGTTTTAAGCAAATGCTTATGCGCTGGGAGTTTCTCCCGGATTTCTGTTTTGGCTAACGAAGTCCAAGTTAAACGCGGCAGACTCTTTGCACATTTGGGCAGAAGTGTCTGGGAACAATATTATTTAACTTGTTACAAACACGCAAAGGATAAAATTATATCTAAAATAAAATAAAATTATAAATAAATAAAATTATGCTTTAAATATAAACCAGGATGACTGCATTGAGAAAAAAATGCATTAGGCTACATAGGCAACATATTTAAATCATATTGAAGTCAATTTCATGTTAATTAAATTGAGTTCTATTGTGCTAGTTGCAGACTCTTTCATTTTTGACTCAATATATTTCATGATATGTGGACTAAGATGTGTGCAATGATGTGCCAAATCAATGATTTAATGCATTATTAGAAGTTAGGCTAAACATTACTATGAGCCACATCAATATTGGCAGCTACAGTTGAATGTCGGAAGTTTACATACACCTTAGCCAAATACATTTAAACTCAGTTTTTCACAATACCTGACATTTAATCCTATAAATCTTCCCTCTCTTTGGTCAGTTAGGATCACCACTTTATTTTAAGAATGTGAAATGTCAGACTAATAGTAGAGAGATTTATTTATTTCAGCTGTTTTTTCTTTCATCACATTCCCAGCGGGTCAGAAGTTTACATGCACTCAATTCGTTTTTGGTAGCATTGCATTTACATTTTTTTTACTTGGGTCAAACGTTTCGGGTAGCCTTCCACAAGCTTCCCACAATAAGTTGTAACTGCGTCAGGTTTGTAGGGCTCCTTGCTCGCACACGCTTTTTCAGTTCTGCCCACACATTTTCTATAGGATTGAGGTCAAGGCTTTGTGATGGCCACTCCAATACCTTGGCTTTGTTGTCCTTAAGCCATTTTGTCACAACTTTGGAAGTATGCTTGGGGTCACTGTCCATTTGGAAGACCCATTTGTGACCAAGCTTTAACTTCCTGAATAATGTCTTGAGATGTTGCATCAATATATCCACGTAATTTTCCTCCTGCATGATGCCATCTATTTTGTGAAGTGTACCAGTCCCTCCTGCAGCAAAGGACCCCCACAACATGATGCTGCCACCCCCGTGCTTCGTGGTTGGAATGGTGTTCTTCGGCTTGCAAGCCTCCCCCTTTTTCCTTCAAACATAACAATAGTCATTATGGCCAAACAGTTCTTTTTTTGTTTCATCAGACCAGAGGACATTTCTCCCAAAAATATGATCTTTGTCCCCATGTTCAGTTGCAAACCGTAGTCTGGCTTTTTTTGTGTGGTTTTGGAGCAGTGGTTTCTTCCTTGCTGATCGGCCTTTCAAGTTATGTTGATATAGGACTCATTTTACTGTGGATATAGATACTTTTGTACCTGTTTCCTCCAGCATCTTCACAAGGTCCTTTGCTGTTGTTCTGGAATTGATTTGCACTTTTCACACCAAAGTACGTTCATCTCTAGGAGACAGAACGCATGTCCTTCCTGAGCGGTATGATGGCTGCATGGTCCCATGGTGTTTATACTTGCGTACTATTTTCTGTAGAGATGAATGTGGTACCTTCAGGCATTTGGAAATTGCTCCCAAGGATGAATCAGACTTGTGGAGGTCTACAGTTTTTTCATGAGGTCTTGGCGGATTTATTCAGATTTTCCCATGATGTCAAGCAAAGGGGCACTGAGTTTGAAGGTAGGCCTTGAAATATATCCAGAGGTACACCTCCAATTGACTCAAAGGATGTCAATTAGCCCATCAGAAGCCTCTAAAGCCATGACATCATTTTCTGGAATTTCCCAAGCTGTTTAAAGTCACTGTCAACTTAATGTATGTGAACTTCTGACCCACTAGAATTATAAGTGAAATAATCTGTCTGTAAACAATTGTTTTAAAAATTACCTGTGCTATGCACAAAGTAGATGTCCTAACCGACTTGCCAAAACTATAGTTTGTTAACAAGTTTGTGGAGTGGTTGAAAAATAAGTTAATGACTCTAACCTGTTTCTATCTACACTTCCTACTTCAACTGTATATATGTGCTAATACTGTATCTCTATAGGAGCTTATCCATTGTCCGCATAGTAGAATAATATGTTAAGGTAAGATATAAATGGTGAAAGTTGATCCGAGAGCAAAGCTGCCTTTTGATTCTATCAGTATTGACACACTTATCAAATTCTCTTTCTGAGTGGTGTTTTTGGTGAAACCGTTACATCTTCGGCTGTTGTCGGAAAGATGCAACGTTAAAACACTCATACTCCTAAATTCCATTGCTATCGGGAAACGTTGCCCTGTTTGAGTCTTTGAATGTCCGAATTGAAGTCCAAGGAAATGTATAACCCAAAGTGGGAAAAAAACAACACAATCCCACGTGTAAAGTCAACAATAACAGAAATTCAAAATGCCAATGGAAACAGAGGGCTCTGAACTGTTCAATGTCTATTTTTCCCCACCAAAGCATTGTGGAATATGTGTGAAAAGAGGCCTGAAATCCTCATTTGTAGCAAAGAAAAAAAAGACCTGCAACCTAATTAAAATTGGCATCTGTGGGTTGGACACCTGTGTGTTGGACACGCCTCCAACCACACCCATACCTACAAACTTAAAATGCCTACTGCTATATACTAACGTATCATCACAATACAGTGCAGGGATTTGATTAAATATTTAGACATCATATTATCTGCACACTATTGAGGAAGAACATTTTCTTTTGAGACCCACGTGTAAGGTTCTGCTTTTCTTTTCTTAGTCAACCTTGTGTTCTTTTTCATTGTGTTCTTGAACCCTGTCGTTCATTTTTGTTCAATGATTTCATCTGTGTTCGTTTCTCACCTGGTCTCGTCAGCTCCCTATTTAGCTCAGTTCTTTCTGTTTGCATGGTTGTGAGGTATTGTTTGTTTTTTACTTCCTACGTGTGTTTGACCATTGCCTGCCTGTGACCATAATTCCTGCCTTCTGTGAAGGCTTAATAAACATCTGCCATGCTCTGCGCATGAATCTATACCTTTTTCTCCCTGAGTATTCAATACACCACGTGTCAGCTGAGGGGAGGTGCTGTACCAAAAGGAACGAATGGCGGGAATCAACGCAATTGCACATTAGATTATGCGTTCTCAGTAGGATAAGCCTACTATGCTAATATTTGTGGCTAACTTCATTTGCTTTTACTAAACAGTAAAAAGTCTGTAAGTTCAAAGTATGCAGTTTAAGTAAGTAGTAGACAAAACAGATTTGGGATATACCATAGTCTCGGCCAAATACACTGTTTTTCATAGTTTCCTAATTTAATTTATTTTAGGGGCAATATTTAATTTTATTATCACTTTATTCTTTCATGGTATCACATTTTACAAGCATACAGTCATTTTTAATGATTAGCCTACTTCTGGAATGTTCAACACGTTTTCTCATGGACAGGTTGTGTGAAATTTTGCCAAGTTCCATAGCAACATAGATACCACATTGTACTTCAAGAGGGAATTAGCAGAATGCCTACAAGAAATGAGTCGGAATGAGTTCAATTTAAATCAGGCAAGGTAATTTACATAATTAGTCAACTCTGTTTGGAGAGTGAGTCATTTAAATCTGTACCCTGTTGGAATACACATTCCATTATTATTTTAAAACAGAGTTAAATCTCAAATATGTATGCACAATGCGCTTCGCATAAATCTAATGAAAAGTCATTGTATTATCATCTAATACATATTACTGGTAAACATGAATACATTATGTCTCCCAGCACTTCCTCTTAGCATATTATCAGAGCAATGGCTAAAACATGACGGATGAATGCAGAGATTTGTTTGGGTTGGGTTGGACACCTGATAGGATCATGATCCTTCGTCAATGTAAAAACATGTGCAGCATTCCAAGGGTGTATTCAAGATGCTCAAAAAATTATTATTGGAGGGGAAAATAAAACACTACATTCGGCAAAAATGTCCAACATTTGCTTGTTTATGTCGTTGTCTAGTAACAGTAATCACTGCAATCACCATTTCAATCAATTTTACACTGCTATTCAATAAACAAACACTCATATTGATAATTGTACAACAATTTGAAACAGTGACAAACATAACAACAATGTTTCACATTAGAAAAAAGTCATAGAAAGCATATTCACAACACGCAACATCAAAGTAAAGCATCTGTGAGGAATAATCAGCCTCAGATTGGAGTTAGTTAACCACTCTCTGGAGACATCAGCAATAATTATTTTTAGTCGGTTTCCAATTAACTGTTGGCTGATTACATGTTTAAATATTTTATATTCTTCCTTATCTATGTGCCTATGCATGCCTCTTTTTCTAGACTTCACTGTTTATTTTCCATTACTTCTGCCAGTTCATCCTGTCAAATAAGTTTCATTCTCTTTAATGATTGCGAGCAAACCTATTTGATTTTGTAATGCTTGTAAAGTCTGCTTTTGTTATGTAGGGACATAGTTAAAGTGTTGAACAAGAGAATGCAGTCACAACCTGAAGAAGTGGAGGCGCAAAAAAAAGGAACTGAAAAACGAGAGAGGAAAGAGAAGATCAAGTGCTTCTCCAGGAAACGGCAAATTTTCAAAGCCCTCGCCCTGTTTTGATGAGAGCTGTGTAATGGAATTGTGCACTGCACTGTCCATGTCTGCTCACCTTTGATATGAGGCTTAGATACTGTTATCGCTTAATCTCTTGGACGCTTAATTGACAGAAAAATCCCTCTGTTTTTGGCTTACAGTGTGTTGTTTTCTGCTTTGGTAGTTTTTTTATATTCCACATATCCGGGATAAAGCCCTTTCTTGTGGAGTACATTACAAGGTGCGATTATACAGTGCCTTGCGAAAGTATTCGGCCCCCTTGAACTTTGCTACCTTTTGCCACATTTCAGGCTTCAAACATAAAGATATAAAACTGTATTTTTTTGTGAAGAATCAACAATAAGTGGGACACAATCATGAAGTGGAACGACATTTATTGGATATTTCAAACTTTTTTAACAAATCAAAAACTGAAAAATTGGGCGTGCAAAATTATTCAGCCCCCTTAAGTTAATACTTTCTAGCGCCACCTTTTGCTGCGATTACAGCTGGAAGTCGCTTGGAGTATGTCTATCAGTTTTGCACATCGAGAGACTGAAATTTTTTCCCATTCCTCCTTGCAAAACAGCTCGAGCTCAGTGAGGTTGGATGGAGAGCATTTGTGAACAGCAGTTTTCAGTTCTTTCCACAGATTCTCGATTGGATTCAGGTCTGGACTTTGACTTGGCCATTCTAACACCTGGATATGTTTATTTTTGAACCATTCCATTGTAGATTTTGCTTTATGTTTTGGATCATTGTCTTGTTGGAAGACAAATCTCCGTCCCAGTCTCAGGTCTTTTGCAGACTCCATCAGGTTTTCTTCCAGAATGGTCCTGTATTTGGCTCCATCCATCTTCCCATCAATTTTAACCATCTTCCCTGTCCCTGCTGAAGAAAAGCAGGCCCAAACCATGATGCTGCCACCACCATGTTTGACAGTGGGGATGGTGTGTTCAGCTGTGTTGCTTTTACGCCAAACATAACGTTTTGCATTGTTGCCAAAAAGTTCAATTTTGGTTTCATCTGACCAGAGCACCTTCTTCCACATGTTTGGTGTGTCTCCCAGGTGGCTTGTGGCAAACTTTAAACAACACTTTTTATGGATTCTTTAAGAAATGGCTTTCTTCTTGCCACTCTTCCATAAAGGCCAGATTTGTGCAATATACGACTGATTGTTGTCCTATGGACAGAGTCTCCCACCTCAGCTGTAGATCTCTGCAGTTCATCCAGAGTGATCATGGGTCTCTTGGCTGCATCTCTGATCAGTCTTCTCCTTGTATGAGCTGAAAGTTTAGAGGGACGGCCAGGTCTTGGTAGATTTGCAGTGGTCTGATACTCCTTCCCTTTCAATATTATCGCTTGCACAGTGCTCCTTGGGATGTTTAAAGCTTGGGAAATCTTTTTTGTATCCAAATCCGGCTTTAAACTTCTTCACAACAGTATCTCGGACCTGCCTGGTGTGTTCCTTGTTCTTCATGATGCTCTCTGCGTTTTTAACGGACCTCTGAGACTATCACAGTGCAGGTGCATTTATACGGAGACTTGATTACACACAGGTGGATTGTATTTATCATCATTAGTCATTTAGGTCAACATTGGATCATTCAGAGATCCTCACTGAACTTCTGGAGAGAGTTTGCTGCACTGAAAGTAAAGGGGCTGAATAATTTTGCACGCCCAATTTTTCAGTTTTTGATTTGTTAAAAAAGTTTGAAATATCAAATAAATGTTGTTCCACTTCATGATTGTGGCCCACTTGTTGTTGATTCTTCACAAAAAAATACAGTTTTATATCTTTATGTTTGAAGCCTGAAATGTGGCAAAAGGTCGCAAAGTTCAAGGGGGCCGAATACTTTCGCAAGGCACTGTATTTACCTTATCTAAACCTATTACCTACAGTAGGTCATAGAATAAACAACACATTTGTGTATATTTCTGTATGATTGTACTTGATTTTCAAATCAAGACGACACATGCCAGAAGTGATGGCTGAGAGGAGAATTGTAGCTTTTCCGAGCTCCCTGCCATCCATGACCTATACAGTGCATTTGTAAAGTATTCAGGCCCCTTGACTTTTTCCATATTTTGTTACGTTGCAGCCTTATTCTAAAATTGATTACATTGTTTCCCCCCCTCATCAGTCTACACGCAATACCCCATAATGACAAAGCAAAAACAGGTTTTTATCAATTTTAGCAAATTTATACCAAATAAAAATCTGAAATAACACATTTACGTGAGTATTCCGACCCTTTACTCAGTACTTTGTTGAAGCACCTTTGGCAGCGATTACAGCCTCAAGTCTTTTTGGGTATGACACTACAAGCTTGGCACATCTGTATTTGGGAATTTTCTACCACTCTTCTTTGAAGATCCTCTCAAGCTCTGTCAGGTTGGATGGGGAGCGTAGCTGCACAGCTATTTTCAGATCTCTCCAGAGATGTTCAGTCGGGCTCAAATCCAGGCTCTGGCTTTGCCACTCAAGAACATTCAGAGACTTGTCCCGAAGCCACTCCTGCCTTGTCTTGGCTATGTGCCAAGGTGAACCTTCGCACAAGTCTGAGATCATGAGCGCTCTGGAGCAGGGTTTCATCAAGCAGATTTTCATCAAGGACCTCTCTGTACTTTGCTCCGTTCATCTTTCCCTTAGTTCTGATTAGTATCCCAGTCCTTGCCAATGAAAAACATCTCCACAGCATGATGCTGCCACCACCATAATTCACCGTAGGGATGGTGCCAGATTACCTCCAGACCTGACACTTGGCATTCAGCTCAAAGAGTTCAATCTTGCATTCATCAGACCAAAGAATCTTGTTTCTCATGGTCTGAGAGTCCTTTAGGTGCCTTTTGGCAAACTCCAAGCATGCTGTCATGTGCCTTTTACTGACGAGTGGCTTCCGTCTGGCCACTCTACTATAAAGGCCTGATTGGTGGATTACTGCAGAGAAGCTTGCCCTTCTGGAAGGTTCTCCCATCTCCTCAGAGGAACTCTAGAGCTCTGTCAGAGTGAACATCGGGTTCTTGGTCACCTCCCTGACCAAGGCCCTTCTCCACCGACTGCTCAGTTTGGCCGGGCAGCCAGCACTAGGAAGAGTCTTGGTGGTTCCAAACCCTTTCCATTTAAGAATGATGGAGGCCACTGTATTTCTGGGGACCTTTAATGCTGCAGAATTGTTTTGGTACCCTTCCCCTCAATGTCAAGTCTCATAGCAAAGGGTCTGAATACTTATGTAAATAAGGTATTTATGTTTTTAATTTGTATTACATTTGCAAACATTTCTAACAGTCTGTTTTTGCTTTGTTATTATGGGGTATTGTGTGTAGATTGAAGAGGGGGAAAAAACATTTAATCCATTTTAGAATAAGGCTTTAATGTAACAAAATATGAAAAAGTCAAGGCGTCTGAATGCTTTCAGACTGCACTGTATACCAGGCGGTGTCAGAGGAAGTCCCCCCCAAAAATTAAAAGACTCCAGCCACCCAAGCCATAGACTATTCTCTCTGCTACATCAAGGCAATAATTACCAGTACACCAAGTCTGGAACCAACAGGACCCTGAACAGTTTCTACCTTCAAGCCATAAGACTGCTAAACAAGGCTCCTAAATAGCTAATCAAATGGCTACCCAGACTACCTGCATTGACCCTTTTTTAACTAACTGTCTTGCACTGACTCCGAAGACGTGGATGTCGATTAAGACAGCCCCCCGCACCTCTCTGATTCAGAGGGGCTGGATTAAATACAGAATACACATTTCAGTTGAAGGCATTCTGTTGTACAACTGACTAGGTAACTCCCTTTCCCATTTCCTTTCCCTTTCCCACTGACACCCCAACACACACGCACACTACCAACGATCATCAAAATGTTAAAAGGTCTTAAAAACTATTATAATACATAAAACAGCGGATGAAGATACTCCAAACTTTTATACAATGTATTCTGTTGAGCCCTTTTCAGCCATTACTGGGGTGTGTTTGACAGATCATTACAAACATTTCCAAGGTCGTAACATTAACGGGAAAAAATGACAGGCACACGCAAAAGTGTGAAAGTGTCGCAGGAATAAAATGAACGCAATCAATCTACAAGATGTAAGTGACACAGGAAATAGATGACTGAAAAAGACAGATCATCAGGTGGGCGAGGCATGAGCATTTCTACACACACTACATACACCCACACATACATAACATGAGCACACATGCATACTGACACCACTCACACACACACACACACACACACACACACACACACACACACACACACACACACACACACACACACACACACACACACACACACACACACACACACACACACACACACTGCTGCTACTGCTCCACATACGCTACTGCTACAGCTCAGTCTATTATCGATCCTGCTGTCTAGTCAAGTTTTCCCCTACCTATATGTATATAGCTACCTCAATTACCTCGTACCCCTGCACGTCGACTAAGTACTGGTACTCCCTGTATATACAGTGGGGAGAACAAGCATTTGATACACTGACGATTTTGCAGGTTTTCCTACTTACAAAGCCTGTAGAGGTCTGTAATTTTTATCATAGGTACACTTGAGGTACACTCTCACAACTGTGAGAGACGGAATCTAAAACAAAAATCCAGAAAATCACATTGTATGATTTTTAAGTCATTCATTTGCATTTTATTGCATGACATAAGTATTTGATACATCAGGAAAGCAGAAACTAATATTTGGTACAGAAACCTTTGTTTGCAATTACAGAGATCACACGTTTCCTGTAGATCTTGATCAGGTTTGCATACACTGCAGCAGGGATTTTGGCCCACTCCTCCATACAGACCTTCTCCAGATCCTTCAGGTTTCAGGGCTGTCGCTGGGCTTTCAGCTCCCTACAAAGATTTTCTATTGGGTTCAGGTCCTTGAGATGCTTCTTACGGAGCCACTCCTTAGTTGCCCTGCCTGTGTGTTTCGGGTCGTTGTCATGCTGGAAGACCCAGCCACGACCCATCTTCAATGCTCTTACTGAGGGAAGGAGGTTTTTGGCCAAGATCTCGCAATACATGGCCCCATCCATCCTCCCCTCAATACGGTGCAGTCGTCCTGTCCCCTTTGCAGAAAAGCATCCCCAAAGAATGATGTTTCCACCTCCATGCTTCACGGTTGGGATGGTGTTCTTGGGGTTGTACTCATCCTTCTTCTTCCTCCAAACACGGCGAGTGGAGTTTAGACCAAAAAGCAATTTTTTTGTCTCATCAGACCACATGGCCTTTCCCCCTCTGGATCATCCAGATGGTCATTGGCAAACTTCAGACGGGCCTGGACATGCGCTGGCTTGAGCAGGGGGACCTTGCGTGCGCTGCAAGATTTTAATCCATAACGGTGTAGTGTGTTACTAATGGTTTTCTTTGAGACTGTGGTCCCAGCTCTCTTCAGGTCATTGACCAGGTCCTGATGTGTAGTTCTGGGCTGATCCCTCACCTTCCTCATGATCATTGATGCCCCACGAGGTGAGATTTTTCATGGAGCCCAAGACCGAGGGTGATTGACCGTCATCTTGAACTTCTTCCATTTTCTAATATTTGCCTTCTCACCAAGCTGCTTGCCTATTGTCCTGTAGCCCATCCTAGCCTTCTGCAGGTCTACAATTTATCCCTGATGTCCTTACACAGCTCTCTGGTCTTGGCCATTGTGGAAAGGATGGAGTCTGTTTGATTGAGTGTGTGGACAGGTGTCTTTTATACAGGTAACAAGTTCAAACAGGTGCAGTTAATACAGGTAATGAGTGGAGAACAGGAGGGATTTTTCTTAAAGAAAAACAAACAGGTCTGTGAGAGCCGTAATTCTTACTGGTTGGTAGGTGATCAAATACTTATTCCCTGATGAAGACAGCTTGGCTGTCGAAACGTTGGTAATTACATTTTTGCATCTGAGCTCCTAGAGTGTGCGGCTCTCTTTTATTTTCAAGATCAAATACTTATGTCATGCAATAAAATGCAAATTAATTACTTAAAAATCATACAATGTGATTTTCTGGATTTTTGTTTTAGATTCCGTCTCTCACAGTTGAAGTGTACCTATGATAAAAAATTACAGACCTCTACATGCTTTGTAAGTAGGAAACCCTGCAAAATCGTCACTGTATCAAATACACAACCCAACCAAGCCGCACTGCTTCTTAACACAGCGCGCATCCAACCCGGAAGCCATCCGCACCAATGTGTCGGAGGAATAATTTTAGAACCCTATGAATAATTTTTACAAAACCAAACCCCAGGTAAAGCATTGAATAGGAAATGACTAAAACATGATCAGGGAAATTCACTGCAGAAAACAATGACATGCAAATGAACTTAATTCATCTGTGGAGATTTGTATACTGCTCACCTTTAAAACACAAATGTAATTTGATTTAAAAGATCAAAATGATTCATAGGGTTCCAAAATTCCAGTTACTTTCCCAAAATGACCTGGTTTTACAGAAATCCCAGGGAATATCCAGGGAATCCAGGAATCTTCCAACTGGGATTTCTAGAAAACGTGCACAGTTTAAGTTGGAAGTTTACATACACCTAGCCAAATACATTTAAACTCAGCTTTTCACTATTCCTGACATGTAATCCTAGTAAAAATGTCCTGTCTTAGGTCAGTTATGATCCCCACTTTTTATTTTAAGAATGTGAAATGTCAGAATAATAGTAGAGAGAATGATTTATTTCAGCTTTTTTTTCATTCATCACATTCCCAGTGGGTCAGAAGTTTACATACACTCAATTAGTATTTGGTAGCATTGGCTTTAAATTGTTTAACTTGGGTCAAACGTTTTGGGTAGCTTTCCACAAGCTTCCCACAATAAGTTGGGTGAATTTTGGCCCATTCCTCCTGACACAGCTGGTGTAGCTGAGTCAGGTTTGTAGGCCTCCTTGCTCGCCCACACTTTTTCAGTTCTGCCCACACATTTTATTTTATTTTATCGAGATAATTTTCCCTCCTCATGATGCCATCTATTTTGTGAAGTGCACCAGTCCCTCCTGCAGTAAAGCACCCCAACTAAATGATTCTGCCACCCCCATGCTTCACATTTGGGAAGGTGTTCTTCGGCTTGCAAGCATCCCCCTTTTTCCTCCAAACATAATGATGGTCATTCTGGCCAAACACTTATATTGTTGTTTCATCAGACCAGAGGACATTTCTCCAAAAAGTACAATCTTTGTCCCCATGTGCAGTTGCAAACCGTAGTCTGGATTTTTTATGGCAGTTTTGGAGCAGTGGCTTCTTCCTTGCTGAGCCGCCTTTCAGATTATGTCGATATAGGACGAGTTTTACTTTAGATATAGATACCTTTGACCCTGTTTTCTCCAGCATCTTCACAAGGTCCTTTGCTGTTGTTCTGGGATTGATTTGCACTTTTCACACCAAAGTACGTTCATCTCTAGGAGACAGAATGCATCTCCTTCTTGAGCTGTATGACGGCTGCGTGGTCCCAAGGTGTTTATACTTGCGTTCTATTGTTTTTACAGATGAATGTGGTACCTTCAGGCATTTGTAAATTGCTCCCAAGGATGAACCAGACTTGTGGAGGTCTACAATTTCTGTCTGGGGTCTTGGCTGATTTCTTTAGATTTTCCCATGATGTCAAGCAATGAGGCACTGAGTTTGAAGGTAAGCCTTGAAATACATCCACAGGTACACCTCCAATTGACTCAAATGATGTTAATTAGCCCAATGGAAGCTTCTAAAGCCATGACATCATTTTCTGGACCTAAGTGTATGTAAACTTCCGACTTCAACTGTAATTTTTTTTTGTAAGTTACCGGGAATTTGTTATCCTAATTAGACAAATGTTGCATTTACTGTACTAGTACAATATGGGCCAACCCTGAGTTGTGGTTTGACTCCAACTAGACATCAAACATGCAAAAGCACAGTATAAGAGGAAATCCAACTACATCAGAGTTCGTGGTAGGGCTTGAGTATGAGTATTTGTAGATGAAAGTATGTAAATGGCATACATTCATGTCGTAAATAGACAAGACATTGAGTTTCTTATGCAAAGGTGCAAATGGAACCAGGTAATTAGAGGAGGTGGATTGTCTTGCAAATGTATTTTGTAAAATTAGTCATTTGTGTAGGTAGGAGGCATATATACTGGCCCAGACAATATTACAGTAAATGAGATATGGATAAATTAAGCCATAGTATTTAGTTAGGAAGCAAGCCTGATGAACCAAATAATTCATCTTTCTGATGATACCAATAGATTCCTACAGATAAATTGAATATGATCTCTTCAGGATACCTTTTCATAAAATATAGCTCAGAGGAATGTAGTGGATGTGAATTGTTCCATTTCATTCTCACCAATTGAGATTCCGTTTTTTTTTATTGTTACAACATTTCTTATTCTTACTAGTGAATGTACGAGTGCATACTTAGAGGTGCCAGGACAACCTATCCCTCAACGTCAGTGAGACCAGGGAGCTGATCAAGACTACATGAGAAAGAGGGGAGTACGCCCATTCCACATCGACAGGGCTTCAGTGGAGCGGGTCGAGAACTTCAACTTCCTTAACGTCCACATCACAAGTACTTAACATGGTCCACACACACCAGCTTGTGAAGATGGCAAGACAGCACCTCTTAATTTTACATTACATTTACATTTTTAGTAATCTAGCAGATTCTCTTATCAAGAGCGAATTACAGTAGTGAGTGCATACATTTTCATACTTTTTTGTTCACTTCCCCCTCAGGAATGTTGAAAAGATTTGGCATAGCCCCTCAGATCCTCAAAAAGTTCCACAGCTGCACCATCGAGATCATCTTGACTGGCTGCATCGCCACTTGGTATGGCAAGGCGCTACAGAGGGCAGTGCAGATGGCCCGGTACATCACTGGGGCCGTGCTCCCTGCCATCCAGGACCAATATATCAGGCCATGTCAGAGGAAGACCCGGACAGTTGCCAAAGACTTCAGTCACCCAAGCCATGTTCACTCTGCTAACGTCTGGCAACTTCTACCCCCAAGCCATGACGGCTAAATAGCCATAAGACTGCTAAATAGTTAATTAAATAGTTACCCGGACTATCTGCATTAAACCTATCTTGCACTGACTCTATGCACACATACACTACACTAACACACTCACACAAAACCCACACGCATACCAACACAACACACACAGACATACACACACACAGGTACACACACGTACACACAGGTACACACACGTATACACACACACACACAGTTTCACACTGATCATATGCTGCTGCTCTTTATTTTCCTCTGTTGATCTATCCTGATGCCTAGTCACTTTACCCTGTCTTTATGTAAATATCTACCTCAAATACCTTATTATTATCTATTCTGATGCCCAGTCACTTTACCCTGTCTATAAGTACATATCTACCTCAAATACCTTATTATTATCTATCCTGATGCCCAGTCACTTTACCCTGTCTATAAGTACATATCTACCTCAAATACCTCGTACCACTGCACGTTGATCTGGTACTGCTAATCCTTGTATATATGTCAATTCTTGTGCATTTTATTCCTCTTGTGTTGCTATTCTTTTCTAACTCTGCATCTTTCAAAAGGGCTCGTAAGCAAGCATTTCAAGGTCAATTTGAGGATGAAGGGCAACATACAAATGAGAATGAGTGATGAGACACATTTCACCTTTTCCCATGAAATCTGGTGATTGATTTTGATTGAAAAGGGCTCTCTGCTCAGACCATTCTGGAAAGAGCTGCGGGACACATGGATGAATCCCAGCAACTCAGTTGGCCAGCTAATCTTGGCAGATGGAGTGCGAACCCAGCCAAGAAGCCATGAGCCCCATTCACACATAGCACACATCACATCATGAGACAATTGTTGTCGCCATTTAGAAACATGGCAACAGGACTAAGATGAATCACCTAGCCCTGATGTACCAGAAGGAGTTTGTTATTCACTAATACACAGAGAAGATGAGAGGTTGGTAGTATTCTTTATTATAAACTGGGTGGTTCGAGCCCTGAATGCTGACTGGCTGACAGCTGTGGTATATCCGCATTGCGTTGTGCCTAATAACAGCCCTTAACAGTGGTATATTGGCCATATACAGTACCACATCCCCATTGGGCAAATAAACAGAACACAATATTATTACCAAGCTGCATCAGGACAAACAATAGCACGATTTGAAGGAAACAGTGAATATTCCAAGTGTTAAACGGGCAGTGCAGTTAAATACACAATTTTCCTTTTTTTTAATTATTTTTCCACACTATGAGGTCGAAATAAGACTCTGAAATTGTGAACATTTTGATAATGCCCTTTTTGTGTAAGATATGCCTGGAATTCCAGCCTGTTCAGGTGGAATGGAGTTTTTGACCCAGATCTTGACATCACAATCTGATCTGATTATTCTGACCAGTCATCTTTTATTTACATATGTATTCTACTTTAATGGGGTTAGTGGCGTAGGCTCCTATCTGCCTATCAGGGCTGTGTATGTAAATATATAAAAAATTGTATCTGTAAACCCAGACGATCAGACTGAGCATTTCAATGGTAAAAATAAAAGCTCAGGAAATAAATTATAAAAAGCATATTTTGATTTTCATGATGATACAGTGATGATTTAAAAATAGCATTAAAGCATGGTGGGGTTTGATGATAGTGTGCGTTATGTGACTTGGAGATAAACCTGTGTTCTCTACATCTCTCTCATATTAAGTCATTATGGCTCTAATCGCAGACCTAGGGGTGTTCTTGTACCTTTAAACTGCACCTATTTCAGGGTCCACCAATCACTGGGTGGCCATATTTCTCCCGGTCCTTTGAGCCCCATAGGGACACATAAATTAATATGCTCCCAGTTTAAGATTATATGAATTCCATTTTCCGTAGTAAAAAAGTCCCCTGTTTTAAATCACAGCCATAAAACCCATTGTCCATCTAACATGCTGACCAGACCGCTAGCGTGCGTGCGTCATTGTGTGCATGTTTCATCCCCATCAGACGCGATCAGGACACGCAGGTTGAATTATCAAAACAAATTCTGAACCAACTATATTAATTTGGGCACAGGTTGAATAGTATTAAACATTTATGGCAATTTAGCTAGCTAGCTTGCTGTTGCTAGCTAATTTGTCCTGGGAAATAAACATTGGGTTGTTATTTTAGCTGAAATGCACAAGGTCCTCTACTCCGACAATTAATCCACAGATAGAAGGGTAAACCAAGTTTGTTTCTAGTAATCTCTCCTCCTTAAGGCTTCTTCTTCTTCTTTGGATTTCATATGGCGGTTGGCAACCAACTTTAAGAGCATTACCACTACTGTAAAAACTGGACTGGAGTGTGGACCTCAGTTCATCTTTCAATCACCCACGTGGATATATGCTCCTAAAAACAAATGAGGAGATGGGAGAGGCGGGATTTGCAGCACGTCAAGTGTCATAAATAGAACCAAATTCTATTTTAGCGCCTGGCTACACATACGCTTGTTGACGTGCGCAATCAGTGTGGGTGCAATGATTGAATAACATGTATGTGTACATTTATTTTGCAACGCGAGTGGTGTGGTCAGCATGTAAGACTCTTAGAAGTTGCACAAATGATAGGTGCTCTAGATTGTAAATAGATGTGAGAGAGAGTATCTGAGTGTATCTGTTGTAATGTATGCTGATGGGTTGGGTTACTTCTATAAAACGCATATTAACGTCCTTCCCCTCAACTACTGACAAGCCAAAATACGGGCAACAGTGAAATGAGTGCTGCAGCATCAGGCGCAGCAAATTAAATTTGTGAGAGGCATCCAGCAAGTCTTTAACCATATGACCTTTATCAAAACTAATTTCCAACGGGAGAGTTTATCATACTCCTCGTGGACCCTATGCATAATACACCACTGGCTAATGGGGTTCATGAGTTATTTCTCAGTAGTTCTTCTCAGTGATTAACTGTATCCAGTGTGAAAGCCAAATCAAAATGAATCATAAAAATGGGTGATGGGCTCATGTTGTTCAGACTGGTCACTGAAAAACAAGCTCTCCCTTAAGCCGGTGGTTATAGCTTTCCCTCCATTTTACATCGTTGGTGTTCTACTGTCACGACTCGTCCTGAGCTGTAATTGGTCATATATCCCAGCTGGTGAAAAGGTTAATTGCAATGGTATTATGAGGGTGTCAGAGAGCTCTAATACACATGATGATGTTCCCACACGTTTTGTTTTAATCTGCCCACTTGGCGATAATAGCAAGTCCTCAATGAGAGTGAATGTGTTGTGTTCATCATAGACATTTTTTGTATGGTTTCAGAAATGGGACATGCTGGGGTATTACGACACAGACATTTACAGAGAGGGCTCAGTTCATTTACATCCCAGACCTGGGTCAGATATGTTTTTGTTTACTTTTTAAATTCTTAGGGTTCGCCCAGTGGAGGAGTTATTAGGCAGAATAGGGAATTGCCTAAGTCCTTGTAATACTTTACAATTTTTTTTACAAATAACTGGTTCCGCTTGAAGCCCCCCACACCCCCACCCCATGTGCCTCTCGAAAAAGACAGGTGCTGCTGATAATGCTGTCATCGTCGTCAAGGCAGAGGACATGTGTGTGTAGCCCATGTACATAATCTGATGATGTCTGGCCAAAAAGAGTATATGGCATGTCACACTTTTTTGGCCAGACAGCATCAGACACAGTCAGAAGTTTACATATACTTTAGCCAAATACATTTAAACTCAGTTTTTCACAATTCCTGAAATGTAATCCCAGTAAAAATTCCCATTCTTGGGTCAGTTAGGAGCACCACTTTATTTTAAGAATGTGAAATGTCAGAATAATAGTAGAGAGAAAGATTTAGTGGGTCAGAAGTTTACATAAGCTCAAGTAGTATTTGGTAGCATTGCCTTTAAATTGTTTAACTTGGGTCAAACATTTCGGGTAGCCTTCCACAAGCTTCCCACAATAAATTGGGTGAATTTTTTGCCCATTCCTCCTGACAGAGCTGGTGTAACTGAATCAGGTTTGTAGGCCTCCTTGCTCGCACACATGTTTTTTCAGTTCTGCCCACAAATGTTCTATAGGATTGAGGTCAGGGCTTTGTAATGGCCACTCCAATACCTTGACTTACTTTCTTATAATTTGTATTATTATATTTTGCGTTCTACATCACGTTTTCAGGCCTAAAAAGTATGTTCATCTCTAGGAGACAGAACGCATCTCCTTCCTGAGCGGTATGATGGCTGCCTGGTCCCATGGTGTTTATACTTGCATACTATTGTTTGTATATATGAATGTGGTACCATCAGTCATTTGCTCCCAAGGATGAACCAGACTTGTGGAGGTCAACAATTTTTGTCTGGGGTCTCGACTGATTTATTTTGATTTTCCCATGATGTCAAGTAATGAGGCACTGATTTTGAAAGTAGGCCTTGAAATACATCCACAGGTACACCTCCAATTGACTCAAATTATGTCAATTAGCCTATCAGAAGCTTCTAAAGCCATGACATCATTTTCTGGAATTTTCCAAGCTGTTTAAAGGCACAGTCAATTTAGTGTATGTGAACTTTTGACCCACTGGAATTGTAATACAGTGAATTTTAAGTGAAATAATCTGTCTGTAAACTATTTTTGGAAAAATGACTTGTGTCATGCACAAAGTAGATGTCCTAACTGACTTGCCAAAACTATAGTTTGTTAACAATAAGTTTGTGGAGTGGTCGAAAAACTAGTTTGAATGACTCCAACATAAGTGTCTGTAAACTTCTGACCTCAACTGCACATGGGTTACATATAGTAAGCTGTTTTTCTCACTCGGATACTTTCTCCGTTGAAATAGTTTCAGCCACTTGTGAATTGAAGGAAAGTTGGTGGTGCACTGTTTGGATGATTTAATTATTTTAGATGAACGTGCAAAGGTAACTTCCTTTAAAATGGATTTATTTGACAATCTGATGAAAACACCATGACTGATTGTGTTGATGGCGCATTAAAATATAAGACATTTTTACAGTTAAATGGCATTTGCCTGGTTCCTCCAAATCATTAATTCCGTCCCTTTTTGCGCTTGATTGAACTTGACTGACATCCGCTTTTGTGGTCATTTATAGTATTCTTACAATAGTCAATTAATGGCTGATATCAAGGCCACGTGTAAGTACATTTTCAGCACAGATGCAACCTACTCAAGAGGAAAAGCCATCCTCATGCTATTGATAATGTGATTTGAATACAGTGGCATCCCTAATTATACCTCCAGATAATGAAGTAGGAAATAAAAGCCATTGGCACATGCATCATCACTTTAGCTGTGAATTCAATTAAGACTCGTCTTCTTGAATAAGCAGTTTCCCTGTGCTAAACTGAGAGGACATTGTTTTAATAATACCAATAGAATGATGCATGATTACCATAAACCATACATAATGTGAATCTGAATTACATATAGGCAGTTTATAATCACAGGAGGAAGGAAGGTGGTTCATTGCAAAATCTCCTAAAGGGAAATCATTATAATATTTGATTTATTGTTGCTCCATCTTTAAGCATTTAACCCCCCCCCCACACACACACACACACACGTGCTGTGCCCAGACCACTTCTATAGATTTCTCAAAATATATTTGGTTTTGTGTGCAATGACCACTTATACATGCACTTACTAAGAAAACCCTGTGAGATACATTTTCTTCCAGTAATGACATCATTTCTCAATATTTTAACTTGTCTTCTTTGATCTCTAAAACCTTGATGATAGCGACAAACCAACACACTTTTACAGCAGCATCTCTGAAATTGTTACATTGTCCTCCAAGAGCGGCTGAATATGTTCCTTAAAGCAGGCTGTTCCCTTGGTCTTTCAAGCATTGCACAGGACATTTTCACTGAGAACAGAGGTGGCCAGCTTCCTCAATTGTTCCCATGGCAACAGTCATCCAAGCGCACCTCAATATACAGCCAACGTGGGAACAAATGTGACCAAATTTAGCTGCTTACCAACTTGCCTGAGAGTGCCAGATCACATTGTATGTCATTGTTTCACAGCTGAACTCTGACAAATGATTGGCACTCTCTGCATAAGAGTGTCATCAACGCATCAATCTGTGAACTGCGACCAACAGTACGTAGCAGCTCCTTGTCACTATGGATATGGACCAATGATATGCCAGCAATTGACTGAAATATGGGGAAGTGCATATTTGACATGCAGAACAAAAACAGAAATTTAAGGCAGAGTGATCCAAATGAATTAAGGTTAGGTGTCACGATTCTTCAAAGTCGAACCCAGAAGCAGACCAGGACAAGGAGAGTAGGAAAAAGGTGAGTATTTATTTACAAGTGAATGGGTAGATATATCCAGGTGGTGTAGCGGTGATGAGTTGATGGGAGTAAATAGGTGGATCCAATGGGGAAGCGGAATCCTCTGACGACCAGGCGGGAATGGGGTAAATGATCCGGGTGAGTAACTGAAGACAGAACAAACAGAGGTAAGTTCAAGGCAAGCAATACGTAACAAACAACAAAACAAATTCTATCCAACTTGAGGCTGATACTCTGGCACAACATACTGTTCATGGCTAACGATCCGGCAGGGAATGGATGTCAGGTCAGCGCTTTTGAAGGGGAGAGGTGATGATCAGGACAGGTGTGCAGATTACTGATGGGATACAGGTGTGGGTGAACATCGATCTCCCAACAAGCTAATTCGCCCGGCAACCAGACAGGGTGCGTTCCAGGACACCGGAAACACACTCCAGGACAGAAACACAGGCAAACACAGACTCAGGAAGCGGGATTCGTGACATTAGGTTTAGAAACAAAGGTTTGGTTAAGGTTATATAGTTTCAGTGAAGGCTAAGGTTAGCATTAAGGAAAGGCATAGTAGTTAGTATTAGTTGACTCATTTACTGGCTGTCGAATAGACTGTTCACTGCCAATGAACAATTAACTCCTAACCAACCAGTGTCAATGTATTTTGATAAAAGCAGCATGTTGGACGACAATGTAATTTTCTACAGCTGACTTTAAATGCAGTGGTAATGGCACAGAACAATACAACAGAAGATGAAGGAATGGATGTACAACTGAGTCATGAAACACTCACAGTGATTTCTACCTTGAGTTGCATCACATGTGGTCTAAGTCATTGAAAATAATGCATTAGAATGAAGGCAAAGCAGCATATCAAAATCATTGCCTTTTCAGAAAGCTCAATGCCATTGAATATGTATATCGTATAGCAACCCAGTAGCTTTTCAATTTGCACGAGTTTGGCAATCTATATCTGCTTTGAGGTTGAGTACCGTTGAGGTTGTTGACTGTGCAATGGTGCCCGGAAAAAATGCGGTACTGATTTATTAAATAAGCAGAGGGCTTTTCAATCATCTGTACTCATCTTTGTCCATTGATCGTGATTGTGGTACACTGTGTCTCATACAATACCTCCTATATCTCAGGTTTAATAAAGTGTATTCAATTACATTATACTTCTCAGGTTTAATCAAGTTTTTTTCAATTATATTATATTATATTTATCAGGTTTAATCCATTTTATTCAATTAAATTATATTATATTTCTTAGGTTTACCAGATACTGTATACAGTACCAGATATACTACACCACTCATATGGGAAGATCTCTTTTTCCACATCTGAGGGGACAACTATTGTAACGCACAGCATCATTACCATAAATGTATCTCAAAATCACCTACGATGCCTTCAGAACGCATTAAAAATGTACATGCTTTTTTGAGCTAATGTATCTCGTCCTTTTATCATGTCGCGATGGAATTAGGCGGATCACTGTCTGTCAGATGCAATCCGAGGCCCTGATGGAAGCATGACCAGTCAAACCCAGTTTTTCTGCATGGTTAATCCGATAGCACCTTCTGAAGCGATCCAATTAAATCTCTCCTTCAAAGAATATGTGACTGCTGAAGCATGGACAAGAGAGGGGGGGCGTCGTTCCTCTGTTTTAATCATGCTCAGATCAGTGTCACAGCATTTTGCCAAGACTTTGGATACACCCGAAGAATGTGTTGAGAAGCACAGCGTACTGCAGCATCTAGACCTGTGTGTGTGTGTGTGTGTGTGTGTGTGTGTGTGTGTGTGTGTGTGTGTGTGTGTGTGTGTGTGTGTGTGTGTGTGTGTGTGTGTGTGTGAGTGAGTGAGAATAGGGGTATTTGAGTGGAGTACACAAGTACACTAGATAAACACATGTTAAGGTGATTACACCTCAGTAGACTAATCAGCATCTATAATTACTGTAGATGGAAGGCACCAAGGTAATTAGGCAAGACCATTTGATGCAGCTCCAAATAGACCTTGAACAATGGTACTTTAATAATAGTAGTAGTAGTTATGTTGATGTGTTAGTCTGTTTTCAGTGGGAATCCTTCACAGCCTTGCAAACAGCCTCCCTCACCTACAGTTATCACTATCCTCTGCAGTAGGTGCCTGTTCCTCGATGGAGGCTCATGAGAATTTTACATAAAGCAGTTCCTCCTTACAGAACACAGTGATAATGTGTAGCTTATCTTAGGGGCTCGAATACAAAGTAATTACCTAGGTGGGGATCCCAGGGGAGCTCTGTTCAGTTCTGCTCAGTTATTATGAAGTCCCGTAGTGCTGCACATTTTCACTACACAACCCCCGACCATATCTCCGAGACACTCTCCAACCATATGCCTGGTCATCTCAAATTAAATTGCAATGCGAGGGGCTGTCGGCAGAGGCAGATCGAGTGAGTGGTCAATCATTTGAAAAAGCACATCAGGTATTTTTCTGCTAATTAAATTGAGGACGTTTGGTCACTCATGCATATTTTCCACTTATTAAGCAATGGGGAGACGTTTTGGCAGGAAAAAATGGGTCCAATTTTGCTCATGGGTGAATGGAGACTCATACGATTTATGATCGCTGTACAGGGTAGAGGGAGACAAACCTGTGATTAAACTACAAAGGATCAGGGCTTTAAGTGCCAAAGGTGCTGACTCTTTCTCAATGGTGTTTGGAGTTAGCTTCCCCTCTTTTCCTCTCAGTACTTTTGTGCACTAAAAAAAGCCTCTTAGGGCTCGAAAATGCTTTGATGTGAACTCTTGGAATTTGCAGTGGTCCACACTGAATTCCTCACAACAGCTTAAGATGTACACACACACATACTTTTTCCGGAAAAGCAGCTACTGTAATGCTACAGTTGAAGTTGGAAGTTTACATACACCTAAGCCAAATACATTTAAACTCAGTTTTTCACAATTCCAGACATTTAATCCCAGTACAAATTCCTTGTCCTAGGTCAGTAAGGATCAGCACTTTATTTTAAGAATTTGAAATGTCAGAATAATAGTAGAGAGAATGATTCATTTAATCTTTTATTTCTTTCATCACATTCCCAGTGGGTCAGAAGTTTACATACACTCAAGTAGTATTTGGTAGAATTGCCTTTAAATTGTTTAACTTGGGTCAAACGTTTCGAGTAGCCTTCCACAAGCTTCCCACAATAAGTTGGGTGAATTGTGGCCCATTCCTCCTGACAGAGCTGGTGTAACTGAATCAGGTTTTTAAGCCTTCTTTCTTGCACACATGCTTTTTCAGTTCTGCCCACAAATGTTCTATAGGACTGAGGTCAGGGCTTTGTAATGGCCACTCCAATACCTTGACTTTGTTGTCCTTAAGCCATTTTGCCACAACTTTGGAAGTATTCTTGTGGTCATTGTCTATTCGGAAGACCCATTTGCACCCAAGCTTTAACTGATATCTTGAGATGTTGCTTCAATATATCCACATCATTTTCCTTTCCTCATGATGTCATCTATTTTGTGAAGTGCACCAGTCCCTCCTGCAGCAAAGCACCCTCACAACATGATGCTGCCACCCCTGTGCTTCACGGTTTAGATGGTGTTTTTCAGCTTGCAAGCTTTCTCCTTTTTCCTCCAAACATAACAATGGTCATTATGGCCTATTTATGGCCTATATATTATGGCCTAGTTCTATTTTTGTTTCATCAGACCAGAGGACATTTCTCCAAAACCTACGATCTTTGTCCCCTTATGCAGTTGCAAACCGTAGTCTGGCTTTTTAATGGCAGTTTTGGAGCAGTGGCTTCTTCCTTGCTGAGCGGCCTTTCAGGTTATGTCGATATAGGACTCGTTTTACTTTGGATTTAGATAGTTTGTACCTGTTTCCTCCAGCATCTTCACAAGGTCCTCTGCTGTTGTTCTGGGATTGATTTTCACTTTTCGCACTAAAGTACGTTCATCTCTAGGAGACAGAATGCGTCTCCTTCCTGAGCGGTATGATGGCTGCGTGGTCCCATGGTGTTTATACTTGCGAAATACATCCACAGGTACACCTCCAATTGACTCAAATGATGTCAATTAGCCCATCAGAAGCTTCTAAAGCCATAACATCATTTTCTGGTATTTTCCAAGCTGTTTAAAGGCACAGTCAACTGTCTGTAAACAATTAATGGATAAATTACTTTGTCATTCACAAAGTAGATGTCCTTAACTGACTTGCCAAAACTATAGTTTGTTAACAAGACATTTGTGGAGTGGTTGAAAAACCAGTTTTAATGACTCCAACCTCACTGTATGTAAACTTCCAACTTCAACTGTACATTGAATACAACATTGAACAGATGTTGTATTCCAAATACTGAACTAAAATAAATGATTGGAAATATTTTATCAGGAGTGCATTTTGGATGTTACTTGTCGGGACAGTCATTTTCCAATACTTTTATATGTAAAATGCAAAGCATGCCCGTTCTCCAGGAATCATTGATATTTCCGTCATATCTTCTTGTGGCTCTAAGTGTTCATTATAGTGCTTGTATTCTCCATGCCCACTTGCCCTTGGGGGACAAAACTAGACTGGCTTATGTGTGATCAAAAGGTTGAATCACTGGTTCACAATTTCTGAAGATGAGGCCCTCTCAGATTACTCAAGGGCCACTTGATTTCAGAAGTATGATTCTCAGTCAAAGGACTCTTCTTTGTCAACAGCATCGGTTTGAGGTAGAAATACAAGGAATTTGTGATTTGCACTTGAAGGAATTTTAGGAAACGATTCAAAATACAAAGTAGTGAACATTGATCAGTATATGTGTAAGACGTGAGACTATCTAGCTCTAGTTGGCAGCATAATTCCTGATGTCTGCTTTGAAGCTTTAATTTTGGTTTTCTGAGTGACCACAGTTGGACAAAAAAATTATCTTAGATTAACATTATTTAACACAAATGTTGATTAACATGAAGGCAATCTAACGATGATGTGTGCTCGTTACTCCTCTCTAACAAGTACATTTTCCCCAATTTTGACTTGAAATTACCCCAATTACACTTGTTCAAATGTAATCCAGAATAGAGGCAAAGGTACAGGACAGCAGGCAGGGTCGGGGACGGGCAGGCAGGCCAAAACCGGGAAAGTAGACAATAGCAAAGCCAAGCGCAAGGGAAACCACTGGTAGGTTTGAACAAACAAAATGAATTTCCACAGACAGATAGAAAACACAGGTATAAGTACACAGGGGATAATGGGGAAGATGGGCGACACCTGTAGGGGGGTGGAGACAAGCACAAGGACAGGTGAAACAGATCAGGGAGTGACACACTCAGTGAGTGCATGATGAATAGCTAGCTACCTACTTGTTCTCGACACACGTATGCATTCACACACATGCACGCACATGCACACACGCTCACGCACACACGCACGCACACACACACACACATACACCAACACACAGAATCAGAATAAAGTGAAAGGAGGAAAGAAACACTAAAAGAGAGGAGGAGTAAACTGATGAAAAGGGAAGAGAGAGGAAGGGAAAGGAAGATGAAGAGAATGTTTGATCAGTGAGCTGTGAAGAGAAGGGTGGGAGGAAGAGAAGGGTGGGAGGAAGGGCAGGGTTGTCCAGGGACAGCAAGTTGGGTGATAGTGTACGGTTCATTCATATGTACGTCAATGCTGGGGAAAGAGTAAACAGCAGTGTCCTCACAAGTGCATTGGAGCTGCCTTCTATTTTATTGGGCTGATAGCCTGGCTGTGCTTGGGCTCTGGGGAGCCGAGTGTGAGAGTGTAAACTATTGATGTGACCGTGGCAGTGAATGAGTTCTGTACTGTTTTTGAAACAAGATGGAACCTTTCTGAGACAATATGTTTTGACTGCTCTTCTCCAAGTCCATGTAAAATGAATCAAATAATCAATTCACAGCCCCATACAAAAAGCTAATCTCGCCGAATCAATTTATATAAAATGATTTTCCATTGAAGCTGTGGGAGATACAGTATGACAGAGAACAGACAAGACAAATGTCTGTGGCACGGTTTGTCCCTCTGTGAGTTTCCACCAGAAAACCAGTTTGTTTCTAAGTAAAACAAACACGGTTTTGTGCTCCTTAAAAATAACCTCTTGTTCAAGAAGACAATACTGTGAGAATAGAAAGCTTTTCTTCCCAGGATCCTCCTCTTCTCTCTGAGGTTCGTCCTTTTTTGTAAAACGACGATACATTTGCATGACTAAAAAAGAAACGCGGACTCTTTGATATGTGTCTCCTCTCCGCTCGCTTGCTTCAGTACTTCTCCGGGCATTGTTCACGAGGGACTTTTCTTTTCCACGGAATGGTAATGATGGTACTATTTGTTTTAGGTGTAGGGCTCGGGACTTACTGCTACTGAATTTCACTTGGCATGTAGAAAAAGGACTACGACACAGCGTCTTTAATTTTCACACGCAATTAGTTACCGTAAGGTTGTTTATTGTCTGTTTCTTCTAGATCGTTCTGGTCTACTGCAGGCAATCATGTGATGTTTAGTGAGTTAATGACCCTGTCAGAGTTGATTGGAATAACTCACTTGATCGTCTAATTACGGATGAACCCAACACAAGAAATAACAGACAAAACGAGGGGAAAATGATTTTTTCCTTTTTAGCCGAAAGAGCTCTCCCCATTGCAAGCCAGATAATCCCCCAAACCAAGTCAAACAAGTAACCAGCTCTCCGTCTTGAGGAAGCAGAATCAATTACAAACCACAAAACCCACGCGATCACAGGGCTTCCACAAAAAAATGGTCTTACAAATTGTCTTTGTGTTTGAACGAGAGCCGCGCCGAGCCTCTCCAGCACTAATGGCACACTTTACACTACTACAGACTACCAGTGCGCCCTAACAAATACCTTCAGAGCTAACAGTCAGAGCTGGAAGCCAATGCTAATAACAGAGACAGCAGCTGCGCTTTTCACTCTGCGAGAAACCTTTTGTCTCGGGGCAACCTGTGGAGCAGCCGTTACCTTGCTGTCTCATCTGAGCGGGCATCCGACCCGCTGCGCTGAGACATCTTTCCTGGTGAGCTGGTGAGCTGGTGGATTCTGAATGCACCATGTCATCCCTGCGGTAGAAAAAGGCATTCGCTCCGAGGTTTATTATGCGCAAGACGAGGCCTGTTATAGCACACACTCAGGAAATATTGATCCTCCCAGAATGCAACAGCAGGAGGAAGCGCTGGGCTGACTGGGTTTCATCGAAACAACAGGGTAGAGAGTACACGATTCAATAGTCTTCTCCAAATAAGGTTTGGACTTCTGAACATCAGAAAACAAAACAACACAAATCCCAGAATCTCCATTTCTCTGGAACCTGCACTTTACACATCAGCGAATTACCTGTATCAATCTGCTTTGTAATCTTGTCTAGATTGACTCAGCACTGATTATACAGTACCTGGCTGAATCCTCAAATGCAAGTACAAAGGTTTACCTCACTCTTTGTCAGAGTCTCCTCAGATCCCTGCCTGATCCCCTGCCAACATGTAAGACATAAGGTCAGAGTTACCACCATTTCATGGGGATAAAGCTGAGCTCACACATTGCCTATGGGACATTGCCTATGTGAAATTTGAAAGGAAGTATTTTATACCTTCAGGAACTACCAGAGCTCCCTGAGTCCTACAAGCCTTTTATGAAGAATTTAAAGAAAGTACCCAAGTAATACATGTATGTCTAAAATACAGGTCAACACTTCCCCATAGGATTCAGAGGAACCATCTTCCTTTATTGAAATGCCATGCTCTCGAGAAAGAAGCCGCGGACCGTTCTCATACAGAGATTTAATCAAAGGTATCCATACATTATCATGAGCAATTTGCATTTCCTGACACTGAGAAGATGGTTGCTCAATGGCTGGCCGCTCGGGCGATAATGGGATTTCAAATTCTGACCACCTAAAGTTACAGTTGTGAGTCCAATACCTCTCTCTGTCTCTCTCTCTCTCTCTCTTTCTCTCTCACACATAACCACCAATGCACACTCGCTCACACAAACACACACATTTGAGTATAATTAAATATTTCTGAGATTACTACAGCGTCAGCCTCTTTTTTTGTAAATGGGACAGGAACTAGAGAACAGCCCTGCACTGCCTACCACAGAAGACCATTCTGCAAAGGCAATTAAGATTTCTATATTTGGAGATGTGACATGTTCTAGAAATCAGAGTTGCATAATAAGAGTTAGCGTTCATATGGAAGTGGTGCTGAGCCTAGAGGGTGAGCGGCAATGTTTTATTTAGAAGCTTGGCGAACAAGTCTGATAGTTACAATGAAACCACTTCACACACATATCCACAGGCTCAGGTAAAAGCAAACATATCCTTCACTGCATACTACGGAGAGTGATTATGCAAAATGATCTAGTCACACTTTATTTGGATAGTCCATCTGTACAGATGGAAGTACTATCTGTTGATAAGCAACCGCTTGCTGAGATTCGGTTAGGGTTAGGGTAAGGTTTAGAATAAGGGTTAGGGTAAGGTTTTAGGTTAGGGTTAATAGATAGTTAAAGTGTTACTGATAGTCTGTAGAGCGTCTACAGATGAACTATTCAAATAAAGTGTTATCAATTATCCTTACTCTAATCACTTCTGTTCTACCATGGCATGTTATACCATAGCATCCATAATATGCTGATATTCTGGAGTTGGCTCTTCAGTATGTGTGACTTTTTCCCCAGAAAGCATTGGTATTATTCCTCTGCATAATTTGAGACTGCGACTAAGGACACCCTCCAAGGTTGTTTCCAGAGCTCGAAAATGAATGCCATTGTAAGTTTTTAATTAACAAAGTAACACAACATAAGAACCCGACTAAAAGTGGGTTTAAACAATTACTTGTTTTCTACGAGATTAAGTTCATGGTCAGAATACGCATAGAGAGAAAAGTGCATAAAAAGGGAATGAAGTTCCATTTATGCACGCTTAACCCAGGACAGAATTCCCCCCTAAGGGATAAAGCACATATCATATGTATGAGTTAATTATCGAATGATTCTTCGAAATCGCCACTTGGCTTATCAACATCTAACAATCCTTGCTGCTGGCTCCCTGCGAGATGAGACAAGTAGCAATGGTTCGTACCCAAGTGTTTAGAACGGGAGTAGAATAAAGGGAGAGAGAGCGAGAGACGAGTTTGAGAGAGACTGAGCTCATCAAAGTAGCTGTTTTACATGCCAGATATAGTCTCAGCAGCGTAGTGTAAAGCCCTTTGTGTCTCATTAAGCACCTTTTTGGGGGGCTCTGCCTTTGTGCGCCAGAGCCAATTTGAAATTCAGGGGCCTGCATGATCGAGTGATGTCAAAAGAAAAACAGAGAATGCATGCAGGGCTTGTGCCTCTATGGAGTGAAAAGGGTCAATTGTCTCAATCATTATCATTTCAAGAGCAAATTATGTGAGTGCTATGATATGATGCAAGCCCGAGCCAGAGATGATAGATAAGAGGGAAAGAACTAGTGCCGCTGTATGCCTCCATTTTAAAATGTTTTTTTTGGGGGGGTTGTTGTTTTTTTTACTTGTTGGGCTTTGTCAGAGCCAAAATAAAACGTAACTCATCCAAAATGATTCATTATCTACTTGTAGAAAAGATAGGCAACAGGAAGAGGCCTAGGATGAATGGCTTGAGTTTGGAAATACACTTTGCATGACCAGCCGGGTACAAACTGTGGTATGCTTGCAACAACAAATTCAGTGCCAAGGAGAGTTAGGATTGCCATGGAAATTGAGATTCCTGTGATGCCGTACATCGAAAGTCATCCAATTGTGTTCAGTTGTATTGTATTCTAGCTATTACAATTATTTTTTTGTTCCATCCCAAGATACTTGATTCTCTTATTCTATCAAGGCAAAGAGACTAGGTTTGCAACAGTCACATGCAGAGCATACTGTTCCTCTAAAAACACCCCTGCTGAGCTCTAGATTCAAGTGGGTGACATCTAGCATTCTGATAGACCTATATTATAAACGATACACAAGTCATACAACGTGGACAAATATTTGAACTAATGTATGTTTTATAACCATCAAGGGTGGTACTGAAATATTAATGTATGATCCCAGGGACGGTTTGAGTCTAGAGTTTTTGTGACCCACATCCATCTTTGGGAATGCGGTGTCCATATTAGGAAAGCTTCAGTAAAGTTAAACCTGTGGGTGGGAAACCGATGCTATGGCTAGTAACACAAACGAGAGACAGTGACATTGAGGAATCCTAATATTAATAATTTAAAAAGCAAGGAATTTTCACGACCCGCTTGACTTATGTAAAATGCTTATATATTTTCCCCGGGGCATTGGTGGATTGCGTTAATTAAACTTGCACACGGCATACACTGTGCGTCAACATATTCCATGGCAGTCAGTTGCGAGATCAATGTAAATAGTGTGAGGAATAGCAACGTTTCATTTCTATTTAATAGTGATGAATGATTTTGAATAAAACTAATGATGGGTGATTTTAGTAATATCCAGGAAAAAAATGGAATAGTCTCTTCGTTGTCAGTTTGCCTGGTTTATGTGGTCACTTACAGTGGTTTTGGCCAATACGCTTCTGATCTTCAAGGGGCCTTCTCTGAAGTTATACCTTCATTTCCAGGCTCATCCTTAGAGATGTGCATAAACATAGATTTTTCGGTGCTTTGATTTATCTGTGATGTGCTATGTTCATTAGTGGCAATCACTGAGGCTTGTCAAGACTGCGCTAAAGTGATTTTGTTAATGACTCCGGAGATGGATCAACGTGATGTATGTAGGCGTCTTGCAGGGAATACTTAATAATGTGCCTGTGCTTGAGACTTGGCCTTGTGTAATGGGTACACAGAATACTCAATAACTGTATATTTTGGGATGACTCATCAACATCCTCAAAACAATCACCAATCAACAAGAACATGTGATGCTGAAGAATTAGACGCTTAGTCAGGTTTCTACGGTTGTCCAACCATGAAATGTACTCATAGATTCATTATTGGTTGTATCGAATTATGTATTGAAAAATAGATGTACAAGCTATCAAATATTTATGTAAAAGCTGTCAAATAAATGTTGTTACGTTGTTGTCACCAACTATGATGAGAAACACAGGGCAAGCAACAGTCCAGAATACAGCCGTATTGGGAAATCATTTAAAATATTGGTCTATCCAATGATGGTTTAGCTGGTTTAGCTATGGATTAATACAAATGGAACCGTAATGTGAACATTGGTGTAAAGGCTTTTGGGGGGCGGGGGATCCCAATCACTAGAACAAGGGCATACTCATCTAGCAGGACTGCTTTCTTTTTTTTACTCTGCACAATTTAATTTCCCTGCTTGGTAGTAGACCAACTTTAAAATAATATTGACTCATTTCAAAATGTAATAAACCTCCCTTTGATTGGCTTCACCTGATGAGCAGACTGCAATTACAACTTATTAAAAACAAATTGCTTCTTTTATTCAGGATGCATTTTATTTTGGCTCGGATGTCTTTGAAGTTCTAAAAACCAATTATACATTTTGTCACCAGATTGTGTTTTGGGAGATTTTCAGTTGTATAAAGTACTTAAGTAAAAATACTTGAAAGTACTACTAAAGTAGTTTTTGGGGTATCTGTACTTTACTATTTATATTTTTGACAACTTTTACTTCACTATATTCCAAAAGAAAATGATATACTGTTTACTGTATACATTTTCCTTGACACCCAAAAGTACTCATTACATTTTGAATGCTTAGCAGGACAGGAAAATGATCTAGTTTACACACTTATCAAGAGAACATCCCTGGTCATCTCTACTGCTTCTGATCTAGCACACTCACTAAACACGTGCTTTGTTTGTAAATGGTGTCTGATTGTTAGAGTATGCCCCTTGCTGTACCTAAAATTAAAAAAAAAATAGAAAATGGTTTCCTCTGGCTTGCATAATATAAGGATTTTGAAATAATTTATACTTTTACTTTTATACTTAAGTATATTTTAGCAATTACATTTACTTCTGATACTTAAGTATATTTAAAAGAAAATACTTTTAGACTTTTACTCAAGTAGAATTTTACTGGGTGACTCACTATTACTTAAGTATGACAATTGGGTACTTTTTCCACCACTGGAGATTTTGATATATCTTGTAAAATAATTGTCAAATTACAAAATGTTTGATTATACAGAGTTATTTTGTGTCTGTTCTATCAAACGGACTGCTGAAAACAATACAAATCTGGTGTCCATAAAAAACTTTCCGAAACTATTAAGTGAAGCACAGCTACATAATTCATCCCTGAACTCTCCCACATGAGTAATGTTTGGATTTTCTCCTGGGAGAACTCAACATGAGATGATAAAACATGAAGACAGCATACACCTCTTTAGTGTGATGCAGTGTTGATCTGTGATGCCACAGTGCATCAACATCTAATGCTTGGCTAGCGAGTCATTGTCACGACTTCCGTCGAAGTTGGTGCCATTCCTTGTTCGGGCGACGTTCAGCGGTCGTCGTCACCGGCATTCTATCCATGTTTCTGTTTTCCATTTGTTATGTCTTGAGTGTACACACCTGGTTCCCATTAAGTTATTATTATTTCCTTATTTAACCCTCTGGTTCCCATTATGTTTTGTGCGTGATTTTTCCTGGTTGGTGATAGTCGTGTGTGTTAGGGTTGTTATCCCTGCGTGGATTATTTTGGCTGATTTATTTTTCAGAGTAAAGTACGCTATTTTACTCAGTTCTGTGTCCTGCGCTTGACTCCGTCCTCACCTCTGCACAACTGACATATGACAGTCATTACTTTTCTGGGGGGAATGCTAGTTATAATTTATATGTGCCTTCAGACTAAAGGGCCCCCAAGAGCCCCGCGGCTTATTCTTGTCTACCCAGCGCACTCTTTCCAGAGGCTAAATCAACATAGCCGTCAACATCTGCCATCTCCACAACATTCACCGAATGGGCTGCAAAATAGGAAAGACGCTTCCTTAAAGCTGCAATGTGTAACTTTTTGGGCGACCCGACCAAATTAACATAGAAACCTGTGTCATATATCTGTCATTGTCATTCAAAATAAGTCTAAGAAGTGGAAGATCTGTCATAGGGGCTAAATCTATTCTTCCCATTCTTAAGTTTCATGTTTGCGTCTTTTACTTTCAGTTTTTCACACCAGCTTCACACAGCTGAAAATACAATAGATGGTGCAATTATTCTCTACACTATACTTGCTTGTTTTGTCACATAAACAGAAATTAGGCAAACTAATATAATTTTATCAACCAGGAAATGGTGGAGCAATTACTGTATAGTGCATCGTGAAGAAGCTTAGTTCTGCCGCAGCCAGTTGTTGATGCAATTAATGTATTATTGGGTTGAATTGCTGATTACCGCATCCTTTATTTCATACAGTAGCAGGCCAAAACTTTGCTACAGGAGATACAATGGCTATGATCCTTTCCCATGACAATGTATGTGCATAGAGATTAAAGGGGAATAACGTGATTCCCAGATGGAGGAACACGTCCCATGTTACAATGACTACATGTTTTCTACGGGAGGGAAATTAATCGTAACCCAACATCCATTTCAATAGTTATCCTACAGTATATACAGTGAGGGGTTAAGGCAATTAGGTCTACATGTCACGTTACATAGCAACATAGCAACATGCACACGTGCACACATACACACACGCAGACACACAGTCGGAAGTAGCAAGTTTACATACACCTAAGCCAAATACATTTAAACTCACAATTCCTGACTTTCAATCCTAGTGAAAATTCCCTGTCTTAGGTCAGTTAGGATCACCACTTTATTTTAAGAATGTGAAATGTCAGAATAAAAGTTGAGAGTGTTTTTTTTTTCAATTGCCACCACATTCCCAGTGGGTCAGAAGTTTACATACACTCAATTAGTATTTGGTAGCATTGCCTTGAAATTGTTTAACTTCTTATGGCTGCAGGGGCAGTATTGAGTAGCTTGGATGAAATGTGCCCAGAGTAAACGGCCTGCCTGCTCCTCAGTCCCAGTTGCTAATATATGCATATTATTATTAGTAGTATTGGATAGAAAACACTCTGAAGTTTCTTAAACTGTTTGAATGATGTCTGTGAGTATAGCATAACTCATATGGCAGGCTAAAACCTGAGAAGAAATCAAAACAGGAATTGGGAAATCTGAGGTTGGTCGATTTTCAATCCAGCCCCTATTGAATACACAGTGGGATATTGGTTATGTTGCACTTCCTAAGGCTTCCATTAGATGTCAACCATCTTTAGAAACTTGAATGAGGCTTCTACTGTGATGTGGTGCTGGATGAGAGCTCTTTGAGTCAGTGGTCTGGCAGAGAGCCAGGTCCTGGTTATGCGCATTTCACATGATAGCGACCTGCATTCCATGGCTTTTCTACAGACAATGGAATTCTCGGTTGGAACGTTATTGAAGATTTATGATAAAAACATCCTAAAGATTGATTCTATACTTAGTTTGAAATGTTTCTACGACCTGTAATATAACTTTTTGAAGTTTTCGTCCGACGTTCGGCTGGACCTGGATTTGTGTACTAAACGCCCTAACAAAAGTAGCTACTTGGACATAAATAATGTACTTTATCGAACAAATCAAGCATTTATTGTGGAACTAGGATTCCTGGGAGTGCATTCTGATGAAGATCAAAGGTAAGGGAATATTTATAATGTTATTTCTGATTTCTGTTGACTCCAACATGGCGGATAAAAAAACAAATTCTGAGCGCCGTTCTCAGATTATTGCATGGTTTGCTTTCTCTGTAAAGTTTTTTTTTAAATCTGACACGCGGTTGCATTAATTAATTTGATTAATATTATGGTGTTTCTATTCCAAGAAAAACAAAAAACAAAACCTTCAGGGTTTCCGTTAGAATGGAAAGGAAATTATGGCGCTGTACAACGTGACGGTCAGGAGTAGGTTACAGCATAAGAGGATTCTAAATTAATATCTAAGGGGCATAACATTTCCACACCATTATTTTAGTGTAACCAATACCAAAACGGAGATTCAGTGAAAATAAAAATCTAATTGATTTATCAAGACCAGTCCCTATACTTGTCTCAGAGCAGCATGTAATGATGCTGAAATAATTTTGCTTCAAATCCTATTGCTTCTAACTTCAATATGTTTTTAAAATAAATAAGACCTACACCACTTTTAAAAGCACATTACTCAACACTAGTGAGACTCATTTCGCGTACGTTAGTTCTACAGTATATCTAAAAATAATTTTTTCAATGATGTGAGTCTCCGCCAATAATAGCATTTAGAGGATTGGAGGACTCTATATTACCTTTCTTTAGGATCTGTGAGAATATCTGAGAAAATCGAAGGGGCTTTTATATAATTCTAAATAAATAAATTATAATAATAATAATAATAATCGCTTTTTTTTAAAAGTAATGACATTTTGGAGATTATTTAGTTTTCATTTATCCTAGAGTGAGCAAGAAAAAGGCCATTCTTGAACATGGGGTGAGACATTCTCACTAATTGGTAAGTAAAGCCAGTGTGTTATTTCAAATTATTTATTTCTGGAGAAACCAAAAGCCACCTTATGGATCACCCTGTGGCAGCTGGCACGGGTGTCAAACCAGCATCTGTGTAGTGTCGGGCATGCAAGTAGATATCCGTAGATAAAGGGCCTCATTGTAAAAATCTCGAAGTATCCCTTTAATGGCTGTGATTGGAGAAAACTGAGCAAACCTCAACAATATTGTAGTTACTCCACAATACTAACCTACATGATAACTTAAACAGAAGGACGCCTGTCCAGAAATATTCCAAAACATGCATCCTGTTAGCAATAAGTAAAAGTGCAAAAAAAATTGAAAATAAATGAACTTTTTGTACTGAATAGGTTATGTTTGGGGCAAATCCAACACAACACAGCACTGAGTACCACTCTTCATATTTTCTAGCAGGTGGTGGCTGCATCAAGTTATGGATATGCTTGTCATTGGCAGGGACTAGGGAGCATTTTAGGATAAAAAATGGATGTAAACACAGGTTCAACCCTAGAAGAAAACATGGTTCAGTCTGCTTTCCAACAGACACTGGACGACAAATGTACCTTTCAGCAGGACATTAACCTAAAACTCCAGGCCAAATATACACTGGAGTTGCTTACCAAGACAACATCAAGTGTTCCTGAGTGGTCTAGTTACAGTTTTAAATTGGCTTGGAAATCTATGGCAAGACTTGAAAATGGCTGTCTAGCAATGATAAACAACCAACTTGAAAAGAGTTTTAAGAATATAAAAAATAATCATCTGCGAACATTGTACAATCCAGGTGTGCAAAGCTCTTAGAGACGTACCCAGAAAGACTCAACAGCTGTAATCACTGCCAAACATCTATTAACTCAAGGGTGTGAATACTTAAGTCAATGATATATTTCTGTATTTCATTGTCAATCATTTTTAAAATGTATTATAAAAATATGTTTTCACTTTATCATTACGGGGTATTGTTTGAAGATGGTCAGAAAAACAACAAATATATTTAATACATTTTGAATTCAGGCTGTAACACAACAAAATGTTGAATAAGTGAAGGTATATGAGTACTTTCTGAAGGCACTGTATCCGATGTATCAAGATGTAACGCATGAAGCATACATATTACAGCGTCATGTTAGAAAAACATATTGGGAAGAAAGATAGAAACTTTGAATTCCAATTCCTTGTGGATGTGGCCCTATGAACTACAGTCTGCCAAGGTTGCTGAAAATCAATCATATGAAATATTGATGTATATCAAGGCAAGAGACAACAGAAGTGCACAGAGCTGTGTACGGTTAAGGTCAAAAACAGGTGCTTGACCTCTCATGAGTTGAGTACGCATTGCATTAGACTTTTAGAAGAAAACACAAATTAATTTTAACATAATATGATACATGAGGACTGCACCTGTTTTCATTTGCATCTATTGCTCCCGTTTGAAGGTAACAATTTATTTGCAACGTTGAAATTGTAATTGTGTAGTATTGAATTGAAGTTGTCATGCTTGAATTGTTGTTCCCATGGCACCATTGGGAATGAGACCCTGGTGTTAATGGGTTCGACCTGCTTAAATAAAGGTTATATATATATATATATATATATATATATATATATTAGTAATTTTCTGTGATTAAGACCAATCATTTTCCTCACACTGGAGGCACTGACTACCTACCATCCCATGTTATCCTCATCACCATTTTACCACCATCGAAGTTATAAATATATTGAAAAGTATGAAGTACAGATAATATTTGTTTTCCCTCCCTTAGAAATAAATTACTTCATCTGGCATGCTGTTAGAATATCCCAGCCTTTCTTCTGCTTCTAAGAAACATGCTGGCACCTAGTTAACATTCTCCGATAGCAAAAATTATTCTTCTATAATACATAGTTAATGTTCTCCTCCAATACTTCTGCACTGGAGCATGTAAAGCTTGGGCAACATCACACAGGGACCATATGTTCGCCCAAGCAGCTGTGGTCAATCTGTTAACAGCCGATTTAAAATTAAATAGTTCCTTATCCAGCAACCAAATTAAGGGTGGTATTGGATCCTTTGTGTCAATTCCTTTGCAATTTGACCAATAGAGTGGAGACCAAGGGAGCATGGGTTCTTATCTTCCAGCCTCCTGCCCGTGAAGTTTAAAATATGTTCCTCGTCTAAGCCATAAAGAAAGAAAAAAAACTGTAATCACAGCCATATCTCCATGAACAGACCCTCATGCTCATCACAACATGTACATGTGACGGAAGGTTGTATTCACCTTTAAAGGTGTTCAAGTCACCTGCCATAGGAAAATCAGGCCTGCTGACTTCAAAATGTTCATCACAATGTATATGTGATTAAGATAATGATTATGCTTATCAGTGTTGTTGACGTTCGTGGACGCAGGATAAAATGCTCTACAGCTGAGCCAATTTAAATGTTGTAGCATAAGTCAAACCAATACCAGTTAGATTTTCTACTCTACTCTGTCCTTTTAGATCAGACGGACCCATAGAAAAGAGATGAGTATCTCTGAGCAGTAGAAGCAGGCCTTTATAAAACCAGGGATATGTTTAGTTCTATGCAGCCATGGCAAAGTGCCTCACCTGGAGACTTAATTTACTCTTCTGCCCTGTTGAAGCTATAGCATCAATATTTGACACATCCCCTATTTTGTTCATGACAGGTTGATGAATAAAGCAAAGTCATCCTATATGGGTGAATTGGAGAGGGGAATTTACACTGCCAATTTGGACAATTTGCATACCGTTTGATTGCATGTTAAGTAAGCCCATTAAATACGATCTTGGAGGAGGATTTAGTATGTGTTGAGGGCATTATTGACGTAAAACAATTATAATGTGTAATTAAATAGAACCTGCTTAGTAATTACTTTAATGACTGTGTCACTACACAAGATGTCTTTAGATAGCATTTGAAGTTATTTGCCACAGCTTAGCAATATTTGGGGAAAAAGCACTAAAACTGAGAGGTAAATTACCTTTCTCTATTCATTGAACCAACACTTCAAAGAAAATGCTAGTAGAAGCTCAATCATTCTATGATCTGTCCTATAATTTATTTAGAGGTTTTATTGGGTTAACCTTGACCTTTTTTACGCTTTGAGCTTAATGACTTACAATGGCTTACGAAAGTCTTCACCCACTTGGCATTTTTCCTATTTTGTTGCCTTACAACTTGGAATTAAAATTGATTTACACAACATGCCTACCACTTTGAAGATGCAAAATATGTTTTATTGTGAAACAAACAAGAAATAAGACAAAAAAACAGAAAACCTGTGCATGCATAACTATTCACCACCCAAAGTCAACACATTGTAGAGGTACCTTTTGAAGCAATTACAGCTGCAAGTCTCTTGGGGTATGTCTCTATAAGCTTGGCACATCTAGCCAATGGGATCTTTTGCCCATTCTTCAAGGCAAAATGCTCCAGCTCCTTCAAGGTGGATGGGTTCCGCTGGTGTACAGCAATCTTTAAGTCATACCACAAATTCTCAATTGGATTGAGGTCTGGACTTTGACTAGGCCATTTCAAGACATTTAAATGTTTCCCCTTAAACCACTTGAGTGTTGCTTTATCAGTATGCTTAGGGTCATTGTCCTGCTGGAAGGTGAACCTCCGTCCCACTTTCAAATCTCTGGAAGACTGAAACAGGTTTCCCTCAAGAATTTCCCTGTATTTAGCGCCATCCATCATTCCTTCAATTCTGTCCAGTTTCCCAGTCCCTGCCAATGAAAAACATCACCACAGCATGATGCTACCACCACCATGCTTCACTGTGGGGATGGTGTTCTCGGGGTGATGGGAGGTGTTGCGTTTCCACCAGACAAAGTGTTTTCCTTGAGTATCATTTGACCAGAGTACCTTATTTCATATGTTTGGGGATCTCCCACATGCCTTTTGGCGAACACCAAACGTGAATGCTTATTTTTTCCTTTAAGCAATGGCTTTTTTTCTGGCCACTCTTCCATAAAGCCCAGCTCTTTGGAGTGTACAACTTAAGGTGGTCTTATGGACAGGTACTCCAATCTCCACTGTGGAGCTTTGCACCACCTTCAGGGTTATCTTTGGTCTCTTTGTTGACTTCTGAAGGTAATTGGTTGCACCAGATCTTATTTAGAGGTTTCATAGCAAATGGGGTGAATACACATGCCCACACCACATTTTTGTTTTTTATTTTATTCTTATTTTATTTGAAACAAATGTTTCTTTCCATTTCACTTCACCAATTTGGATTATTTTGTGTATGTCCATTACATGAAATCCAAATAAAAATCTATTTAAATTGCAGGTTGTAATGCAATAAAATAGTAAAAATGCCAATAGCGGTGAATACATATGAATACTACCTCCAGTGCCGCCAGGCACTGTATATACTATGATGAACAGAAGAAGCGGACATGCATGTCTCTTCTGATGATGCAGGGTGATGACTGACCGCTACATTGTGTTTGTGTGTGTTTGTGTGAGACATAGACCTAGAGAGAGAGATGAGATAGAAAGGGGGTGACGAGAGAGAGGGAGGGGGATAGGGAGAGACGAGATTGAGAGAGATAGAGGGAGGGAGGAAGAGGTAAATGGTGAATTATGTTCGAGAGGTATCCCAGGGTATCCCCTCAACCCCAAGAGGAGTGTATGATGGTCTCGGCCCTCATTAGATCTGGAGCTCATCCCTCTGTGCCAGTGGAGGAAAATCTGTCTAGAGGCTGCCACAAATCCACTTTCGTAGCCATGCTCCAACACCTCAACTGACATCCTTCCACAGACACATGTTCTATCTCTGTGTCGTTCTCTCTCTCTCTCTCTCTCTCTCTCTCTCTCTCTCTCCCTCACACATACACCCACGTGCACACACACACACACACACACACACACACACACACACACACACACACACACACACACACACACACACACACACACACACACACACACACACACACACACACACACACAATCATTCTTCTCATTCATTGTGAACAAATGAATAGTACGCAAGTATAAACACGATGGGACCATGCAGCCGTCATACCGCTCAGGCCGCACTGTCTCCTAGAGATGAACATACTTTGGTGCGAAAAGTGCAAATCAATCCCAGAACAACAGCAAAGGACCTTGAGAAGAAGCTTCAGGAAACAGGTACAAAAGCATCTGTATCTACAGTTAAACAAGTCCTATATTGACACAGCCTGAATGGCTGCTCAGCAAGGAAGAAGCCACTGCTCCAAAACTGCCATAAAAAAAACAGACTACGGTTTGCAACTGCATAAGGGGACAAAGATCGTAGTTTTTGGAGAAATATCCTCTGGTCTGATGAAACAGAAATATAACTGTTTGGCCACAATGACCATTGTTATGTTTGGAGTAAAAAGGAGGAAGCTTGCAAGCTGAAGAACACCATCTAAACCGTGAAGCACAGGGTTTACAACATCATGTTGTGGGGCTGCTTTGCTGCAGGAGGGACAGGTGCACTTCACAAAATAGATGGCATCATGAGGGAAGGAAAATTAAGTGGATATATTGATGCAACATCTTAAGACATAAGTCAGGAAGTTAAAACTCGGTCACAAATGGGGCTTCCAAATGGACAATGACCCCAAGCATACTTACAAAGTTGTGGAAAAATGGCTTAAGGACAACAAAGTCAAGGTATTGGTGTGGCCATCACAAAGCCCTTACCTCAATCCTATAGATAATTTGTGGGCAGAACTGAAAACGCGTGTGCGAGCAAAGAGGCCTATAAACCTGACTCAGATACACCAGCTCTGTCAGGAAGAATGGGCCAAAATTCAACCAACTTATTGTGGGAAGTTTGTTGAAGGCTACTTGACACGTTTGACCCAAGTACTGCAATCCTGTTAACGGGATCGATATGACAACAGCCAGTGAAAGTGCAGGGCGCCAAATTCAAAACAACAGAAATCTCATAATTAAAATTCCTCAAACATACCAATCTTATACCGTTTTAAAGGTCATCTTGTTGTTAATCCCAACACAGTGTCCAATTTCAAATAGGCTTTACAGCGAAAGCACCACAAATGATTATGTTAGGTCACCACCAACTCATAGAAAAACACAGCCATTTTTCCAGCCAAAGAGAGGAGTCACAAAAAGCACAAATAGAGATAAAATGAATTACTAACCTTTGATGATCTTCATCAGATGATACTCATAGGACTTCATGTTACACAATACATGTATGTTTTGTTTGATAAAGTTCATATTTATATAACAAAATCTCAGTATACATTGCCGCATTACGTAGTTCCAAAAACATCCAGTGATATTACTGAGAGCCACATCATTTTACAGAAATACTCATTATAAATGTCAATGAAAATACAATTGTTAGACATGGAAATATAGATATACCTCTCCTTAAACAAAATTTCTTAAAATCAATCCCATATACTATGTTCTTCCCAAATATATATATAACATTCTCTAGTAATGCCAATATGAAGACTATCAAATGCTTCTCAAAGATGCCCTCTGGTGGTCAAACTGGCATTAACTTGCATTAATGGTAAAAATGGCTGACATTTAAATAACGCGTCATAGAAATCTGCAGCAGTCCGCAAGGTGTGCTCCAGTTTGACGCAACTTTTAAAGGAGGAACTACTGTTCTCTAACTTCCTTCATACTGGCCACAAATACATACAAATGGTATCCACAAGTTCATCTGACTTTGGAGAAGTAGATCAAGTTTCTCATTGCCAAAATACCAAAGTATCCCTTTAAACTCTGTAACTGTCTTAAAGTCACCATTCGCATCATAGTCAAATTCCTGAGTGGTGTCTTTCCTCTCCAGCAACTTTGTAAGGAAGTACCCCTGTATCTTTGTATTGACTGGGTGTGTTGATACACCATCCAAAGCGTATTTTTTTTACTTCACCATGTTCAAAGGAATATTCAATGTCAGCTTTTTTTTTACCCATCTACCAATAGGCAACCTTCTTTGCAAAGCATTGGAAAACCTCCCTGCTCTTTGTGATTGAATCTGTGTTAGAAATTCACTACTCCACTGAGGAACCTTACATACAATTGTATGTGTGGGGTACTTCAAAAAAGTTATTACAAAATAATGTAAAACCCTATTTTTGCATACAGACAGAGTCCATGCAAGTTATTATGTGACTTGTTAAGCACATTTTCTTACTCATGAACTTATTTAAGCCTGCCATAACAAAGGGGTCGAATACTTATTGACTCAAGTCATTTCAGCTTTTTATTTTTAATTAAAGTGTAAACATTTTCTAAATGCATAATTCCACTTTGACATTATGTACTGTAGTACTGTGAGTAGCCCAGTGACACAAAATCTCAATTGAATCCATTTTAAATTCAGGCTGTAACATAACAAAATGTGGATAAAGTCAAGGGGTGTGAATACTTTCTGAAGGCATGGTATATCTGTGATGTTTCACCTGTAGTCCTATGATACACACAAAACATTCCCAACTGCACCATCTACACTACCTTATTTTGTATTTTGTTGTTTTTACGCCATTTTCTCCCCATTTGCTAGTTACAACCTTGTCTCATCGCTGCAACTCCTCAATGGTCCCGGGAGAGGCGAAGGCCGAGACATGCGTCTTTGAACAGCCTAGCCGCCAACTTCTTTAACCCAGAAGACAGACGCACCAATGTGTCGAAGGAAACGGTGTTCGACTGATGACTGTAGTCAGCTTGCAGGTGCCCGACCCACTGCAAGTAGTCGCTGGAGTGCAATGAGCCATGGAAAGCCCCAAACCCTCCCCTAAGCTGGACAGCTCTGGACCAATTGTGCACCTCTCTATGGGGCTCCCAGTCACGGCCGGCTGGTGACACAGTGCCTGGGATCCAATCCCAGGCTGTAGTGTGGCCTTAGACCACTGCGCCACTCGTGCTCTCAAGTTACTTATCTGATACAAAAGATGAACAGACACAAGCAAATTAATATTTTATTAAGATACAGCTTTTTTCCTCACCAAGTGACACATTTTTGCAGTAAATAACTCCAAGGACGGTTATAAAAGTGGTAACTTATTCATAAATGATACGTCAAGTCCCACTTTAGAATAGGATACATGATGATGACTCATTCATAAATCATTAGACGGTAGCAAGACGTTAGTAATAAGGTTTTACCTCTAGACACTAGAAAAAACTGTTCCAAAAGGCTTCTTCGGCTGTTCCCAAAGAATAATGCTTTTTAGTTCCAGGTAGAACTATTTTTGGTTCCAGGTAGAACCCTCTTGAGTTCCATGTAGAACCCACTAGAAAGGGTAGAAAGGGTGACACCAAAAGGGTTAGACCAGGGAACAAAAGGTTCTATCTGGAACCAAAAAAGTTTACTCAGAGGGTTCTCCTATGGGAACAGTTGAAGAAGGGTGTACTCTATTTCAGTGTTCAGCGCTAAATCTTTCTTAGAGCAGGCTGCAAAAAAAAACTCAAGTTCGACTCAATAACATTACATTCCTGGTATTTACTACCCTGTTTATGTATTCATGTATTCAAGTAGAGTGTTGGAGAGATTACTCTCACACAATCTTATTTTCTGGGTGGGAAACAGCAGTATTGTTTCCTTTGACACTTACCAGTAGTGGATGCTTACAATTTTCACTAGCACCTTTGAATTCCAACTCACAACCCTACACAGCTTAAAGGGTCATATGTGGAGCTCTGAACTTTGTCATTTTGTTAGTTCAGTGACAACAGGCCATGGAGTCATACAGCAACAGAGAGAAATGGGATAATAAGTGACGCCGTGTCAGGCAGCATATTCAACTCATGAAGTAAGGCCCCCTGAAATGCTGACCATTTCTGCCAACATTCTTAATCAAAAGAAGACTGGTGTTGGATCTGTGGTTAGATCTATCACATCTGACCCCAGATCAAGATCGATCAGCTTCATGCTAACAATTTAAACAAAGTGAGAATGAAGGAATCCCCCCAGTGTGATGTAGAGTACCATTATTGTAATGGACATAGATGTACATAACACAAATTGCCCTGTGGACATTTTTTATACAAGTCCATGTAAGTGATCATGGCTTCACCACAAGCACACAACATATCAATCATTCTACTCACGTTGCTTTAAATGTTAACCATGGTCTTAGACTGATGAACTCTCTGTAAACCCAGAGAGGGAAGACAGACTGGGGCCGTTACATCATAGGCATGACCTCCTCAACTCGTTTGCTCAAATAAATCACGTTTACTAGGGGAAATAAATTATTCTTCAGTCGCTGCCCCATCAGTGTGCATACAAATCAAACGCTGAAAGTGTGAGTCTAATTGTCCCACATGAGCGTGAAGTGACCGAGCGCGTTTGACAGATCTAGATCCTCACACTGCAGAGACTGTTTCGGTAGAGTTACCTTTGTCTCAGCACGTAAGTGTCTTCAGGTTTGGCTAAGGTACTACTTGCGTGCTGTGGCATTAGATAAATTCATTCAACAGAACAATTGTGAATTCAGGTCAGTGAGTTACATTTTCGGGATTTTCGGGATTCTCAACTGGTTTAATTCAATAGCATCTATTAATTATGACAAATATTAATACCATTTGACCCATGAGGCCACTCGGTCATTTAACTGCAAGACAGTGCTATGGCACATTTTCTCTGGGGACCATGACTATCAGCACCAGTGTAAGAAAATATACTTTCCTTAATGGTCCAATGCAGCCGTTTTTATCTCATCATCAAATCATTTCTGGGTAGTAATTAAGTACCTTACTGTGATTGTTTTCAATGAAAATTGTATTACTATTTTTTTTTTTTACAAAAATGGCTTTTTAGCAAAGATACAGTTCTCAAGCAAGAATTTTGATCGTACTGTCTGGGACTGGCCTGGGTGGGGAGCTGTTATTGGCAGAGAGGCTAAAGCACTACCATAATTTTCACAATTTCACATAATTATTCCAACGTCAGTGTGTGGAAGTATTCAGTACCATATATAAAACATAGGAAAATTAATTTTTTTTGATGGCACTGGGCCTTTGATGACCTTTGTGATCTGGATAACAGGAAAATATTTCCGAAATGAGTTAATTCAGACACAGTGCCCTTACGGGTTTAGCTTGTAAGATCCCTCCAGTGGTGACATGCTCTACAGCCAGAAATGGCTTGTCCATTTTCACGTCAGCTTAATGTGAGTAACCTTCAACCTCCAACTGTAAAATCCTCTGAAGCCTGATGACCATGGATTGATATTGAACGAGATAATGATAATAGGTGCAATATCATTATCTCTGTATCATTTCCTGTCAGGAATCGACTAATCTTATTTTGTTGTGTGTGTTTCAAGTTTCAAGTGTTCATCTCACGTGCACAAGTACAGTGAAATGCCTTTCTTGCAAGCTTTAAACCCAACAATGCAGTGAAGAATATCAATAGTACAAAAAAATTACAAGGTAGAACAAAAACACACAATAAATAAACATATGAAATGAAAAGAACATGAGAAAGTAAGAAGCTACACACAGGGTCAGTTACAATACCATATTAACAATGTGCAGGGATACTGGAATGATAGAGGTGGAAATGTGTACATACAATACAGTATCTCAATGCATTACAGTATCTCACATGCATCATATCAATTCTCAAAGACGTCAATTCAATTCACAATGTCTCTTACCTTCTATCAAAACAGTTCATGTACTAGTTTCAACCTGCATGTAGAATCCTATTTCCAAGCTGAATGTATATATAATATGAGTGTTAGAGAGTGATTCTTAGAAGAAGAAAAACTGTCTCTGAGATATATTAGAGCTTTTTGCAGATAACTGAAAGGGCGATGTTGTTTTGTACAACATCATTCACAACATCACTATGATTATAATCCTGACTCGTCCGCTATGTTATCAAATGTTAGAGGGTGGAAGTGTAGCTTTATATAAATGAAAACAACAAAGAAATGATTGTAAAAACCAAAAAAATGAAAACCCATGGCTGTTATATATTCTGCAGGTCATACACATTTCAGACATGCAATTCTGTACACATCTGGTGGACATGAATGCGACAAAGGTTCTCCCAAAGGATACATCATAACAAGGAACTCAATTCTGGAGTGGGAATATCCCATAGGGAAACTCCCATGTCCAGCTAGTAAATTCCAGTACAGATGTGTAAAAAAGCCTACCGTCACATACCATCACATACCGTCGCATACCGTCACATACCATATAAAAACTGACGTTTCACTGTCAACAAAAAGGGTTGACATTTTCACGTCCAACATCAAAGCGGAGGAACGCCCACGATCTATGGAACAGGTCTTTGAAGAGAAGAGGGGTTGACAACAATCCAGACTTCTTACCTGGAGAGAAAGGAGCAAATGACAAGGTCAATAGCTATGTCACACTTCATTTGTGTCACTATTGCATTGATGTGCACTCTACCTGATCCACTGAAATTGGGCTCAAGTCTCTCGTCCGTGGTGGGTAGTGTAACAGTTTAGTGATACAACATTGTTCCGACTGAGTAAAAGTGATTTGACTGCGGGTAAAACATTTCTCTCATGACAACTAAGGTATAGTAGGCTAATGTCAAAGAGTGCAATAAATGATGTGGCACCTTTCTTCTTTAATTATGCTACTTGCTTTGTGTAGTAGGTGGGATAGATGCTTATAATGACTTCCTGAGTTCACTTGAGGGTAGGATTCTGAATTCAGATAGAGTCGAGGATAGTTAGCTGGTTGACTATATGCTATTCCTCAGGATAACTGCCTGTAGGGGCATGGGGACTAGAATGCGCTCTGTTTAATTTACCGCTGTAAAGTGTTATTTTCGAGCCTCCGTTTTGATGCTGCTGAACAGAGGTAGACCCCTCTTGGCTCCTGCAGTCTTTGTTTACTGTTTGAGCTACCTCCAAGGCTCCCGACTGAGAGCTGGGCATCCTCCAGCCAAGTCCAACAGCCAAGGGTTGATCATCTCCCCTTTTTACCATTTGTTTCACTGCAGGGTGCCGTCCCCTTAGGGAACACCCCACCAGCACAAAGGGCATGTTTCTACTTCCACAACGACACTCTTGCCTTCATCTTCATCTATTGTGACACGTTTCCTGTGGCTAGGGTCTTACTCAACCTCCCCTCTTTCATACCAAGCAACCAATCCGGGATATCGCTGGGACACCATACGAATGGCTCTCTGAGAATCAAACCTTGTTTCACATTTGTTTAGAGCTAATGCGAACCAGATTTAGCAGCTATTAACTTATTTGTTCTTTTTTGACAGTCTTCAACATAGTAGCATGTATGCACAGAATGCTGCTAGCGGAATACTAGTCACTTTTACAGTGCAGAAAAACCACAATGGTACTCCAAATCTGAAATGCTTGGATCTTGGGCTGTGTGCTGCAATCAGTAGAGCACACACGTTTCTCTCTGTTTCATCGTTCTGTCCATCTTTGGTCATTTACTTGGTAATGGGAAGACACACAATTCCCTTGGTTAAGGAAGACAACAGACAATTTGTCTCCTGTGTGAATCATGAGGGTATCAAAGAACTCTGCATAATAGTAAATATAATATCCATATTAACATACTGAAGTTAATTGCGATATACCTCTGTGAAAATGTCAAACTAACAGCAGATATGAACTGATTGATGTATCCCAGGAACATGTCAGCCATTACATGACTGGAAAATATTGCCGGTTGTAGTTTAGCCTGCCATTTTCAGGCATGACTTAAACATGGTCTCTGTGCCGTTTGTGGAAATGGCAGCAGATTAGACTCTATGTATTTAATTAAATGGAATCAAAAGGTCAATGAGTGTGACAATGGAGAATTGGACAGAACAGTGTGGCTCAATTCATGCTAAATAAAATACCAAGTTGAAAATCTAACTCTTATACAATATGAACTATAATTGAAAATAGCAATATTCATTTGGTTGTAGGAAACTGAAGAGAATGACTTTTATTGAGGAATGAAGTCATTCTGGAGTCGATTTAACGATTGAACATGTTCAGTCAAAAAGAAAAAGACTCCAAATGTATTTAAATTTTCCTGTTTCTAAACTAAATCATGTTTTTCTATCAAATACTCTCACTGCATAAAATGGCCTAAATGTGTGTTGTATTGGGTGTGTCCAAATGTCTTTAATCATAACGAATATATCAACTTAAGTTTTGTTTGTCTGTTTGTTTGCTTTTGGGAGGAAAATGGAGCCCAAAGGGTTTGGTATAAACTGCCAAATCACCATCTTCGACAGTACAGATCAACTGTACCAGCGTGCCTGCCAAAACAAACAAAACGCATGCTTTCACAATACAAGGCCAAAACTAGAGGCAAGAAACAGATCAAATAAATGTTATGGGAAAAATAACAACTGTTACAACTGTCAGGGCTATTCTTCACCAAATTCACCAAGCCAAGTGTAGACTCAATAGTTCTTAGTGGCTTGAATACTAAATGAGTGGAGAAGCCAAACTGCATTTGACAAGCTGTGGAGACGCATGGACATTATGCAGTTTAGAGCATACTGTACCATTGATTAGCATTCATCATGTTCAATCTAACCCTGCCTCCGTCTCACCCAACATCCTGGAACTGTAGAGAGACCTGTAATCCCATAGCCATCAGTTTGTAGTGAAAACAGAGGTTAATGACAATGGAATGCCATGTCAATGTTGTCCCATGTATTTTGCTGAACTGTGACTGAAGAGTTCATGCCACCTGAAAAGATTTGAAACTCGCCGATGGAAATCAACATCTGCAACTTGCTGGGTAAAAACAAGGAAAGGGGAGTGACAATGATATTGCAAATTACTAATTTGTGTAAGTCTGTGGTTCATGTTACGGTTAGTAACATTGACAACGCTGCCTCATAGGCTAATCAACAGTACAGCTACCTCATAGGCTGATCAACAATACATCTACATCACAGGCAGGTCACTAGTATAGCTGCCTCTCAAAAGCCATTTCCGGGTCAATTTAGAAACTTGTTGATGGCAATTGTCTTAGGCATGAAGGGGTTGTTTTTCAATATGCCTCATCCCAGGTTGCTGCCTGAGAGGGTGTATCCAGGGTAAAGGAAGCCCCAGGAGCATGGGGTTGCCCACAAGGAAGTATAGGGCAGAAGATCTCACACCTGAGCCAACCTGACTTTGTAGTTTTATCATTCACAATGCCACATGCCATGGCTCTTATAGTGCATCAGCAAGACTTTTACTCTGTTATCTGGGTGTGTATGACATTCCGCCAATTCTTCCATTTTTTTTTAAGAATCCCAGACCTCAGTTCCCGGCCAACTAAGCCTCTCTCCATATAGACGCAAAAAAACAATGAAGAAAATATGATAGGAAGTAATAGTGTTTTAGAAGTAATAGGGAGAAAAATAATATAAACAATCACCAACGTGGCTCTGAGGTTGGGAGTTCAGTGTGCTGGGTTAAATGATCCCTGTAGACTGTGTGATACCAAGCACAGAGACCCCCTGCGTAGCGCCCTCCTGTCTATAATTGCCATCGCTGCCGAGACAGTTTGAGAGAACTGAGAACTGTCTTAGATAGGCGACTTGGAGGTGCACCAGCGGCCAGGTAATGTCCCCCCCCCCCCCCTCCAGACGAAGATAAAATAAAAACTATCAACCTGACACCATGCCATTAAATAGGCATTAGCAGTCCTTGGCTTTGGTTCAGTCTAATGAATGATGATAAAGTGACAACTATACACACTTGACTGTCAGCAATACCCGCTCGCTCACATTGCATGTATTTTAGGAACTATTGTGATCCTAAAAATACAATTGCATCATTGTTTTTTTAATACACTTGTGTTTGTAAGGACAAGGGCCTGTCAAACTGGAACCCAACAGCATTCCTATTTCAGATGAACCACACAGTCCACGACAGAGTTACGTCCTGTTCTTGAACCCCTGGGGGCGAGTTGTGCCCTGCCCTGTTCCCACCATGGTGTGGTCATTGGACACAGGTGGTTCGGTTACATAAATCTCTTGCCAGTCCAGTTTCAGCCAATGTGCAATCAATCACAGAGGACGTGATGTTCCAGCGAAACCTGGCCAATCTGAATAGCTGTCTAGAAAATATCACAATTTATATCAGTACTCTATCTATGCTGGTGGTCCATCCATGCAATTCCCTGGACCATATGACTGCCAATCAGTCAGTCATGTGAAAATAATTGCATGCTCAAAGCATCAAGTGCTTGCATTACCTTCCCAAAGGGGACCCCAATGGTAACACTTGCTTTGAAGGTCACATACATAAACCATTCATAACAGCATATATAAGCCTAAAGTGTTCTTACCACATTCATGAAGGTGTAATAACATACCTTTGTCTGTCTTGTACAGTGACTCAACACCATCTGTGATGGGTCATACCGTCATTTATAAAGAGATATTAAGTCATACTTGTCAGGGTAAAGGAAATCATTTTTTATCTGGTAAGGGCCTAAAAATCAGAGTACTTTGTAAGGTATTCATTATCAAGTCACATTTTAATTGTAGTGGTTTGTCAGGAAGTGGATGGTAAATGAACAGGAAACTCAAGTATGTAATTATTACTGGTACTGCTGTCCCCTCCCCCTTCCCATCTCTTAAAAAAGAGAGTACAAGTGGTTGTGGGTAAAAAGAGTTGAAAACAAAATACTTGCTCAAAATGTGTATTTCTATTTGTATACTGTACATTCCACTGTCTGACTGGTATAACAATCCCAAGCCTATTTAGAAATGTACTTTCTGTATATGTTGGTATGTCATTTCACAACATTTCTGTCAGATTGCTTTGCTTGTACTGTTGTGTGTGTATGCTCAGTGTCTTTGTTGTAGATGTAAAGACGAATGTTTCAAACTGAGAAAACTGTGCCAACTGTAATCCATGTACCCCTTTGAACAATAGCACAACCCATTACATGTTGTGGCCCATATTTCATCTGCTAACCACATTCTACTGTGCAATATGCCATTACTGTTGAAGTGGAGTGCGTTTAAATCCGTAGGTTAAATGTTGATGTAATTTGCTGTGACCTTTCCTGAAGTCTTTATCTTCTCCTCAATAATCTATAGACTGCCATCTTGGTCCCAGCAGTATTCCATGCTGTAGCCAAGCAATGACAGAGACTCTATACTTTAATATGCTGTCTCTGTCCATCACTTGTGTTGCGGACATTCAAACGTATCTCATTCTAGAATATTTAAAGGAAGGACAATGTAATAAGTAGAGTTATGTACCCAACATCAAACTGGCAGTGATCCACTTCACCTTAGATAAAGTTGTTGTGTATTTGTTATTATTTTCCCTTGTACAGACAGCATTGATTATGTCGTGTTCTCTTTTGTACTGTTAACTATTATCCAGTGGCATTGTACTGTATGCAAAGTCCCTTTAAATATTCATCGTAGGATTGGAAGTTTAATCATCGTGAGTTCCGTGGCCACATTTTACGGCCCAGGAAAACTAGAGCTGTTTGAAAAGAAAAGCCCTTCAGCAAAATTTAAAGCATTTCCTCCAGGGTAAAGTGGTGTGTATGCCTCGATTGATATTAAATTACAACTCTTGCTGTCATGGCTCTGGAGGGTTTGTGGGACTAAATAATTTTTCTTATGTGCATACTTGAAAAAAAATACTTCCCATTGAGGAGAGATTAACCACATTGGTGGCAGATAAGTGTTTCGACGAAACACTCTACTTTTGTGTCAAAGGTCATCCTTTGGTCTATTTTCCTTCCCCACAGAGTGAATATTTTTGCATTAAACATTGGAAATGACTGAAAGACGAATTTTCACCTGGTCTGAAAGGAAATTGTAATTTTTTACCAAAAAGGCCTCTCATGAGACCTAGTAACATATTAGCTATGAACACATAATACTTGTTGGGAATTCTGCAAAGTCAAATGTAAACTCAGTCATGAGGAGGAAGTATAGAGGTAAATAATACAGATTATGTCCCTCAGGATGTGTGTAAAATTATCCAGATGCCTAAACAGCCACTAACAAAAGGCTTGCATGAGTGTCATTGTGAGTTTGACATGTACAAAGCAAGTATGTTCAGATATTACCTGGCTTCAACCCATTTGATCAAAACCTGTCTCATTCAGAAAATCTAAGAATGACAGTTTGCTCAAACTACACAAAGGTAAATAGACCCTTGTTAGGGTTGAGGTTATGGCTAAGGATCATCACGTAATCACATAATCACCGTTGGTAATCTGGTGGTGCACTGCCAACATGTTGACGATCTGTCTCTATCACAGTACTCAATTGCCATCTCTAGATAACAGGACAGCTAAATTTGGATTGCATGAATTATTGAGATGTAAACTAACAATTTCTATTCGAGGAAGGTTACTCTGTTTGACTGTAGTGGAGGAAAATATATCCAGAGCATGTCATGTAACAGACTGTTGAGGAAATACGGTCAAAATCATTCAATGTACTATAGTTATTTATTTGACAAAATTCTACATGTAGAATTAATAGTACTCTGTAAGCATAAAAAGTTAAAAAACAGATTTTATTCATTGCCTCGGGAGCTCAACGGTCAGGTTAGCCGACCCAAATTAACTGTCTAAATTTAAAGGTACTCCCATTAAATTTGATAGAGGTAAGGAGATCAAAAATCCAAATTATAAAATTGATATCCTCTAAATGTCATGTCAAATCATGTCAGATGTAGGTTCTGGGTGCTCCTCAGAAATGGCAAGCTCTTATTCGTGTTCAGTAATGAGTATGATCATCAATTTCCAGGATCCAAGGGATTGTAACTCATCAAAAAAAAATGGTGTACATGAAAATGAGATGTGTCTTGAATGAGATGGCATGCACAGCCATTATGCATAAAATAAAGGCCCTACCTTAAGAGGACTCCCCATGGATTTCCAAGAGACACTGTCCCAACTGTAGCTGCTACATCAGCGTAATTTATACAACTATTAAGCAAGTCCACATTCTAACTTGTTCCGTAGTCTAACAAGTTAACTTTGACACACTGGCACTTTGGGAAGAACAATTTTGGGCATACCTTCATTCACTGTTATTGTCAGAGTCTCAAAGACAACAGCGCCAAAGGACAACATCAAAAAACTCTCATCCCTTGTGTGCAGCTTGTGAGTGAGGGATTCCCATGTCAGGTTCAGCCATGCATATAAAACATGACGGTTACATTAACATGCATTTAAATGGAGTGAATCCCCTTGAGCCACAATGGTAAGACTTGTTGTGACCTCCAAACTTCCATGCTTCCACTCCTCCTCCTCCAAAGCATCAATAGTGATCCTGTGGTTTTAATCACAGTCAGCTCCCACCATTAGCAGTAATAAACCTTAACTGGAGCTTGAGGGAGGCTCGCCTTAGATTTCACTCCCTTATTAGAAACAAATAGCTTAGCTTGAACATTGCTCATTGCATAACCCCCTTTCCCTATATTGATCCAGTACTCTAGTATAGTTAAGGATTGTGTAAGATAAATTCAATGGACAATGAATCATGATTTATTGATTTGATTAACAGATTTCTCAGCAAAATACCCATTATAAATATAATGGTAACTTCTTGTCTTTCCTGACAATAGTGATTTACCAAGACATCATACAGTACACTTTAAGGTTACACTGAAGTCTAAAAGACTATATCCAGCATAGGTTGCATGAAAAGTCTGGCCACGTTTTGCCAACGGAGAGGTCCCACAGTTAAGTATCTTTATACTGTACTAACTTTGGTAATATAATAAGGTGCTTCTAGGGAGGTTATTCCCTATCCATGTGACTGAATGAGCTGTTGTGCACATTCATTACATGGGAACACCACTGAAACAGATTACGCAGAATTTGTGTGGCCTACAGTACCATGTGCAGATAATTGTACAGATAACACAGGCAACCCAATTCTGATATTTTTTCACTAACATTGGTATTTTGACCAGATCAGCTCTGAAAAAGATCTGATGTGATTGGGCCAAAATATCAGAATTGGGCTGCCTCTGTAAATCCAGCCAAAGAGGCCAATCGTGAGAGAAATCTAGTGTAAAATTATAGCTTGCAAGCAAGACAGACATTGCTTGAGACAAATAAAATGTCTGTTTGGATGTAGAGATTTGAAGCCATCTGCCATATACCATCGCTTTAAATTCTTAGTTGTTAGGACATGCGCAGGCTAAATGCATTTCAGAAGTTGACATCCTTTGACAGCTTGACATCCTTTGCATAACCTTGGTCTATTAACTCAATTTACCATTGAAGGACACCAACAGCAATTTATTAAATGTTTGTTTTATCCACAAGAGGTTGTTTTGTACAGGTATGCGTGTCAGAGAGGCCTATTGTTAAGGATCTAGACGGGGAGAAATGTTGGCAGCTAGCAATTTTTTGTCTCCATGGATACATTATAGTTGCTAATGCCAGCCAACACAAAATAAATTGTCTCCCACCTCCTTGTTTCAATATTTACTCATAAAATGTAGACTATTTTGAAATAGCTTTCAGTGGAAGTGCAGCATTATATGGAAACTTGACACATTAGTGCTGTGTTTTCTCAGTATAAAAGCAATTATCGAATTTGCGATTCACTTCATGTCCTGTAAGCCAAAGTCAAGGCTCACATCCTATTGTATATGCCACTGCTCTTGATAACATGACAAAACTCAGGAGACATACTATTATTTTTCGGTCAATTTTATTGTTACCTATCTATTCTTCAGCCCCAGTCGAAGTGATGGAAATGTGACCTATTCAGATACTTGCTGATGGAATTCAGCAAATTCACTTCCTTTTGTTTTGCGCCTCCATGCTCAACTTGTAATGAAACTTATGAGAGGCCCTTAGAATTTTGTGGGAGGGGTAGAGGGTTTCTTTGAAAAGAACATCTGTCCTTTTCTCAAAACATGATTTTTGTCAAAACTTTCATTGACGTGCTGTGCTTTTGAAAGCCTTTTGCTACCAAAGCAGCCAATATCTTCATAGAACCAAGCATTTCATTTAATGTTTTACTTCCAGACAGTCTTGCTTCCAGACAATCCATGATTATGTATTCCTTTAAAACACTCAAAAGCAAAAGAGTACGCCCTGGACGTTCCAGTGATATGTTTTCCTAGAAATGTGTGCATACTGTGTATTCATGACAGAATGCTGTGATTCAACTTAAGGGAATCAGCAGTGAGACAACAGGAAGAGAATAACAATCCAAGGTCAACCAGCTAACCATTGTGATTAATAAGAGATGCTGTTCGTGACTCTTGGATTCCAATACAAGGATTTCTTTAAAAAGTTGCCATCTAATGGTAAATCAATAGCTGAGGGAGGGATGATTAAACATTTGTTTCTGTGACTAATGATGTTATAGCCTTAGTTCTACAGATCAGTAATGGTCCTACCTCAAGAGGAATGAATCCAGACAATTTGTCCGGAACAAAGTCCACACTTAACTGAAACATATGAAGGCCTAGCAATCACAACGTTTTGACAGAAAGGTGAAGGGAGCATGGATCACAGTGAATACAAAAGTCTTCATCTACATTCAATTGAAAAAGACCATAAATTGGCAGATTTGAGCACATTGATATGCATGAAAACACTGAAGACCCGGTGAAGTATGCTCTGATTTGTTTGGCTGAGAAAGGGAAGGGCATTCAAGCAAATCAAGCCCCTTTGTACACACTGCACACAACACAAATGAACAAATTTCAAATGCTTTAGTTGTACACACAGTTACGAGGGGATGAAGAGAGATTAACTCAAGTCTAGCGGAATGCGTTGGTAAACATAAGCACGGTTTATCCCGACGCTCTTGTCAATACAACAGCTCACCTTTCAGTCAAAGGACAAAATGCAAACCATAATGCCGAGTCGTAAACATAACCTACCGACCTGGGTCGTATACATATGCTGAAAACGTCCAAATATTTGAGCTGCGCTTAATTTCATTTTCCCGGCTCAATGGGACTAATGGAATTGTTCTGAAAGTGCAAGCTCCAAGCAAAAACATCTACGGAGCATCAACTTCCCAATGACAAGCAAGGTTAAAGGACAGTATTGAAGACAAACACTTCATGTAGCCAATAATATCTCATCGATGCATACCAGACTCAATTTTATCATTTGTTCAGTGAAACCCAGCCTGTCTGTCTTCATATTTAATCAAATCAAAATATGGAGGGCGATGAACATCACATCACATTTCATTTACAGGTTAAAACACAGGGAGGGCAGTTGGGAGCGAAGCATTTAAAGGTCAGCGTCATACATATACGGTAAGAATATAAACCCTATATTTTATTGAAATGGTTTGTTTGGAAAGAGTCCAGCACAGGCTACTGGGATCATTCTCCTGCATGATGATCATTTTCTAAAACCAATTAGGTAGATAATGACATCAAGGACTTCAGTGAGGTACTTGACTGTGCTCTCACGTCTGTGTTTAAGACAACAAGTATTTGATGCATCAGACCCAATTCTAATAGACACTGATCAGTGTCAAGCACTGTAACATGCCTTAATGAATGTCTAATGCTAATTTATTTATTTGTTTTGCGAGACAACCCTAATTTTCTGTTCAGTAAATTACCCAGGCCAGTGTTAGTCTGGCTGAGTTCAAAAATAGATGACAAATCATTGAATGTAATGCATACTGTCAACAAGAGGGAAATTATTGAATGCGTTCAGAACCTTCCTGTTACTTGGCCCAATTTCCCACCTGTAATATTGACCTCTGATTGTGATACAATTAATTGAATCACACCTCATAACTGCTAGATTTGAGATTCAACAGAGGACCCAAACATGACAAAATCTAATAAAGGTAATTTGCTCTCGAATTCCATTTAATTTTGTTGTTATCCTCAAGAAAAGTCATTAAGACGGGAATTACAGATGGCTCTGGCAACCCTCTATAATCATAATTAGCTCTCTGAATATTGCAGACAGTACATACTAATCTCTCTGCTAGCTCCTCACGTTCACCGCAACTGCCATACCAATTTGTATCTACCTTATTCATAATAAATGTTAAACAAAAATGTGTTTTTGTATTAGCAAAAATGTCTCCACAACAAACAAAATGTCAGCAAATGACCGTGGATAAATGCACATACACACTCATCTTTATTTGAACAGATTTCAACTTGCCGTAATGTAATTCCCCCATCAAACAGTGGCTAGGCTTGACATGGTATGCCACTCTGAGTCAGATGCCTGGTCCTGAGATTAATGGGCACTGTTCAAGGCCACTGGATTCGTATGACAAAGTAATGGAAGAAAGACGTATGGCTTAAGTTCAGGCAGTGCCGCCCGGGCCTTTCATACCTGACAAACACATTATGTGCCAGATGAACTGACAGGGCCTGAATAGAAAAGAGTTGAGTGGGCACATAACTTTTATTGTACAGGACAAGAGGTTTTATTATCTCAGAATGTACGGTGCAATATTCATAATGTTGCCTCTCTGAGTGTGAGATGACTGAACATTTCAAATGACAGACGGACAGTTTATCTCTGAGATGCTCATTCCGGAATCTTTGCCATGTCACATTTGTATTTATGATGAAGCCCTTAAAGTTCAAAATTAATATCCTGAATAAAATGCTAACTGATATGCATGATTTAACTGATATTACTCTGCTGTTAAAGTCCGTAGGGTGGCAGTGCCAGACATTTCTTTGGCCAAGTCAAAGTCACTTCAAGTTAAGCCCTATTTTATTACAGTGCACAAGCCATTTCTTGAACAATTAGATCAATGCATAACACACATTGACAGCAGAAGTGGACAGTTAGTCAAAAGACAACAACTCTGGAAAAAATAGGATGTTATAATTAAAAGTAATCCTAGCTACAGTACTTAATGTCTGGCAGATGCTTGAGGGTAAAGGCATCAGCATGCTTCAGTTCGGCTGACACTGACGAACCGAACGAGTGTGCTTGCATACTCCCTTGAAAAATGAGAAAAAAACTGCAATAATACTGTTTGTCCATTTTGAGACACTGTAGCCAGTACACTTCCTCAAAATAGTCCGAATCAATCGAAGATAACTCAAGAAATCTGTTATTCATTTTGAAGTTTTTGCGGAGATCTTTTGACAATTTAACTAAGATGTTTGGTGCAGTATTTAACAATGCAAAAATGTGCATGAGTGGTCTCTCATTGAATGACAACAACTTTATTGAATAATCCCTACTGATGCATTATGAGCCCTAGGCCCGATTTCCCGATAGTGATGGAATTTAGGTTCATGAGTGTTTTAGCATGTCTCTTCCTACCACGGCCAACGACGTAATATGCGTTTCCCAGAGCACCACTCATAGAAAGTCTGTTGTTTGAGCATATGTTCGTACTGATAATATTGAAAGAAAAGCAGTGCTGCTCTAGGATCAGGTTTCTCAATTCAAGTTGTACCTTAACATTATAATTATTTCACAATACTGACGACAGATCAGCTCCTAGAGAGATATTACCACTTACAGCTATAATTATTGACTTGGCTTAATCCAATCACCCAAATAAAGTGCACTAAATCACAGATTTGGCACATCATTGTATAAGGGCACAAGGTGAGACCCAGATGCAGACACGGGAGGCAGATGGTTCGAGTCTCTGATATAAATGTTGTGGAATTACTGGTCATGCTCTAGATTGGTTTATAAATTACCTATCAAATCATACACAATGTGTAATGGCAGATGGTTGTAAATCTGAGTCCATAGAGGTGTGCTCAGGTGTTCCGCAAGGTTCTATTTTGGATAGAATTCTATCCTGAACATTAAAAAATGTGATGATCTAGTTTCGTTGGTGGAGTTTAAACACTTGATCGATGTATATATCATAGAAGAATGTAATTGTCTTTAGGCCAGCTGTTTTTAGTCAAGACTTTCGTGTTTTTAACCTAAAATGTTTTTGTTTTACTGTACGTGTGTTTATAGTTTTGTTTAATGTTGTGTTAGCGCATGTAAGTTGTTTTGTCTGAAACGTTGTTCCTCCTGCTGCTATTGGACCAGGTCTCTCTTGGAAAAGAGATGTTATCTCAATGAGAAAAACCTGTATGAATAGAGGTAGAATAAAAAATACATTAAATTAAATCCAAATCCAAGGGGCAGGCAAGAGAATGGTTGTGGACAGGCAAAAAGATCATAAGAAGATCAGAGTCCAGGAGGTACAGAGTGGCAGGCAGGCTCGAGGTCAGGTCAGGCAGAATGGTCAATCAGGCAGGTTCAGAGTCAGGGCAGGCAAGGGTCAAAACCGGGAGTACTAGAAAAAGAGAGATAAGAAAAAGCAGGAGAAAAAACCACGCTGGTTGACTTGACAAGACAAGACGAACTGGCGCAGAGAGACAGGAAACACAGGGATAAATACGCCGGGGAAAATAAGCAACACCTGGAGGGGGTGGAGACAATCACAATGACAGGTGAAGCAGATCAGGGCAAACTTGTAGGCCACCGTATTTATATTTTAATGCAGTCATCTCAGTTTTCATTTGATATGTCACTTGTTTGTATCAATTGCAAAGACACAATTGAAATGTTGTATTTGTAGTCAACTTTGTTCAGAAGTTATCGGCAGTTGGCGGTCATGGAGCCATGTGATTCTATGTTTAGTCGAGATGTTCTGTGTGACAAGTGACATGGGAGAAAAGCCTCTAACAACACACTTAGCTGATCTACAAGTTTTCAAGTGCAATGTTAAGGGAAACAGCTCTGAGATTTAACAACGCTCCTACGAAGGATCTAATGATAAACTTAGCCTTGTCGATGCTTTTGAGAAACCGGGCCTTAGATGTGTCCAAATTCAGTGCAAAGAAAATGAGTGGGATGATATAAGCTGCATGATTGGCCTACTTTGTATTTAGGGTGTCAGCACACTACCTGCCCGGATGCCTTCAATGGTGCACAGAATTCAAATTCAGAGGCTTGACATTTAAAGAATACTGTTGTATCGTAAAGTAGACTGTTGTGAGTTACCTTTTTACTGTAACATAATGATAGCCATGATGACACCAGCCTGATTTTAGATCAACACGTTGAGCTGCTAGGATAATCAAGGCATCCGAGGGCTGGACAGAAAGAACCAAGAGTGCGGAGTAGATTACAGTACGCATGTCAGCACATTGTAGAAGAGGTCAAAGAGCAATGTCAGCTCAGAGATGAACAGAGAACTCGAGAGACAGGGTTAGAAAGGAGAACGGTACAGGCCTACCAGTGTTTTTGGAAGTAGCATACTGGCCTGAGAAGGCTGAATTTCAATGCCAGAAGCACACAACACAATACAGTTTGTGACTTTGTCTTACTGGAAAACATCCACCTATCATATGCTGGGGACAAATGCATTGACAATTTCAAAATGAAATAATTACATGCCTATTTGTGCCGGGGAACAAATTCATCATAGTTTCTCAAATGATTAAAGAACATATCTAAAACAGTAAAGTAGAAATCCCAGTGAACTCAACACAGTCAAAGCAACATCTCTAAACGATGCAGTTTATTTGTACAGTCAACTGACAAGGTGAAGGGGAGCATCTCCCATGATTGAGGGGAAAGAGTGCCACTCGATACACACATGGGATGGCACTAAAGGAATTGATTATGACCCTTTTAAGTCCATGGGGGGACTCACTTGAAACACAAAAATACCTCATGGTTCTATGTACTGTGTATGTAATAGAGGCACCACACTACCTCTCTTCCTCATAGATCGGTACAGAAAAAAAAAAAAACTTTTGGAAACTTAAAGTAACTAGGTACTTATTCGTGACGTTCGTATCAGCACATTAGACTATGTTAACTACTGGGTCAAGCAACACTTTGGAGATAATAATTTCTTGATTCAAGTACAAGTTGTTGTATGTATACTTACAGTGCCTTCAGAAAGTATTCTTACCCCATGACATATTCCACATCTTGTGTCACAGCCTGAATTCAAAATGTATTGAATATATTATTTCCTCACCCTTCTACACAAAATACCCCATAATGACAAAGTGAAAACATGTATTTAGATTTGTTTGCAAATGTATTGAAATATATCATTTGCATAAGTATTCACACCCTTGACTAAATACTTTGTCGAAGCACATTTGCCACTTATTACAGCTGTGAATTTTTGCTGGATTGTGCAACATTTGCCCATTATTATTTTCAAAACTTTTCAAGCTTTGTCTAATTGGTTGTTGATCATTGCTAGACAACCATTTTCAGGTATTGCCATAGATTTTGAAGCACATACTGTATAAGTTCGGTTCAAGCAGATACTTTATAGGTTCTGACTTAGAATATGTGGACAACTACAAATACCTAGGTGTCTGGTTAGACTGAAAACTCTGCTTCCAGACTCACATTAAGCATCTCCAATCCAAAATGTTATTTAGAATTGGGTTCCTATATCGCAACAAAGCCTCCTTCACTCATGCTGCCAAACATACAGCGCCTTGCGAAAGTATTCACCCACTTGGCATTTTTCCTATTTGGTTGCCTTACAACCTGGAATTAAAATTGATTTTTGGGGGGTTTGTATCATGTGATTTACACAACATGCCTACCACTTTGAAGATGCAAATTATTTTTTCTTGTGAAACAAACAAGAAAAAATACAAAAAACAGAACTTGAGCGTGCATAACTATTCACCCCCCCACCCCCCCACTTTGTAGAGCCACCTTTTGCAGCAGTTGCAGCTACTCATCTCTTGGGGTATGTCCCTATGAGCTTGGCACATCTAGCCACTGGGATTTTTGCCAATTCTTCAAAGCAAAACTGCTCCAGCTCCTTCATGTTGGATGGGTTCCAGCTGGTGTACAGCAATCTTTAAGTCATACCACAGATGCTCAATTGAATAGAGGTCTGGGCATTGACTAGGCCATTCCAAGACATTTAAATGTTCCCTTAAACCACTCAAATGTTGCTTTAGCAGTATGCTTAGGGTCATTGTCCTGCTGGAAGGTGAACCTCCGTCCCAGTCTCAAATCTCTGGAAGCCTGAAACAGGTTTCCCCTCAAGTATGTCCCTGTATTTAGCGACATCCATCATTCCTTCAATTCTGACCAGTTTCTCAGTCCCTGCCGATGAAAAACATTGTGGTGTTCTCAGGGTGATGAGGGGTGTTGGGTTTGTGCCCGACATAGTGTTTTTCTTAATGGACAAAAATATACATTTTAGTCTCATCTGACCAGAGTACCTTCTTCCATATGTTTGGGGAGTCTCCCACATGCCTTTATCCAAACACCAAACGTGTTTGCTTATTTTTTTCTTTAAGAAATTGCTTTTTTTCTGTCCACACTTCCATAAAGCCCAGCTCTGTGGAGTGTATGGCTTAAAGTGGTCCTATTGACAGATTCTCCAATCTCCGCTGTGGAGCTTTGCAGATCCTTCAGGGTTATCTTTGGTCTCTTTGTTGCCTCTCTGATTAATGCTCTCCTTGCCTGGTCTGTGAGTTTTGGTGGACGGCCCTATCTTTGCAGGTTTGTTGTGGTGCCATATTCTTAAAACATTTTTCTGATATTTTTTTATAACCCAACCCTGATCTGTACTTTTCCACAACTTTGTCCCTGACCTGTTTGGAGAGCTCCTTCGTCTTCATGGTGTCGCTTGCTTGGTGGTGCCCCTTGCTTCGTGGTGCCCCTTGCTTCGTGGTGTTGCAGTCTCTGGGGCCTTTCAGAACAGGTGTATATTTACTGAGATCATGTGACAGATCATATGACACTTAGATTGCACACAGGCTGACTTTATTTAATAAATTATGTGACTTCTGGAGGTAATTGGTTGCACCAGATCTTATTTAGGGGATTCATAACAAAGGGGGTGAATACATATGCAAGCACCACTTTTCTGTTTTTTATTTAGAGAATTTTTAGTAAGTAATTATTTTCATTTCACTTCACCAGTTTGGACTACTTTACATGAAATCCAAATAAAAATCCATTTAAATTACAGGTTGTAATGTAACAAAATAGGAAAAATGCCAAGGGGGATGAATACTTTTGCAAGGCACCGTACCCTCGTAAAACGGACTATCCTACCGATCCTTTACTTTGGCGATGTCATTTACAAAATAGCCTCCAACACGCTACTCAGCAAATTGGATGTAGTCTATCACAGTTCCATCTGTTTTGTCACCAAAGCCCCATATATTACCCACCACTGCGACCTGTATGCTCTCGTTGGCTGGCCTTCGCTTTATATTCGTTATCAAACCAATTGGCTCCAGGTCATCTATAAGTCTTTGCTAGGTAAAGCTCTGCCTTATCTCAGCTCACTGGTCACCATAGCAACACCCACCCGTAGCACGCGCTCCAGCAGATATATTTCACTGGTCATCCTCAAAGCCATCACATCCTTTGGCTGCCTTGCCTTCCAAGTCTCTGCTTCCAATGAGTGGAACAAACTGCAAAAATCACTGAAGCTGGAGACTTATATCTCCCTCTAACTTTAAGCATCAGCTGTCAGATCAGCTTACCGATCACTGTACCTGTACACAGCCCATCTGTAAATAGCATACCCAACTACCTCATCCCTACATTGTTATTTTTTGTTGTTGTTTCTCTTTTGCACCCCAGTATCTCTACTTGCACATCATCATCTGCACATATATCACTCCAGTTTTACTGCTAAATTGTAATTATTTCTCTATTTATTGCCTTACCTCCCTAATCTTACTACATTTGCACGCACTGTACATAAACATTTCTATTGTGTAATTGACTGTACGTTTGTTTATCCCATGTCCAACTCTGTGTTGTTGCTTTTGTCACACTGCTTTTCTTTATCTTGGTCAGGTCGCAGTTGTAAATGAGAACTTGTTCTCATCTGACCTACCTGATTAAATAAAGGTGAAATATAAAACCTAATAAAACAACTCAAAACCATAACTCAAAACTGATAATCAGAACATTCACTGTCTTCTTGGTAAGCAAAACCAGTGTAGATTGTGCCTTGTGTTTTAGGTTATTGTCCTGCTGAAAGGTGAATTCATCTCCCATTGTGTAACGGTTCTCCTCTTGTGAAGTAAAGGCGGACCAAAGCGCAGTTGTTCATTATATTTATTGACGACACTATACATGAACAAACTAACGAAAACAAAACAAGAAACGTGAGAACTCAAAACAGCCCTGTCTGGTGCAAACACAAAAACAGGAACAATCACCCACAAACACACAGTGAAACCCAGGCTACCTAAATATGGTTCCCAATCAGAGACAATGACGAACACCTGCCTCTGATTGAGAACCATATCAGGCCGAACATAGAACTAGACCAAAACATAGAAAAACAAACATAGACTGCCCACCCAACTCACGCCCTGACCATACTAAATAATTACAAAACAACAGAAATAGAGGTCAGAACGTGACAGTACCCCCCCCCAAAGGTGCGGACTCCGGCCGCAAAACCTTGACCTATAGGGGAGGGTCTGGGTGGGCGTCTGTCCGCGGTGGCGGCTCTGGCGCGGGACGCGGACCCCACTTCACCATTGTCTTAGTCCGCCTTATTGTCCGCCTCCCTGGCTTACTCACCATGACCACCCCTCTCAATGACCCCACTGGACAGAGGGGCTGCTCGGGACAGAGGGGCAGCTCGGGACAGAGGTGAAGCAGCTGCTCGGGACAGAGGGACAACTGCTCGGGACAGAGGGACAACTGCTCGGGACAGAGGGGCGATAGCAGCTCGGGACAGAGGGGCGGCAGCTGCTCGGGACAGAGGGGCGATAGCAGCTCGGGACAGAGGGGCGGCAGCTGCTCGGGACAGAGGGACAGCTGCTCGGGACAGAGGGACAGCTGCTCGGGACAGAGGGACAGCTGCTCGGGACAGAGGGGCGGCAGCAGCTTGGGACAGAGGGGCGACAGCTGCTCTGGACAGAGGGGCAGCTGCTCGGGCGGCCCCTGGCTGACTGACGGCACTGGCGGCCCCTGGCTTACTGGCGGCCCCTGGCTTACTGGCGGCACTGGCGGCCCCTGGCTGACTGGCGGCACTGGCGGCCCCTGGCTGACTGGCGGCACTGGCGGCCCCTGGCTGACTGGCGGCACTGGCGGCCCCTGGCTGACTGGCGGCACTGGCGGCCCTTGGCTGACTGGCGGCACTGGCGGCCCCTGGCTGACTGGCGGCACTGGCGGCCCCTGGCTGACGGGCGGCACTGGCGGCCCCTGGCTGACGGGCGGCACTGGCGGCCCCTGGCTGACGGGCGGCACTGGCGGCCCCTGGCTGACGGGCGGCACTGGCGGCTCCTGGCAGACGGGCGGCACTGGCGGCTCCTGGCAGACGGGCGGCACTGGCGGCTCCTGGCAGACGGGCGGCGCTGGGCAGACGGGCAGCACTGGCGGCGCTGGGCAGACGGGCGGCACTGGCGGCGCTGGGCAGACGGGCGGCACTGGCGGCGCTGGGCAGACGGGCGGCACTGGCGGCGCTGGGCAGACGGGCGGCACTGGCGGCGCTGGGCAGACGGGCGGCACTGGCGGCGCTGGGCAGACGGGCGGCACTGGCGGCGCTGGGCAGACGGGCGGCACTGGCGGCGTTGGGCAGACGGGCGGCGCTGGCGGCGTTGGGCAGACGGGCGGCGCTGGCGCTGGGCAGACGGGAGGCTCCGGCTGCTGCTTTTTCCTTTGCCCATTACCACACCGCTTGGTCCTGTTGTGGTGGGTGATTCTGTAACGGTTCTCCTCTTGTGAAGTAAAGGCGGACCAAAGCGCAGCGTGGTGGTTGTTCATTATATTTATTGACGACACTATACATGAACAAACTAACGAAAACAAAACAAGAAACGTGAGAACTCAAAACAGCCCTGTCTGGTGCAAACACAAAAACAGGAACAATCACCCACAAACACACAGTGAAACCCAGGCTACCTAAATATGGTTCCCAATCAGAGACAATGACGAACACCTGCCTCTGATTGAGAACCATATCAGGCCGAACATAGAACTAGACCAAAACATAGAAAAACAAACATAGACTGCCCACCCAACTCACGCCCTGACCATACTAAATAATTACAAAACAACAGAAATAGAGGTCAGAACGTGACACATTGTCTGGTGGAAAGCAGACTGAACCAGGTTTTCCTCTAGGATATGGCCTGTGGTTTTTATTTTCCTTAAAAACTCCAAGTCCTTCATGATTACACGCATACCCATAACATGATGCAGCCACCACTGTGCTTGAACATTTGGAGTGTGGCACTCAGTAATGTGTTGTATTGGATTTGCCCCAAACATAACACTCTGTATTCAGGACAAAAAGTTAATTGTCTTGTCACATTATTTGCAGTTTTACTTTAGTGCCTTGTAGCATACAGGATGGTAATATATTTTATTCTGTACAAGCTTCCTTATTTTCTGTCATTTAGGTTAATATTGTGGAGTAACTACAATGTTGTTGATCCATCCTCAGTTTTCTCCTATCACAGCTATTAAACTCTAACTTTTTTAAAGTCACCATTGGCCTCATGATGAAATCCCTGAGCTGTTTCCTTCCTCTCCGGGAACTGAGTTAGGAAGGATGTCTGTATCTTTGTAGTGACTGTGTGTATTGATACACCCTCCAAAGTGTAATTAATTACTTCACCATGCTCAAAGGGATATTCAAAGCCTGTTTTTTTTATTTTTTACCCTTCTACCAATAGGTACCCTTCTTTGCCAGGCATTGGAAAACCTACCTGGTCTTTGTGAGTGAATCTATGTTTGAAATTCACTGCTCGACTGACGGACCTTACAGATAATTGTATGTGTGGGGTAGGGTGATGAGTTATTAATTTAAACATAATTTTAAACACTATTAATGCACTTATTATGTGACTTGTTAAGAACACTTTTTCTCTAAAGTTATTTAGACTTGCCTTAACAAAGGGGTTAAACACATATTGACTCAAGACATTTCAGCTATTCATTTTTTATTAATTATTTTGTAAAAACGTTTAAAAAACATCATTTCACATTAACATTATGGGTTAGTGTGTGTAGGCCAGTGACAAAACATCTCAATTTAATCAATTTTAAATTGAAATTGGAAAAAGTCAACAGGTGTGGATACTTTCTAATGGAACTGTACACATTCTAACACATATAAATGTTTATTTGTGTCAAATATAAAATATTATCTACGTGCTTTGGTTTCCATAAAACATGATGACCTCACTGAACAGTGGTCTGTTTATAAGAAAGCTCTTTATTTTTTTAAACGAGCAGCAGAGCAATCACTGATTGCGCCTAATCAGAAACAAATGAAGTAATTTCATGGGTTAATAATGATTTCATATTGATGCACCAACCATTAACATTCTTGACCTTCCCCTGTTACACGTCAGGCAAAATTAAAATCCATTCAAGCGACGTATCAGACAACTTTAAACCCTGTCCAGTAAACTAAACACAAAAGCCTAATATTAGCCATTAATTACCAAAGCTTGTTAAAATGTTATCAGGAAGAAAATACCCACTAAACTATACTAGAATAGCACATTCTACATTCCACATTCTAATGCTGCACACCATTCGCAATATTGTAATGGCCATTTTGATCTACTATTTCTATTGTTAACTATTCTCAGGATGGCAAAGCTTTGAGATGGAGTTGTGTACTGTACTGCCCCTGGGCCTGGCCACTTCACAATTGTCACCCCCTTTAATGATACCTTTATCCAGGGAAATAGAAAATCAAACTGGCAAAGGGCAGGGTAAAACTTAATGTGTAAATGCCCGAGGGATATGACCAGAGTGTTATTGTCAGAGTGAAGATGGCGCCTCGGGCCCCGCAGACTGACTGTTGTGTTCTTATGTGCCAAATGTTTTTCCCCAGAGAGCTGACTGTCCATTTTGACCACATGGAGGCACAAACAAAAAGAAAGAAAGATTTGTCTCAATGCAGTAGTACTCATTAGAACATTATGTTGCATGGTAGTTGAGAATATGGAGCCTGCACAAGGCAACTCAACCCACAGTAAGAGATTGAAGGAATGTTTAATACTGTATTCAGTTGTGTAGAACTCAAGAACTCAAGGAGGATTTACTCTCCAACAGTTTGACGTAGATGACTGTACAAGTGGATTCATACCGGAGTGTGGAGTATTCACTAATATGTTGATACAGTAATATTTAAACACGTCACTTATATGAATGCTTGTCTATTATTAATGAGGCACTTGTAAATAAAACTATAATTAGTAGCAATAAAGTACCCTTTCATGAATCCCAAATGGGTACTTTGTGTACTGGATATTCATGTACAAGAGAAATGTATTTTTGGTTCGAAAATGTAAAGTAGTAAATACATTTATCGGGAGACCTGCGGTGAGCTCATTATCTTTATCAACATCCACATCGATCTGCATTGTGACATGTTGTCTCTTGGTTTCTTTCCCATTAGGACAGAATCAGTTCAGCAAACTCAGCTGTAGTTCTACATTTGAATAGTCGTATGTACGGGATGTGCATGGTATACATCGTCCAACGAAATGCTTACTTGCAGGTTTTTTCTGGAGAAAGCAAGAATAATAAAGATAATAAAACAATAAAAGATAGCGATAGCAACACATATACAACTCTATTAGCCACAGTAATCCCGTATGCTAGCGCAAAGTCTTCACACACACTTCTCAAAGCTTATATCAATGCTATACAGTACATTTTCCCTGTACTCAACCTTATTCCAAACACGCATTGACTGCACATGGTCCATTATTGAATTGCCATTTGTGTAGGACTTCACTCTGTGTCACAGTTGTTTACATCCGCTGATTACATCCTCACGGAAATGGTCCTCATTTCCTTTTTAAGTCTGTCGCATCCAATCTTTCACTAACAACACAACCCACTATGGAAGCTCAAAAATAAACATACAGTTGGCTTACCCTCACTGTCTGATGAAAAACAGAACCTTTTTAGGAAATGGAAGGGGAAAAAAAATCCCCATTAACAAACATACAATTATGAAACTTCAGAAGTTTTTTTATATTTTGAATTGGTCCTACATTCATAAAACTGCTTTCAATAAATGTAAAGGTTTTTGTCACACAGCGTCCATATGTCTGTCTCGTAATTAATGCTTTGAGATGATAAAACAGGAAAATGCAGGTAGTCTCCTCACTGAAACAATAGTTGCAGATTGCCAAGCAGATGGCCAATAATAATTGTGATTTATGTCAAATGGAAAATATACTGGCTCTTTGAGGGTGCAGGATACTGACAGGATACTGATTAAATGGAAAATGTTTAATTTCCATTTCCATGTACAATAAGAGAAATGCTACAAGTGATGTTTCATTTCCATAGTTTAGCACACTGATTGTTAGGCTGATTGTTAGGTAAGCTCCTTGGTTGGTGAAATGGCTTGCTTTTGAGAGAACGTAGCTGGCGAGCTGATTGAAATGTGAAGCTAGATGCTGCTGTGAACAAGCTAATTGTGTAGCTCAGTTACATGTGGCTACACGTGGTAGCAAGTTAGCATAGTCAGAAAACATGATTTTGTGATGAAATCACAGGAGACCTGTCTAAAGGGTTGTTTTTTGAGAAAAACATTGTTCTGATCAAGGTTTAACAGCTGATGGCTGATGCGTGAGGATGTTCTGAGATGAACGCAGTACTTAAAGGAGTTGTTTCTTGCCAAAAAGGTACTGCACACCATGATGCTCTGAGCTGTAGCCTACAATCTGTTTACAAAGTAGACTACCAGAGGCAATCCATCATGGAGATCATGACTTCCTTGTGGAAAGAACAATGATATTCCTGGGAAAAACAGATAATGGAAAAATGCATGTGTAATGTGAGGAAATGAGCCAATTGAATTGATGCATTTGAAAGATAGTGCTTTCGAATTCCCACTGAAGTCGTGGAAATAGGATGGGAGCAAGGGGAGCTTGCAGGCTGAGGAAAACACCTTTAAATGAAAAAGAGAGAAGTCAATATCAAATCCACCAACAACGGAAATGGCTAAATGAAATGCAAAGGCCCAAGTTAAAATATTTCTGTATTCAGCAGGGGTGAAAGTAAGGCGGTACGATGCGATGTCCCGGCAAAATAAATAGTGGGGGTACGCCATACCGGTAAAACATGAGCCTATATCACAGTAATTAAAACAAAATGTCAACAAAACTGTAGGCTACTACACCATTATTTATCATTACCGCATGTCAGAGGCATGAAACCTCTGAGAATGGCCTTGAAAATGGCTGGTATATCCTACGGTCCAAAATGCGATGTGGTTCGACAAGAACACTGACATTTTGCCAAGGATGACTATCTGACTCCGAAACTCACACGGACACATACATTCTGGCCTAATGACAATCGCCACGTCATTACACTTTTTTATGTTTTTGTGTGAGAGATGTGTCTGGAAATATATTGCGAGAGGATGAGCGTGCTCGGGTAGCCGAGTAAAGGAGCCCTTTGAAGTGATTGCTTGACAATCAGATTAAAACATCATGAATGGTTGTGTTTATGACACAATAAATGGTGATACATTTTAAAAGTTAAATGACATATCTTTACGACTAGGATCCTAATACAGATTCTATATGTACTTCTATGGGGGTAGAAATTAGTTAAGGTAAAGGCCTGCCAGGGTTTTTGGAAGTGGGTATTTCTAAATACTAGGGTACCAGTGAGCATTTCTTGTAGTGGACAACTGTTTGGAACTGTTACAAATACATTAATCTGTCCCTATTACGGAGGCTGAGTCACTTGCTTTCAAATCAAATCAAATCAAATCAAATTTTATTTGTCACATACACATGGTTAGCAGATGTTAATGCGAGTGTAGCAAAATGCTTGTGCTTCTAGTTCCGACAATGCAGTAATAACAAGTAATCTAACTAACAATTCCAAAACTACTGTCTTGTACACAGTGTAAGGGGATAAAGAATATGTACATAAGGATATATGAATGAGTGATGGTATAGGCAAGATACAGTAGATGGTATCGAGTACAGTATGTACAAATGAGATGAGTATGGAAACAAAGTGGCATAGTTTAAAGTGGCTAGTGATACATGTATTACATAAGGATACAGTCGATGATATAGAGTACAGTATATACGTATGCATATGAGATGAATAATGTAGGGTAAGTAACATTATATAAGGTAGCATTGTTTAAAGTGGCTAGTGATATATTTACATCATTTCCCATCAATTCCCATTATTAAAGTGGCTGGAGTTGAGTCAGTGTCAGTGTGTTGGCAGCAGCCACTCAGTGTTAGTGGTGGCTGTTTAACAGTCTGATGGCCTTGAGATAGAAGCTGTTTTTCAGTCTCTCGGTCCCAGCTTTGATGCACCTGTACTGACCTCGCCTTCTGGATGATAGCGGGGTGAACATGCAGTGGCTCGGGTGGTTGATGTCCTTGATGATCTTTATGGCCTTCCTGTGACATCGGGTGGTGTAGGTGTCCTGGAGGGCAGGTAGTTTGCCCCCGGTGATGCGTTGTGCAGACCTCACTACCCTCTGGAGAGCCTTACGGTTGAGGGCGGTGCAGTTGCCATACCAGGCGGTGATACAGCCCGCCAGGATGCTCTCGATTGTGCATCTGTAGAAGTTTGTGAGTGCTTTTGGTGACAAGCCGAATTTCTTCAGCCTCCTGAGGTTGAAGAGGCGCTGCTGCGCCTTCTTCACGATGCTGTCTGTGTGAGTGGACCAATTCAGTTTGTCTGTGATGTGTATGCCGAGGAACTTAAAACTTACCCTCTCCACTACTGTTCCATCGATGTGGATAGGGGGATGTTCCCTCTGCTGTTTCCTGAAGTCCACAATCATCTCCTTAGTTTTGTTGACGTTGAGTGTGAGGTTATTTTCCTGACACCACACTCCGAGGGCCCTCACCTCCTCCCTGTAGGCCGTCTCGTCGTTGTTGGTAATCAAGCCTACCACTGTTGTGTCGTCCGCAAACTTGATGATTGAGTTGGAGGCGTGCGTGGCCACGCAGTCGTGGGTGAACAGGGAGTACAGGAGAGGGCTCAGAACGCACCCTTGTGGGGCCCCAGTGTTGAGGATCAGCGGGGAGGAGATGTTGTTGCCTACCCTCACCACCTGGGGGCGGCCCGTCAGGAAGTCCAGTACCCAGTTGCACAGGGCGGGGTCGAGACCCAGGGTCTCGAGCTTGATGACGAGCTTGGAGGGTACTATGGTGTTGAATGTCGAGCTGTAGTCGATGAACAGCATTCTCACATAGGTATTCCTCTTGTCCAGATGGGTTAGGGCAGTGTGCAGTGTGGTTGAGATTGCATCGTCTGTGGACCTATTTGGGCGGTAAGCAAATTGGAGTGGGTCTAGGGTGTCAGGTAGGGTGGAGGTGATATGGTCCTTGACTAGTCTCTCAAAGCACTTCATGATGACGGATGTGAGTGCTACGGGGCGGTAGTCGTTTAGCTCAGTTACCTTAGCTTTCTTGGGAACAGGAACAATGGTGGCCCTCTTGAAGCATGTGGGAACAGCAGACTGGTATAGGGATTGATTGAATATGTCCGTAAACACACCGGCCAGCTGGTCTGCGCATGCTCTGAGGGCGCGGCTGGGGATGCCGTCTGGGCCTGCAGCCTTGCGAGGGTTAACACGTTTAAATGTCTTACTCACCTCGGCTGCAGTGAAGGAGAGACCGCATGTTTTCGTTGCATGCCGTGTCAGTGGCACTGTATTGTCCTCAAAGCGGGCAAAAAAGTTATTTAGTCTGCCTGGGAGCAAGACATCCTGGTCCGTGACTGGGCTGGATTTCTTCCTGTAGTCCGTGATTGACTGTAGACTGTGCAGTTCTTGAGCTCTTCCATGGCGTCACAAGGAGGGGTGCATCACTTGAGTGTGTTGAGCCCCTTACGTGTCCGGTTTTGCGCCCCCTCGGCCTTGTGCGGTGGAGGAAATCTTTGTGGGCTATACTGGGCCTTGTCTCAGGATAGTAAGTTGATGGTCTGTTGATATCCCTCTAGTGGTGTGGGGGATTTACTTTGGCAAAGTGGTTGGAGTTATGTCCCGCCTGGTTGGCCCTGTCCGGGGGTATCATCGGACTGGGCCACAGTGTCCCCGAACTAAGAAGTGTACTGTAACCTCGTAATATTTCGCCACTCCCTCGTATCTCCCTATGTTATGATGTGAAACCATTTTCCATGGGCACACATATCCAAAATAATCCATGTGATTGCAAAATCCAATGCTTCAAACAGAAAGTAACATTAATAGGATCAATAAAACAAAAATGTATACTGTCATTAGCGGGGTTCTTCAATAATTACATGTAACAGTTGTTTGATGTGAGTTTGATGTCTCGCTGTTTAGAGGAAAGATTATGGTCCTTGTACTTTTGATTGTTTGTTTTCTGAGTGAAAACAGAGCGATCGGGCAAGTGAAAATAACCTGTTTATTCGTTTTTCGTCTTACAATTTTTTTTCTTCATATTTCTATGTTCAAATGTGTAATGCCTGGACATGTGAACAGCCAACACTTCCTGTCCATTCAAAGTAGATGATCACCCCTCTAACTCCATTATCGTAATCCATTAATATATCATATATTAATTAATTGATTAATAGCTGCACATACCATGCCACAGTACCAAGATAAGGTTTTCAATTTCTGAATAACATTTAGTGTGTATTGACTTATTCATTATCTGCTGTTACTGTAAATGGTTAGCTGGCTGATACAGTTGAAGCCGGAAGTTTACATACACCTTAGCCAAATACATTTAAACTCAGATATTTCACAATTCCTGACATTTAATCCTAGTATAAATTCCCTGTCTTAGGTCAGTTGGGATCACCACTTTATTTTAAGAATGTGAAATGTCAGAATAATAGCAGAGAGAAGGATTTACTTCAACTTTTTTTTTCATTCATCACATACACTTCACATACACTTAATTAGTATTTGGTAGCATTGCCTTTAAATAGTTTAACTTGGGTCAAACATTTTGTGTAGCCTTCCACAAGCTTCCCACAATAAGTTGGGTGAATTTTGGCCCATTCCTCCTGACACAGCTGGTGTAACTGAATTAGCTTTCTAGGATCCTTGCTCGCAAATGCTTTTCAGTTCTGCCCACACAATTTATACAGATTGAGGTCAGGGCTTTGTGATGGCCACTCCAATAACTTGACTTTGTTGTCCTTATGCCATTTTGCCACAACTTTGGAGGTATGCTTGGGGTCATTGTCCATTTAGATGACACATTTGCGACCAAGCTTTAACTGATGTCTTGAGATGTTGCTTCAATATATTCTCCATCTATTATGTGAAGTGCACCAGTCCCTCCTGCAGCAAAGCACCCCCACAACATGATGCTGCCACTGCCGTGCTTCACGGTTGGGATGGTATTCTTCGGCTTGCAAGGTTCCCCCTTTTCCTCCAAACATAATAATGGTCAATATGGCCAAACAGTTCTATTTTTGTTTCATCAGACCAGAGGACATTTCTCCAAAAAGTACAATCTTTGTCCCCATGTGCAGTTGCAAACCGTAATCTGGCTTTTTTAATGGTGGTTTTGGAGCAGTGGCTTCTTCCTTGCTGAGCGGCCTTTCAGGTTATGTCGATATAGGACTCGTTTTACTTTGGATATAGATAGTTTTGTACCTGTTTCCTCCAGCATCTTCTCAAGGTCCGTTGCTGTTGTTCTGGGATTGATTTGCACTTTTCGTACGCTCATCTCTAGGAGACAGAACGCGTCTCCTTCCTGAGTGGTATGATGGCTGCGTGATCCAATGGTGTTTATACTTGCATACTGTTGTCTGTACAGATGAACGTGGTACCTTCAGGCATTTGGAAATTGCTCCCAAGGATGAACCAGACTTGTGGAGGTCTACAATTTTTTCTTTAGATTTCCCAATGATGTCAAGCAAAGAGGCCCTGAGTTTGAAGGTAGGCCTTGAAATACACCCACAGGTACACCTCCAATTGACTCAAATTATGTCAATTAGCCTATCAGAAGCTTCTAAAGCCATGGCATCATTTTCTGGAATTTTCCAAGCTGTTGAAGGCACAGTCAACTTAGTGTATGTAAACTTCCGACTTCAACTATATATCCTAGCTACCTAGGTAACCATTGGTAACCTTTTTATATGATAATATACAGCAAAAACAACAGTATCTATTGGTAGATCAGAGATATTTTCCCCAAGCTATGGTTAGTCAGTAGCTGCACATCTAACTAGCTGGAATGAAGAACGGGTGTCACCAGTAGACATGCAAATATATTATTTCACTGTTCACAGCAGGTCTCCAGCTACCCAGACCTGTCTGATCAGCCTGATGGGGTGCTGTGTGTGTGTCCAGTTTACACCTGTGCAATTGTGTGTGTGTGTGTATATAACAATGGTGTGTGTGTGTGTATATAACAATGGAATTAGACAATCTGAGAGATTTGGACAGATGTAAGCAATACCGGCAAAATTACATCAAGCCTATCAGAAGGTAAGGTGAAGCTCTCACCATGTCACCACGCATCAATCCCTCTCAGTGTCTAGACTCTGAGAAGTAGGGGCTAGGGATTGTTTCTGGACAGGCCAATGGTATTATAGTAGCCCAGTCAGTCAGTCTGGCATTGTCAAGTTTGTTTTTATAGCTGTCATAAACTTGCTTCCTCTGTTTTGGGGAGAATCTCAAATGCATTTCCTTGATGTGTTGCATCCTCTCTCCTCGTCTCCTTCTCAAAACCCAAGTCCTTGAAGGAAATGCAATTAAGATTATCCCCTTGTTTCCTTCATTCATCACCTTCCTCTCAAAGTGCATTGGGGGAGTGGAGAGAAGGTTCCTCTCCTTGGGCTCCAATGCTCTTTCAAGGAGAAACAAGGGGTAGAGGAAACAAGAACAGAGGAAGCGAGAATGTGATGTTTAGTGTTCACACACGAACACACACACACACACACGCACACACACACACACATGCACACACACATATACACACCGCTTGAAGAGTTAACTGATTACACTGATTTAATTGAATTGAATTATTGGTTAATTTTATTGTCAATGAATTAGTTGACAGAAGCCATTGTATAATATTATTGTTTTCAATTAATATAGCAACTATAAAAATATATAGAAAAGCGGTTATTTATCTTTTCCATTCGTCTGTAATGTTTAGCATGGCTATAAATGATAAAGAAGTTGACTAAAGCACAAACAGACCAGCCTACTAGGCATGACAAAGAAACATGCAGTGTCCAAGTTTCATGTGACATTTTGAATGACATGTAGATGTTTTGTTGTCATTGTGCCTATCTACACTGAACTCTTATTCCTGTAACTAGACATGTGTAGCTTCAAGAAATGTTGACCCTAATGTCAAACATTGGCCCCTTTATTTATAGAAAGACCCAAGTAGCATACTGGGTTGACAGGGCTCAATTTCAATGCCAGAAGTACACAACACAATACAGTTTTTTACAGTCTAAAATAGTAAAGTAGAAGTCCCAGTTAACTCAACACAGTCAAATTAACGTCTCCAAGCATCTCTAAACAATGCAGTTTATTTGGACCTGACAAGGTGAAGGGGAGCATCCCATGATTGAGGGGGAAATAATGTCACATGACACACAGAGGGGATGGGACTAAGGACATGGACTGTGAGCCAAGACCACAGGGGGACTAGCAAGAAACAGAAAAATACCTAATGGTTATATGTACTGTGTAAGTAATAGAGATACCACACATCACTTTCTAAAAACTTTTCAAAACTTAAGTTAGCAAACTCTTATCTCAGAAGATAAAGTAACTAGGTACTTATTCACGACATTCATATCAGTACATCAGACTGTGGTAACTACTGGGTCAAGCAACACTTTGAAGATTGTATTTTCTTGATACAAGTATACATTGTTATAAGTATTATTACACATTCTGACACATAAATTATGTATATGTGTCAAATATAAAGTATTATATGTGCTTTGGTTTCCATTGAACATGATGACCTCACTGAACAGTGGCTTGTTTATAAGAAAGCTCTTTATTTTTTAAAATGAGCAGCAGAACAGTCACTGATCACGCCTAATCAGAAACAAATGAAGTAATTTCATGGGTTAATAATGATTTCATATCGATGCACCAACCATAAACATTCCTGACATTCCCCTGTTACAAATCAGGCAAAATGAAAAAACATTCAATCGACGTATCAGACAACTAGTTCATTAGACAACCCTGTCTAATGAACTACAAACAAAAGCCTAATATTAGCCATTCATTACCAATGCTTGTTATAATGCTATTGGGAAGCAAATAACTACTAAACTTTACTAACACATTCTACATCCCACATTCTAATGCTGCACACTGAAACGTGACAGAATGATATAAATACAGAACCATTCACCATATTGCAATAGCCATTTTCATCCACTGTGTCTATTGTTACCTATTCTCAGAATGGCAAAGCCTTGAGATGGAGTTGTGTCCTGTACTGCCCCTGGGCCTGGCCACTTCACGATTGTCACCCCCTTTTAATGATACATTTATCCAGGGAAGTCCAGAGAAGTCCAAAGTCAAATGGGCAAAGGGCAGGGTAAAACTTAGTGTGTAACTGCCCGAGGTGTAGGATCAGAGTGACTGGGATGAATCCTGTTCTTTTCAGAGTGAAGACTGCTCCTCGGGCCCTGCAGACTGACTGTTGTGTTCTCAAGTGCTGAATGTTTTTCCCCGTAGAGCTGACTGTCTATTTTGACCACATGCAGGCACAAGCAAAACAAAAGCAGATTTGTTTCAATGCAGTAGTGTAACGGTTTTCTTCTGGTGAAAGAGAGGCAGACCAAAATGCAGCGTGGTTAGTTTTGTACATCTTTAATAAAGATGAAAATACAACAATCTACAAAACAAGAAATGTGAAAAAACCAAAACAGTCCTATCTTGTGCCACAAACACAAAGACAGGAACAATCACCACACAAGAGACCTAAAGAATATGGCTGCCTAAATATGGTTCACAATCAGAGACAACGATAAACTCCTGCCCCTGATTGAGAACCACTCTAGGCAACCATAGACTTACCTAGAGTACTACTCTAACCACAATCCCATAACTACAAACAACCCCAGACAAAACAAACCACATAAATCCCAATGTCACACCCTGGCCTAACCAAAATAATAACGAAAACACAGAATACTAAGGCCAGGGCGTGACAAGTAGTTATGCAGAAATGTACTAATTAGAACATAATTTAGCATGACGCGTGAGAATATGAAGCCTGCACAAGGCTACTCTATCCACAGGATGCAATCAAAGGACTTTTGAATACTGTATTCAGTTGTGTAGAGCTCAATGACCTGGAGGATTTGAATTGGACCGATGTCTTTACTTTCCAATGGTTTGACTTTAACGACCGTAAATTCATACTGGAAAGTGGCGTAGTGCACTAATATGTGGATATAGTAATAGCTACACACGTCACTTATATGAATGCTTCTCTATTATTAACGAGGCATTTGTAAATCAAACTACAACTAGTAGGAATTAAGTACCCTTTATTGGGAGATCTGCTGTGAATTCATTATAATTACTATCAAACTATACTAGAATAGCACATTCTACATTCCACATTCTAATGCTGCACACTGAAGCATGCCAGGATAACGTAAAAACTGAACCATTCACAATATTGTAATGGCCATTTTGATCTACTATTTCTATTGTTAACTTCTCTCAGGATGGCAAAGCTTTGAGATGCAGACTGACTGTTGTGTTCTTATGTGCCGAATGTTTTTCCGCAGAGAGCTGACTGTCCATTTTGACCACAAGGAAGCACAAACAAAAAGAAAGAAAGATTTGTCTCAATGCAGTAGTACTCATTAGAATATAACTTTGCATGGTGCTTGAGAATATGGAGCCTGCACAAGGCAACTCAACCCACAGTAAGAGATTGAAGGAATGTTTAATAGTGTATTCAGTTGTGTAGAACTCAAGAACTCAAGGAGGATTTACTTTCCAACAGTTTGACGTAGATGACTGTACAAGTGGATTCATACCGGAGTGTGGACTATTCACTAATATGTTGATACAGTAATATTTAAACACGTCACTTATATAAATGTTTGTCTATTATTAATGAGACATTTGTAAATAAAACTATAATTAGTAGCAATAAAGTACCCTTTCATGAATCCCAAATGGATACTTTGGGTACTGGATATTTATGTACAAGATACATTTATTTTTGGTTCTGAAAGGATCACGTGCCGTCATCATTGCTTTGCACAAAAAGGGCTTCACAGGCAAGGATATTGCTGCCAGTAAGATTGCACCTAAATCAACCATTTATCAGATCATCAAGAACTTCAAGGAGAGTGGTTCAATTGTTGTGAAGAAGGCTTCAGGGCGCTCAAGAAAGTCCAGCAAGCTCCAGGACCGTCTCCTAAAGTTGATTCAGCTGCGGGATCGGGGAACCACCAGTACAGAGCTTGCTCAGGAATGGCAGCAGGCAGGTGTGAGTTCATCTGCACGCACAGTGAGGCGACGACTTTTGGAGGATGGCCTGGTGTCAAAAAGGGCAGCAAAGAAGCCACTTCTCTCCAGGAAAAACATCAGGGACAGACTGATATTCTGCAAAAGGTACAGGGATTGGACTGCTGAGGACTGGGGTAAAGCCATTTTCTCTGATGAATCCCCTTTCCGATTGTTTGGGGCATCAGGAAAAAGCTTGTCCGGAGAAGACAAGGTGAGCACTACCATCAGTCCTGTTTCATGCCAACAGTAAAGCATCCTGAGACCATTCATGTGTGGGGTTGCTTCTCAGCCAAGGGAGTGGGCTCACTCACAATTTTGCCTAAGAACACAGAATGGTACCAACACATCCTCCGAGAGCAACTTCTCCCAACCATCCAGTAACAGTTTGGTGACAATGCCTTTTCCAGCATGATGGAGCACCTTGCCATAAGGCAAAGGTGGTAACTAAGTGGCTCGGGGAACAAAACATGGATATTTTGGGTCCATGGCCAGGAAACTCCCCAGAACCTTAATCCCATTGAGAACTTGTGGTCATTCCTTAAGAGGCGTGTGGACAAACAAAACCCCACAGATTCTGACATACTCCAAGCATTGATTATGCAAGAATGGGCTGCCATTAGTCAGGATGTTAATTGACAGCATGCCAGGGCGGATTGCAGAGGTCTTGAAAAAGAAGGGTCAACACTGCAAATATTGACTCTTTTCATCAACTTCATGTAATTGTCAATAGAAGCCATTGACACTTATGAAATGCTTGTAATTATACTTCAGTATTCCATAGTAACATCTGACAAAAATATCTAAAGACCCTGAAGCAGTAAACTTTGTGGAAATTAATATTTGTGTAATTCTCAAAACTTTTGGCCATGACTGTATTATTCCAGCCCAGGTGCAATTTAGATTTTGGCCACTAGATGGCATCATTGTAGACTGATCCAATGAACCATTGCATTTCTGTTCAAAATGATTTATTAAGACTTACCAAATGTGCCTAATTTGTTTATTTTTAACTTTTCATGTTCAAAATTGTGCACTCTCCTCAAACACTAGCATGGTATTCTTTCACTGTAATAGCTACTGTAAATTGGACAGTTTTGTTAGATTAACAATAATTTAAGCTTTCTGCCAATATCAGATATGTCTATGTCCTGAGAAAATGTCTTGTTAGTTATAACCTCGTGCTAATCGCGTTAGCCTATGTTAGCTCAATGGTCCCGCGGAAGGGACAACAGTCTTATCTTATCTTTCACTAACAACACAACCCACTATGGAAGCTAAAAAATAAGCATACAGTAGACCTATCATCACTGTCTGATGAAAACCAGAAACATTTCAGGAAATGTGAAAAACACATTATTTTCTCGTTAACAAACATACAATTCTGAAATATCAGAAGCTATTTTGAAAACAATGTTTTGCTGGTCCTAGAGTCATGAAATGTTCAGAGTATATTGAGGGGAGTTACTGCTTTTCAATAAATAAATAAACATCTCCAAAACTGAGTTATGAGGTTTTCGTCAGACAGTGTCTACAATGTCTGTCTCGTAATTAGTGCGTGGAGATGATAAAACAGGAAAATGCAGGTAGAATCCTCACTGTACCAACAGTAGCTGCAGATTGCCAAGCAGATGGCCAATGATATATATGTGATTTATGTCAATTGGAAAATATTCTGGCTCTGTGAGGGTGCAGACCAGGCAGGATACTGATTAAATGGAAAATATTGAATTTCCATACACTCGATCATCCCCAGAGTTTATGAATGATGTGCAATAAGAGAAATGCTGTAAGGGATGTTTGATTTCCATAGTTTAGCTCGCTGACAGTGCTGATTGTTAGCTAAGTGCCTTAGTTGGTGAAAATCTTTGCTTTTGAGAGAATGTACTGTAGCATCTATCTGATTGAAATGTGAATTTAGTTGCTGCCGAGAGAAAGCTAATTGTGCAGCTATTATAGTTAAACATGTGGTAGCAAGTTAGCGTAACATGATTTTGTGATGAAATCACAGGAGACCTGTCTAAAGGGTGGTTGTTTTCCTGAGTTTGTAATACTTTCCTTTGGTGTGGGAGTTTGAGCTGCTAGGGCAGAGAAAAACAATGTTTTTATCAAGGTTTAACAACTTATGGCTGAAGCCTGTGGATGTTCTGAGATGAACGCTATACTTAAAAGCTGATGTTCCTTGCCAAAAAGGTACTGCACATCATGTTGCTGTGAGCAGTAGCCTATATTCTGTTTACAAGCAGACTAGCAGAGACATCTTTGAGATCAGGACTTCCATGTGGAAAGAACAAAAATATTTCTGGGGAAAACAGATAATGGAAAAATGTATGTGTAATGCAGTGAAATGCTACATTTAAAATATATCAATATATATCAATTCCAACAACAAAGGAAATTGCAAAAATGAACGAAACGCAAAGGCCAAGTTAATGTCCTTCTGTATTCAGGGGAATATTTAATGGCCACTGAAAAAAATAAGAAATAATGCCAAAGCTCTGACAGAGGGACAGTCATGTGCTCATGGTGATATCTATGTAGAAGCAGGAAGTGACATAATGTACAACCATATTTAGTCAGAATTTAATTTTGACTTTGGCATACGCCAACATTTACATTTTGGGGAAAATAGACTAAAACATTGCATCATTAAGAATCCCACTAAGTATAGCTTAGGGTCGGATTACACAAAGTCTTGTTTTTCCGCTATGATTTACACCCTCAAAAAAACACTAATGAGAAAATGTGCTTAAATGTGTAAACCAGTGGGATGGGACAAACCTCTGCCAGTTTTCCATCAAACAGATGCCCTCACCAAAATATGCTGCTCTGTGCCAAGGGGAGAAATCATTTGATGCTTCAGCTTCCTGGACTTCCTGGACTTTGTGTCCTTCAGTTCATCTTTGGAGGGATGGTATTTAAACAGAGACTGAAGGAATTAGCTTGATGCCTGACCATTGAGATAGATCTCAGTGAAGCAGAACAGCAGGTACTCTCTGTAATTGGGGGATTCCCACGTATAGTCAAACAACATTAGCCAAGGCTTCCTTTGTTGATATACGCAATACTAGTTCAAAACCACGCTCTGCTATGTATTTGAATTACCTCTGAACCAAATGAGGGGGTTGGGGCCTTAGAATGGCAGGCTCATAACTCATGACTCTGTTGGTCCTCAGCCCCCATTCGCAGTACAAATGGAGAACACACATTATCCAGCCCTGCCTGCCCAGGCATCTCCCTCTCAGAACTCTCAGAGATAAAGGTTGCCAGTAGCAACAGTCATCTCCTCTCTGGCTGCTTCTGGATATCATTATAAAAAAATAGGTCACAAGATTGGATTTTTTCCCACTAGGATTTCAACTAATATATCATACATGCTGGAAAAAAAACGCAACATGTAACAATTTCAAAGATTTTAGTTAATCAGTTCATTTAAATAAATTCATTAGGCCCTAAACTATGTATTTCACATGACTGGGAATACACATATGCAGGTGATAGTGGCCCGATGAGTGGCACAACAGTGGGCCTCAGTATCTCGTCACGGTATATCTGTGCATTAAAATTGCCATTGATAAAATGCAATTGTGTTCATTGACCGTAGCTTATGCCTGCCCATACCATAACCCCAACCCCATGCCACAATGGGGCACTCTGTTCACAACTTTGACATCAGCAAACCGCTCGCCCATACGACACCATACACGTGGTCTGCAGTTGTGAGGATGGTTGGACTTACTGCCAAATTCTCTAAAATGACATTGGAGGCGGCTTATGGTAGAGAAATTAACATTAAACTCTCTGGAAACAGCTCTGGTGGACATTTCTGTAGTCAGCTTGCCAATTGCATGCTCCCTCAAAACTTGAGACATCTGAGGCATTGTGTTATTTGACAGAGTGACATTTTTTGTCCCCAGCACCAGGTTCACCTGTGTAATGATAATGTTATTTAATCAGCTTCTAGATATGCCACACCTGTCAGGTGGATGCATTATCTTGGAAAAGGCGAAATACTCACTAACAGGGATGTAAACAAATTTGTGCTAACAATTTGAGAGAAATAACATTTTTTGTGTGTACGGAACATTTCTGGGATCTTTAATTTCAGCTCATGAAACATGGGACCAACACTTTACATGTTGCACTTATATTTTTGTTCAGTGAGCATGTACTGCATATTTTTAAAACAAGTTTAGCCATATTCGCTACAATGCTATATATTATATAATACAAATACTATCAATATATTCAGTTGGACATTTGGCTCAACGTAAGTGCAGTATTGGATGAAAACATCTTTGTGACAAAACATCTTCATTCGGAAGAAGGGGGAAATGACCCTACTGTTAGTTGAATATAGGTGTCTAATTGCACAAATGGCCCAGGGAAAGTGCAGTGAGGCTTGATTGAGCATCTGCTACTTTCTGGTGCAAACACTGGCATCCCATTGTTAATACGCCAGGGAATTATGAATCATTCCAAAGGGGAAAAAAGAGACTTCTCCTTGAGGCTTTTGCAAGTTCCCTAAATGGCATCAATGACAGAACTAGCAACATATCTAATATAACCATCCAAATGATACATTTTCACCAAAATGGGCAGACCCCATTAGCATAACTAATAATAAAAAAACACACATCCTCATTAATATATTAATGGACTTTTGCAGGCGGTAATAGAGCATACATATTATTAATGTAGTACAGCCTCCTCCTGCAAAGTCTAGTCACTATGGTAGTTTGGCTACTTTTAAAGACAAATCCCTGCAGTGATTTGCAGAAAATGCTCTAAATGTAAAGCACACCCTCTAATATTTGCATTGTACATTGAAAAATACACTGACTTTTTCTAAACTAATACGCATAAATCTTGCTAAGGCCTTGATTGAGTCTAGTTTATACACCATCAACTTCATACTGTATATAATCTCAAAAACCCAGAACTAAAATCTTGTGTAATTGCGTCAGATGCTTGATTAGGTGCTGGGGGGCAATGATGTATGAGAAAATGTACTAATGAGAATTGCAAACACCCCCCCCACCCCACTAAACATAAACTCTCAGCCAAAGCATGGACCAAATGTCCCCTTCCCTTCCCAGTAATCTGCATAATCGTGATTCGTCCAAATGATCAGTGATGAAATGTGTAAAAGGTTCCTCATTAGTTGTCGTGTCCCACAGTCTGTTGAGAGTATACCATTCTATGTTACATGTGCCTGCCCACTAGAGATTATACTACTGAACAAAAATATAATCGCAACATGCAACAATTTAAACGATTTTACTAAATTACAGTTCATGTGAGGAAACTCATTAGGCCCTAATCAATGGCTTTCACATAACTGGGCAGGGGTGCAGCCATGGTGGGCCTGTGAGGGCATGGGTCCACCCACATGGAAGCCAGGCCACCAGGCCCAGCCAATCAGTATTAGTTTTTCATCACAATAGGGCTTTATTAGAGACATAAATACTCCTCAGTTTCATCAGCTGTCTAGGTGGCTGGTTTCAGATGATCCCGCAGGTGAAGAAGCCAGATGTGGAGGTCCTTGGCTGGCATGGTTACACGTGGTCTGCAGTTGTGAGGCCGGTTGGACGTACTGCCAAATTATCTAAAACAGCATTGGAAGTGGCTTATGGTAGAGAAATTAGCATTAAATTCTCTGACAACAGCTCTGCTGGACATTCCTGCAGTCAGCATGCCAATTGCACACTCCCTCAAAACTTGAGACAGCTGTGGTATTGTGTTGTGTGACAAAACTGCACATTTTAGAGTGGCCTTTTATTGTTCGCAGCACAAGGTGCACCTGTGTAATGATCATGCTGTTTAATCAGCTTCTTGATATGCTACACCTTTCATTCGGATGGATTATTCTGGCAAAGGAGAAATGCTGACAAACAGTGAAGTAAACAAAGGTTTTGTTTCAGCTCATGAAACCAACATTTATGTCCAATATAAACCATTTACCAGATGCTTTTACCCAAGGTGACTTAGTCATGCGTGCATACATTTTTCGTATGGTTGGCCCCAGCGTGAATCAAACCCTTGACAATCATGACATTGCAAGTGCCATGCTCTACCAAACTGAGCTACACAGTACCATTGGTGCGAATGAGATTGAGTCACCTTCAGGTTTCGTCAGTACGTAGTACTCAATACATGTGAATATATACACACCGTCCTCTGCGAACTGAATCACCGTCCTCTATCTAGGGAGGCTTACCTCCCCCTTGTAATTAAATTCATTTGATATATATGCATTGAGGGGAAGTAACTCCATTATCTCCCGCCTTAAAGTTATTTCTCTAACCCGAATGACCTCATTTACATGATGGCATATTAGAAGTGCATATAAAATGTATGTGCAATTTAGCATCATAAAAGCCAGTGTCTATTTTCCAATGAAGTCCTCAAATTAACATTTCCATTTTATGTCTAATTTTCTTTCTTCTTCTATGTTTCCCCATCTAGTCCTTCATTTCTAAAATGTATGAACTGCTAAAGAGAGAGAGACACAAAGTAGCACTAGACTATTGGAGTTATTTTCAAGTGATGCGCATAGGTAACCTGATGTTTCTGACTTTGCATTGATTCAAGTGTGATTGTCTGAAAAACAGACAAATAATTGATTGTGCTGTTGCTCTTACTCGGCAGGGCTGGCACTGCACTTTTAGCTAACGAGATCGTGAGGAAGTAAAGCGGTTTGCAGGCTTGTTCTCCTCAAGCCATCAAACTGAATGAGAGAGTTACTTAAAAGTGGACATTAAGAGTTAACATTGTGAATCACCCTTTCCTCTCGCCCCAGTTTAGACTCCAGACTAAGAGTGCCTTAACATTATAATGCTTATGGAATACACGTCTCTGTTTGGAGATATTGATTGAGACAGTTTGAGCAGCTCTGTGTTATCAACAGAACCTTTCCCTATTGTCACTGTCAGGAGTTTCCAGTCCAATGATAAGTAATTCACATGTTAGAGTAAGGTGGACATGACTGTTTCTGTATGGGTACATAGGTTGTGATGCTGTCTCCTTCAGGCAGGCAGTATCAATATGCTTTATCTTTATGTGTAGTTGTGGGCCTATAGCTTTAGTTGATAGCCCTAAGGCAATGATTGATCTGTTTTCTGAAAGTACTCTTCGTCTGACAACGCAATATGAACACTGTTTGCGTTTATTTTCCAAGCTTGAGTCACTTGTTTAAGAAACATTTTCATAAGGGCTATTTCCCAGGTTGGAGAGAGATGAAGTGTCTTTGTGACAACAAACGGTGGATTAGGGAAAATGTCATCAATCATGCAGATGGAAAGAGAGAAACTCACAGGTAGCTTTGCACCAGGACTGTTTCTCTCTCTCTCTCTCTCTCTCTCTCTCTCTCTCTCTCTCTCTCTCTCTCTCTCTCTCTCTCTCTCTCTCTCTCTCTCTCTCTCTCTCTCAAGCAAGACAAACAGAACAAGCGAAATCGTGACATATGATCACGTTGGTGTACGGTTTGATGAATATAACGATGCCCTCATTTATAATGCATATAGAAGTGTGAGGAAATATATACGAGTGATTTGAATCTTAAATATGGAGTCATATTTTGTGATTCAATTCCATTGCATTCACTCTTAAAAAAAGAAATGTCTTGATCAAAAGCATAACTTTATGTTGTAATTAAGAAAGAAACCAAGCTATTCATGTTTGATCTTTTTATTTTCATGTTGAAATTGTAACAGAAAAGGCTGTCCCAAATTCAAAGCAAATAACGTTTTACATTTTTAAGATTGCATCTTAATCTTATCTTGTTTTATGCATACTTAAGATCCTTTATGTAACTGATTGTTCATTCAATACCAAACTGTTTGTTTGTTCAATACCAAACAGTCTCGGTCGAGATAAGTTCAAGGTCTTAAAAATAAAACATTGAGGCACTTAAAAAAAAAAAAAGTGTTTTCTTACAAAGTAAATTCTGTGTTATTACTCATATTAAACTTTCAGAAGGCGCACAGCAACCTAGCTCTTTCCTTTACTATTGCCTCACAAATCCGGAATGACATGATAAAACCTACACTAACATTATGCCTAGGCTTTGCCGTCATTGTCTGTCTGACTCTTTTGTAGTCGAGCCAAGAAATAAGGAGCAGAATCTGTCTCAAAGTAATGAGAATCTGTGAATGTCTCGGAGGAAATCAGTCTGACGTACAGTACCATCAGACCCTGACATACATTGTGTCATTGATAATATTACTCACATTTAACCGAGAGACAGTATTTTTGGTCCGTCCAATTGAGATGGCTTAGCCTCCTGTTAGTTGATCATGGAATACAATTAGCAATGTCTTAGCCGACCCCCGCGGTTTCACTTCCTCTTTATCCACAGCCTTCGAGAGGTTTCCTCTGCTACCCTGGTGCTGTTGCTGATGACTGCATTGGTTCGCCCCAGGGTGATGTAGGCTGTGCACAGCGGTCCTCACGTCTATTAATAATAACAATACATGTCATTTGTATAGCGCTTTTCATTACAGTGTTATCTCAAATCTTTACATAGGCAAAAATATAAATAATAATAATAAAAACAACATACATTTCGAATGAAGGCAGGTAATATCTTGGCCCTCAACTTGGCCCTCAAGTCTAGCCAACCTCCTGCAATCTACTGTACATCAACGGCCATGCACCTTGTCAAAGATGGAGGAGGACAGGCAAGTGTTGAGTGATTTCCGCCTGTGATATAGTGGTGTAAAAGGTGGCTAAACACTGAACACCTGGGATGACTGTGCAGTGTTCAACATAAATGTTAATGTTAGCATTGCTAACTTGCTAGCATTTGATGTGTAAACTACAGTATATTCACCATATCAAAATAGGGAGTAAACACTGTTTGCCAGGTTTTACACTCCACTGCATCCATCCGTGTTTGCACACCTTGCTTGTAATAGTGGTAGAGTGAGACCTTTAAACATTCTGACTGGGAAAGAACGTCAACACCTAGAGACATTCTGGCACATAAACTATTGCTTTTACAGTGGAAAGAAAATGATCAATCAATAGGTCTGCATAATAGATTATATGCTCAATATAAATTGCAACTTATAGTAGTGGGAGCCACTAACAATAGTGTTTGTGTCAGATAAAGCCATTATAGAGCCGGCCCTGCCAATAGCAATCACTTCATCTTGCCTTTGAACTACAATATGGCTGGACTTGGTGCTGAAAGTATAATACATTGCTCCCTTTTTCTTTTCGCCTACTTCATTGCTTGCATTAATGAGGATGTTGATATTTTGTATTAATTTGCAATCTGAATTTCAGAAAGTACCCCACTCTACACACACACACACACACTGCTCGTACACGCTCACACAAATTAACTTCACACAACACAACACACGCACACCACAACAGACACACAAACACAGAGGTTGACTTAATGCAAGGGAAATGTATTTTGGAGTGGCACCTAGGCTTTTAGCAAGTACATAAACAATATTTCATATTTTAATACGATCAGAGCGTCCCCTGAAGCCCCTTGGTGAACGTAACCCTGGACGAGAAGGATGGAATTATCCAAGCTAATTATAACTTGTGCATGTTATTGATATCAAAGGGGCAGACCACAGAAGCTTTCCTTGAGTGCACTTCACCATTAAAATGGATCGTGTAGTTCAATGAGGCACTATTTGCTGTCAAAAACTGAACCCTTGGATAAAAAAAGCTGTGCTTCCCTGGGGACTGGTGCATTGTACAGTGTTCAATGTGCAGGACACTTGGTAAGTTGACACACAGCTCTGGCCTGAGAAGTGAATCATGAGGTACTGAGCCATAACATGTTCCAGCTGCCGCTCTACTCTCAGGGGTGAATACGACCTTTCTACACTGAGTAGAAATCATGTGTTCGTGTATATCGAAGCAAATTGGAGAGGAGGCAATATAGGAAGGAGTTGTTGTCAACCATCGTAATACTCGGGACATCACAGCCTTGTTACAGTAACTTACTTCTTTAGACTTCAATTTTTTAAATAAGTTTCTCATTAGACATTTTCATTAATAATCCTTGAGCCACAGTGGAAAAAATGTATTAACATGAGCAGAGTAAAAAAAAGGATTGCAGGATTGATGTTGCTTAGCAACCATTAATTTGAGTTTCAAATGAAGGCTTTATTTCAGTCACTTAAGCCTACTGGATTTCCTCAGACATTTATCTGCATACATCTTTGGCTCAATTAACTCAATACCTTTTTCTACATGAAGACATGCGAGTCAGATATAACTGATAACTATTGATAACGTGTATTTATTTATTTTACACATTTTAATTCATTGTGGTTTTGCATCAATATCCAATGATAACGTCCACCAATCAAAGCCCATCTTCCTTTACCAAATTGATTAATTTGGGGCCTTGCTTTGCCACTGCAGTGATAGGCTACCTTGTTGCATTCTCATTTTTGCATTGTTACTGTCCCTGTCACATTGTTGCTTCAGACCCGACACCAACACACAAATGAACATCTTTGATCTTGCTTTCTGCTTTTCATTGTGTGTCTTTCTTAAATTTATTCAGCGCTGATATCGGACCCGTGTTTGCACAGCTTGACTGATGTGGCACCAAAGTGACCTACAAAACAGGAGTGGAGGGGCAATAAATCACATTGGGTCCTGAATTAATCACTCTATAGAGTACATATTGTGCCACTGCCGTCCTCGTGCAATCACTCTTCACAAAACTCACTCCTCGTCTCAGACAGCCCTCAGACTGTGCCATCCATCTGAACCGAGAGCAAGAGGGTTCCTCGTTGCATTTATTCAGAACAGGGTTTACTGTTGATGTTATGTTTATGTGTCCAAACCTCCGGTGAGGTTTTGTCAGGGAAGTGAAACCCGTCCAGTTTTGAGATTCCTTTAAGGATGGTTAGAGTTAGAGTTAGAGTTTTGTCATTTTTCTTAAAATAACGTTAGTGTGCTGTTTACGCACCAACTTGACTTTGAGTAGCGGCGGGTGAAGGGAGAGAGGATGGGCTGATTTATTAGATGACAGACACAGCGGGAAACCAATCAACAGTACATTGGATGTGCCAACACCAACCCACAAGGGTCTTAAATACATTGGAGTCAAGGACAGTAATCATCAACAAAAGACACACTTAAGACGGTCTCTACTCTCTGCCTTGTAAAAAAATACTTACAGTACCCCAATTTAAAAAACAACATCTTTGATCATTATACAACATTTTTGAGGGGTTCGGATAGCCTGGGCAGTCTCGATACTACACATACTATATGATATTAATATAGTCTGGTGTAATTTCTTACCATTGCTAGTGGTATTAATTATATTTCCAGGACTTGCTAAGCACCCGCTGTTTTCAAATTGCGGCCTGCGTATGGTGCCAGGTGGTTAGCAACCCCTCAAATGGAAATGTTTCATCTCATCAAAGGAAAGAGAGGGCCCCTCCATATGCACACATTTACTCTATTCAAAGCGTAATCATTGGTTCTCTGATACAATTTACAAAATTACTCAAATTACCTGCAGATTCCTTTAATACGTTGTGCAATACAATGTAGGAGAAGGATAATGGCTGATCCAAGCCTGAAACTACAAACACCATTTCACCATTCTAAGGTACTAAGGTCTTCCACATATGTTGAAATATATATATTGAAATTATATATATATATATATATATATATATATATATATATAAAACAAAGACATTCCTAGTGGTCCCATCTTAAAGGAATAGATCACCCAATTTCTTTATGGCATATTGGTTTCCTTACCTTGTAAACAGTCTATGGGCAAGGTATGACAGTAATCCATGTGATGGTGTTGTTTACCTGCCACTATTTCAAATGCTAACTTTTTATCATTTGTGGCACAAATCCAATGCAGTGGTACATATATTATAAACTTAATCTGTCATGTCCAAATCATCTATAAGTAACTTTATTGAGTTATAAAATAAAAATGTTGATGCTTTAGGTTGATTTGGACGCAATGTGTGAAAATGCTAATATAGGTACCATTGATATGCATTGGATTTCTGCCACTAATACTAAAATGTTAGCATTTGGAATGTTGGCCAGGCAACCTTGTCAATAGACTGCATACATAGTAAGGACACCAAAGGGTAATTTTAGTAATTTGGGTGAACTATCCCTTTAAATTGGGACCCTGTAAAGTCCATAGAGAATAAGAGAACCTCCTCCCAGCTGCCCACTGCACTGAGACGAGGAAACAATGTCAACACTGATAAATTCATGATAATCGATCATTTCAAGAATCATTTCTCTACGGCTGGCCATGCTTTCCACCTGGCTACCCCCACCCTGGCTAACATATCAGCACCACCTGCAGCAACTGGTCACCATAGAAACACATATAGCACATGCTCCAGCAGGTGTATTTCACTGGTCATCCCCAGAGCCAACACCTCCTTTGGCTGCCTTTCCTTCCAGTTCTCTGCTGCCAACAACTGAAACGAATTGCAAAAATCACTGAAGTTGGAGACTTATATCTCCCTCACTAAGCTTCAGCTTTTAGATCAGATTACCGATCGCTGCAGCTGTACACAGCCCATCTGTAAATAGCCCATCCAACCAACGACCTACCTGATCCCCATATTTGTTTTTGTTTTTCTGTTCTTTTGCACACCAGTATTTCTACTTGCACATCCTCATCTGCACATATATCACTCCAGTGTAATTTTCTAAATTTTAATTACTTCACCGCTATTGGCCGATTTACACACTGTATACAGATTCTTCTATTTTGTTATTGACTGAAAGTTTGTTTATCCCATGTGTAACTCTGTTGTTTTTTTCACACTGCTTTGCTTCATCTTGGCCAGGTCGCAGTTGTAAATGAGAACTTGTTCTCAACTGGCCTACCTGGTTAAATAAAGTTTTTTTTTTTAATAAACAGACACTTCCACTGCCCTTTCTTTACTACTTCTATGAAGAAGCAAGACAGATTGTTGTATGAGATGAGAGAGGTGTATTTTGGATCTTTTCAGGAGTGAGGGACGAGTGAGGGAGGGGATCCAGGAGTGAGGAGTGAGGGAGGGGATCATATAAAACTTGTGATTTTCAGAATGTTTGTTCGTCAAAGTTATTAGAGACCACTCAATGCGTTGGTGTGGGAACACTGCCCAATCATATAATATTATTTGTATACCATGATGCTCTCCAGTGTTGTTTCCTTACTATTAGTTAGGATAGTGGAATACACAATGTGCAATTTTGAAATTCACTCAATTAGCCCATGTGAGCAAACATTTTATAGATTGCTAGGTAAGTTACTCTAGCCAGCTACAGTTGAAGTCGGAAGTTTACATACACCTAAGCCAAATACATTTAAACTCAGTTTTTCACAATTCCTGACATTTAATCCTAGTAAAAATTCCCATCTTAGGTCTGTTAGGATCATCACTTTATTTTAAGAATGTGAAATGTCAGAATAATAGTTAAGAGAATGATTTATTTCAGCTTTTCTTTCATTCATCACATTCCCAGTAGCTCAGAAGTTTACATACACTCAATTAGTATTTAGTAGAATTGGCTTAAATTGTTTCACTTGTGTCAAATATTTTGGGTAGCCTTCCACAAGCTTCCCACAATAAGGTGGGTGAATTTTGGCCCATTCTTCCTGAAAGAGATGGTGTAACTGAGTCAGGTTTGTAGGCCTCCTTGCTAGCACAAACTGTTTCAGTTCTGCCCACAAATGTACTATAGGCTAGAGGTCCGGGCTTTGTGATGGCCACTCCAATACCTTGACTTTGTTGGCCTTAAGCCATTTTGCCAAAACTTTGGAAGTATGGTTGGGGTCATTGTCCATTTGTGTCACGTTCGTCGTATTGAGGAGACCAAGGCGCAGCGTGATATGAATACACGTTCTATATTTAATGAAGAAAGAACACTAAAACAAACTTACAAAAAACAACAAACGAACGTGACGCTATATATCAACAGTGCAGACACAGGCAACTAGACATAGACAATAACCCACAATACACACACAATACAAAACAGGCTACCTAAATATGGTTCCCAATCAGAGACAACGACAAACACCTGCCACTGATTGAGAACCATATCAGGCCAAAACACATAGAAACAGACTAACTAGACATGCAACATAGAATGCCCACTCATATCACACCCTGACCAAACAAAACATAGAAACAAACAACTCAAATAATGGTCAGAGTGTGACAATTTGGAAGACCCATTTGCTACCTTACTGATGTCTTGACATGTTGCTTCAATATATCCACATAATTTTCCTACCTTATGAAGCCATCTATTTTGTAAAGTGCACCAGTCCCTCCTCCAGCCAAGCACCCCCACAACATGATGCTGTCACCCCCACAACATGATGCTGTCACCCCCGCCTTTCAGGTTATGTTGATATAGGACTCGTTTTACTGTTGATATAGATAGTTTTGTATAATAAATAAAATAAATACAAATAAAAATAAAAATAAAAATAAAAATGAATTATTATGACATATTATGCTAACCCCTGCCTATTGGTTACTTAGCTTATTCAAGCCTGTCTTAAAATACAACACTACCCCTTAATTAAGACAATAAAAGTTATTTCCCAACATGCTTTTCAAAGGTCTAGAAATGTACAGGTTTGGTGCTCTTGTAGGAACCAATCACTCCCCCATTGCTGACTTCAAATTATCTATAAAAGGGCTGATAACTCACTAACTAGCAAAGGATATGAACACATGTGCGCACGTGGCGACATGTAGCTCTCACTTCGATCTCAAAACAAGCACATCTACTCACGAACGTTCATGCTGTAAACACAGTCCAGTTCAAAGTGAATGGAATCCTTATATGACAATGGTCGATTTGCATGTAGGCCTACTGCAGCTCTGATCGGTTATGCTGCACGGGCTGAGTCCTGCGTGTCAATACAACAGAATCCTACTCCGATGTGTTCTGCCTGCATCAAAATCAATTGCATAGTTATTTTTGCATACTAAGTTTTGCATAGTTAATTTTGTTTCATTATGTTGCATTGAAAGTTACTAATATTGCTTTGATTCGATCACAATTCCCATAGTAAAGGGAAACATTGATAGTGTTACCTAAGGGGGAAAACACTATCCTTGCACCGGCTAATATTTATTGTATGCGTCAGTCCCGGTACCTATATTATAATTTGCATGCTTCACATCCAAATCATCTATAAGTAACATTATTGAGTTACAAAATACATTTTTAGATACTTTAGGTTGATTTGGACATGAAGTGTGAAAATGCTAATATACAGTAGGTAGTATTAACTTGTGTTGGATTTCTACCACAAATGCTAAAATGTTAGCATTTGGAACAGTGGCCATTCAAAAGACTGGTTACATAGTAAGGATACCAACATTTTTTAATAAACTATCCCTTTAAATACCATGAACAGAAACTTCCACTGCCCTTTCTTTATTGATTCTGTGACGAAGCAAGAACGATACCAACTTTGCTGCCGGCAGTATGAGGGAGGTGGATTTTGATTATTTTCAGGCTGCCGCCCAACACCGTCATGTAACCCCCAGCACTGAGGTTTTCAGAATGTTTGTTCATCAAAGTTCTTAAAGACTACTCAAGGAGTTGGTGTCAATCCACTGCCCAATTAAATAATATTATTTATATGCCATGATGCTCTCCAGCGTCTAGGCATAAGCGACATACACGGGAACATTGCCCCAAATTATATTTTTTTATCATGAGGGGGCTATAAATAATACCTACTAAAGCTTGTACAGCAAGAAAGAGAAAAATCTCTCCTTTCTGGTCAAAAAAAATATCATAAGGTGCTGAGGTGTTGTAACTTTTGAGGAAAAAAGCTCATGTACACAGTACAGATATGATATAAATATGAAAACATGACGAATCATAAATAATTAGTTTTTCTATTCAACAAAAGTGGGGGAATATGGCTTGAAATGATTGTAATACTTTCTAAATATAGTAACGATCAAGTTATAAACAGCTTACTATAATATTTGACCTTTCTTATAACTGTAAAATACAGCATTTTAGGTCCAGAGTCCTATGAGCGACACACAGACCCCATTCAAATGCCTGCTGACTCATTAAAACTTCAGCTTTAAGAACAAGGTGATTCCGTCCTTCTGTGACCAAGAGAAAGTGGTCTTGCTTCAATTCTAGGCAATTATGATAGTTGTTTTTATTTTGTGAGCTCGCAATCTCGTCTAAGAACATCACAGTGGGATGAGACTGCGTTTGCTGCAATCTCTAGTCTCTCGTTTCATATGCTACTGTATATTGTAATCAGATTTGCAAGGTTCACAGACAGGGGACTTGGATCCTTTGTCTGGGTAGGCCAGAAAATGTGTCGTGTCGCTCCCTCTGCAAATTAGGTGTCAGACTTCACATACTGCATCTCAGATAAGAGGGGAGAATGGCATGGAAAGCAGGACAACTAAAGCTGTCATGGAGTGTGCAGCAATTGATGTTGCTTCGTTCACAGTGCACTTTGTTGGTTGGAACCATTACAGAACTGCTCAAAGTAGGGGACTAAAGTTTCTACCTTCTTCAGATAGGACTATGCATATTAGTTCAGGTAAACCACTTGACCTAAGGCTTTGATTATAAGTGGAGGATAATTTTGGTCCCCTTTTCTTTTATTTTTTTCTTCCAAGTTTTAACTTCTTTCCAATTACTCAGTATTTTTAATGATGTTGTTTGATTGCAAAACAGGAGAAGTGAGAGAATGGAAATACCATTCATCATATTAAGTTGTTTCTCTTGTGACCTTTGACCTATCAGCTACCAAAGCTCAAATTACACAGAGATCAAATGGATCCATCAGAGATCAAACTGATTTGTACCGATCAATATTTGTTTCCTAAAGAAATAGTGCCCTAGTTCAACCTAAACTGAGATAGCTTGTTAAGAAATCTACCTAGAAACCCTATTCACAGTAGAATACCTTTTCGGATTGTCTGTCAGTAACAGGCAATTTCTTCACCAAATTATTGGTGAAGAGATTAAATGTAATTTTAGATTCCAAATGAGAGATTTGCCATCTACAATTAATTACATTCAATTACCTTGATCTCTAAGGGGGGAAAGTAAGCAGCCATAAACCTTGAATTTGGAATATGTGTTTATCTGTTTCAATTAACTGTTTAATCTGCTACTATAGATGAGATAAAGCTTCATTTCGAAGTCTCCCAGTGTTTTTTTATATACATTTGGATGGTATCAATTAGTTGAAAGGCATATACTTAATTAACTGTGGCATGGGTGCAGTAAGCTTTCACAGACAATAATTCTGCTGCAATAATCATTTGAAGGGGAAATTGACTCAGACTACTACATTTCTTGTTGCAAATCGAATGAGTGATTTGGAATGGATTTTTTTAACTCAGGCTTCCTCCTTTCACTTTTTCAAACAGGCCAGTAATGTGGAGTGAATGCAATGTTGTTGATCCATTTGTATTTTCAAGTATTGTGGTGGCAGCAGCATGTTATAGGTATTCTTGTCACCGGCAGGGACTGGGGAGTTTGTTAGGATCAAAATATATATGAAAGGAGCAAAGCCCAGGTAAATATTTAGAGGAAAACACTCAGTCTTCTGAAAACCTAACCCTGGGAACGAGATTTATTTTTCCACGTGAGAATTACGCTAATTGTAATGAGGAAAACACCAGAATGGCTTTCCAAGAGGTGTGAAAAGTGTTCCTTAAAGGTCCAGTCTCCGTACTGCCTTAAATCTGCTTAAAAATCTGAGACACGGTTTGAGTATTGCTGTCCACCAATGATTCCCAACCAAATTTGTTGTGCTGGTAGAATCATATTCAAAATGACTCATAGCTGTGTCATGACGTTGGCCTGGGGGTAGGTTTATGACAGTCATAAATACCTCTCCCCCCTTTTTCCTCTCTCTACCTTACTGATGTGACGTTTGAAAACCCCTTGGTTAACATAGAGATTCTGGGAACATCAGAAGGTGGGGGAAATGAACTATATTCTGGTAATCCGACCAGTTGAACATATGCGGTGGTACTTAATGAATATGTCAGTTCGGTTGTCATCTGAGACATTCTCATCGATGATAGGATGACATAAACTCTACAGTGGAAAGTCTACACATCAGAGTTATCGGATTCACATGGAATTGTTGTTTAATTTAAATGTTTGAATATAAAATTATTGGTAAAGAGATTAAATGTAATTTTAGATTCCAAATGAGAGATTTGGGTTTTTATAAGGTTAGGGCTCTGCTCAATCAGTGGCCCGCCCCTGTGAAGGGACATGGGTTATACAACTTTTCAAACACGCCCTCCTCTCCCTTCCTATATAAAGCCTTGACGACAATATAACCTCCTGTTCCAAGTATGTGAGGTCTGCAGCCTCTGCGTTAAAAGGACTAACATGTCAACTACAGAACTAAGCCAACCTCAGCATGAGCTTTGATTGCGAATGGTATGAACTTTGAACTCTTATTCACTACACAAGTGACACCTCCTAGCCGTTGAGTTAGCAACAGCAGCTGCAAACACGGTCTAGGAAAGAACCGACAGAGTATCCCGTCTACCACACAACAACGTTACTACAACGTATCCAATTGACCACCAGAGACATTCTTCAAAGGACTCGGTTTGGCAACCCAGCGTTCCATCTACCACCAACCTACCAAAGTGCAGCTCAGAGTAAATATATATTGCATATTCCTTTTCCAACTGGGCGGTAATTTAGAATGCATAAGATACTATATTTACGATAGCACAGCTTCTCCCTTTGTCCCTCAGTCTTCCCGCTCTTTCACTCAAACCCAGCTTCTTTTCTTTTGTGTAACCAGCTGTCATATCTGTGCCGCCCGCTTGGGACGTTTTCCTTGATGACGTCATTTGTAATCAAGGTATAATTCATTCTGTGTATATGTAATTCTGTGTGATTAGTTAGGTATTTAATAAATAAATAATTAAACCCAATTTTGTATTGCTGATTCAACTTGTTAGCCAGGGCTTGTGCAGATAACCAAGAATTTACAACTTTCAGATGAGACTGAATTAAGGTGACGATTAATACTGACTGCTATTGATGTAAAATATTACTAGGTCTTTAAGAGTTTATTCGGAAGATAACAGCTCCATAAATATTATTTCGTGGTGCCCCGACTCTATAGTTAATTACATTTACATGATTAGCTCAATCAGGTAATATTAATTACGGAGAAAGGATTTTATAGAATAGCATGTCATATCACTTAACCCGGCATAGCCAAAGACACGACAGCTGTAATTACTGCCAAAGATCCTTCCACCAAGTATTAACTATGGGGTGTGAAGACATATGCAATCAATACATCCTCATTGTGTATTTGTTAGTAATTTGAAATATGTGCTAGACTTTTCTTTCACTTTGAAAATGTGGAGTAGGTTGCATAGATCAATAGGGGGGGAAAAATCTAATTTTAAGGCCGCAAAATGTGAGGACTATGCAAGGGGTGTGTAGACTTCCAGTAGTGACTGTATCTTAAAGGCTGAGGAACAACCTGTCAAAAAAGCAATCAGTTGAAATATGCGCTTTAATGCAAGTGCAGTGCTAAAAAGTACACAATCTTTTTCGAGAGCCCGGCTCAATTGAAGCAGACAGTGTTTGTATTTCAGCCAAAAATGGCTAGGCAGAGATATTCCCTGATGCCCAGTGCACCGAGTCAATTACCTTATTGGGTTAGGCACCGTAATGGCCTCTGAAGGGCAATAGAAATTAGGAGGTACACTTACACCGAGGTGGGTTGGAACGATCTGTAAATTTTTGTAGCATTAGGTTACACTGCCCTCCCTTTGAATCCACTCATAAAACATGAGGAAAATGCAATGTGTCAATCTCACTCCCTCCCTTGCCTTCATTCTGAGCCAGTGGCGTTGAGTGAACTAGCCATGTCCATTAATGTCACATAATGACGTATGTCACATAAGTCCACTGGCCCCCTGTATAGCCGTTGCTCGCAGGGGTCCCTGGGATTAGTCACCAGTAAAGTGAGGGCCATTTATGAATGTAACACGAGGAGGGGAAAATTCGAGGATAATAAATATGCATAGATAATGAGGCTTATTTTCCCTCCCAGCAAGTCTTTGTGAACAGCTGTGTTCTCGTCCTCAAGGACTTCAACTGATCATATCTGCTTTGGATCATGAATAACTTTGAAATAGAAAGATGCGGAAATAGGTTATGTCTACAAAGTCATATCATGTCACCACAGTTGAACAGAATCCTCTTTTACAGATATGATAGAAGCTCATGTTTTCTAAAAGTGCATGCCAGTGTTTTATAGATTATGAAGTGGTTTTGTAATGTGGTTTTTGTAATGTTCCATTTTTGCCTGTGGCAAAGCGATGATTGTCTTCTCTTTTTCTAATTCCCATCAAATTGCACTATATTACCTCAATTCAGAGACGGCAAATGTCTGTGAGCATTTCATTCCATTTCACACTGTTTATTTCATCAGTGATACACAAACAATTATTTTTCTACCCATTGAGCTTGGGGGGCTTTCGACTGTTTGGAAAATCCATCTTGATGACAAAGTATTGAACATGGACTGTGGGGAAAATCGGTAAGCACATTCATTTTGTTTGAGTGAAACTATTTAGGGTTACTAAAGAATATTCAAACAAAGTAAACTTATTGAGTCTCTTTTATACTGTTGTTAAGGTTCCAAAGGTCCATTGTTGATGAACTTTGTGAAAGGAGAAGTTAGATAGGTAAACACAATTGTGTGAAATCATCTTGTACACCATGCCCATACTCCATAACTATTCAACACTTAGTGTTAATTATGGTGCTCCACAATGTGTTGAAAGACCTGTACAACCAAAATGGTTCACAGAATCAAGACTTTCTGGAAAAAAATTAATTACTGGTGTAGTCTAATTTTCAGCAAAGATGGAGTGAAACCATAGACCTTCACGAGAATAATAAGATCATACATATTATACTACATACATTGTCTTTAGAATGTCTTTACACCCTTTGACTTTTTCCACATTGTGTTGGTTTACAGCCTGAATGTTTATTCAATTGAGATTTTGTGTCACTGGCCTACATACACACAGTATGTTTGTAGACTTTTTTACAAATTAATAAACAATGATGTGTCATAAAGTTTTCAACCCCATTGTTATGACAAACCTAAATAAGTTTAGGAGTAAAAATGTCACATAATAAGTTACATGGACTCACTCTGTGTGCAATAATAGTTGCTGAAGAATTCTATGGCACATTATTTAATTGTCAGCCATTTATATAATTAATGCAAGATAGTGCTAGTTTGACCACCAGAGGGGATTGTTGAGAAGCATTTCATAGTCTTGTAGCTTAATTAATTTGATTATGGTGTTTCTATTCCAAGAAAATAAAAAAACGAAACCCTCAGGTTTTCCGTTAGGATGGAACGGAAGATATGGCGCTGTACAACGTGCCGGTCGGGAGTAGGTTACAGAACTAAGAGCATAAGAGGATTAGAGGATTCTAAGGATTCTAAGGGGCATAACATTTCGACACCCTAATTGTAGTGTAACCAATACCCAAACGGAGATTCAGTGAAAATAAAAATCTCTCTGATTTATCAATACCAGTCTCTGCTTGTCTCAGAGCAGCGCAAAAACAATGCTGAAATTGTTATTGCTTCAAATCCTATTGTGAGACTCTTTTCTTCTACGGTAGGCCTACAGTATATCTACAAATATTATTTTAAATGGCGTGACTCTCCACCAATAATTACATTTAGAGGATTGGATTCTAAATTAATATCTGAGGGGCAGTTTTCATTATGGTAAATCAGATCTGTGTGAATATGTAAGGAGCATTTATATAATTCTAAATTAATGAATAATAATAATAATCATTGCTTTGTTTAAAAATGGCATGATATTTTGGAGATTATTTCATTTTCATTTAACCTAGAGGGAGGGAGAAAAGGGCCATTCTTGAACATTGGGTGAGAAATTCTCTCTAATTTGTAAATAAATTCGATTTGTTTTTTAGGATTATTTATTTCTGGAGAAACCAATAGCCGTTTTATGGGTTTCCCAGCACAGGTATCGAACCAGCATCTGTAGCAACGCAGTTTTCACTGTGATGCATTGTCTTAGGCCTTTGCGCCACTCGGGAAGCCCCATCCACAAAGTTTTTAATGCTGATCAATTGCCTTGCACAAAGTATCAAAATACAGAGAGTTGTTGGTAAAGCTATATTGTCCTGCTAATAGCCCATAATGAGCTATTATAATACCGCACATGGTGTCCGGGACAACGTAACCAAAATGTTTCTTTATTAAAAGACTATCAGAAAAAATGTTGGTACTTATTTATTTTAATCCAAAGCCATGAATGAGTGAGTCACTCAGCTTTAAATAGGTGCCGGGGCTATATGACTGTGCCATCAACCTGATTATATATAACGATATTTTGGAGATAATTTTGTAAAAAAAAATGAAAGTGAGCGATTGTAATCTAAATAAATGGCAAAATAATATTTGTAAAGGCCAAAACATTTATTTCTGTTTTCAGAGGGAGAGAAACACTGGGCCAATTGTTCGCCGCCATATGGGACTCCCTATCATGGTCGGAATGTATACATAATGATAATAATTTTTACAGTACATACTGTAGTAAACATGGTAAAGTGCCTAATTCCTTACACAAGGGAGAGCAAGCCATGTCCAGACTTTCTCGGTGACCTCAAGTACTCATTAACCCTGGCTTTAATGCTTTTTCGGGTTGCATTAGTCATGGACAGAAACTTCTGAGACACAGTATTAATGATGAACACCCAGAGGTTCAATGGTAAGCCACATTTGCCTCGGGATCCATCCCGGTTGGTATTCTGTCTCCACTCGTGGTATCTCTGTTTGGTTACACATCCTTGAAATAGCAGAACAGCATAACGTTCCGGGCGGCCATTGCTGTGCCTTTTGAGCAGTTGGTCAAGTTCTGTTGTCAGAAGAGGAATGGAAATGTCAGGGTGAACTGATGACCTGACGAATCCGCCAAGTATGTTGACCAAGCCCGTCGGAGATGGAGTTCCAGAGCTCACAGGTGTGTCTGACATGGATTGTGTCTCCATCTCGTTCCTCGCCCTCTTCAATGTGTCATTCTCTGCCTGACTCTCCGCCAATGCCTCCTGACTCTCTGCCAATGACGAGTGACTCTCTGCCAATAGCGCCTGGCTCTGGACCAATTCATCAGCTGTCGCCCGTATCTCTGCCCTCAGATGATGTTTCTCTTTCTGCCTACAATGACTCGATCTCGGTCTTCAAAGTTTGAATCGGATCCATGTGCACATCAGATAAGCTGAATGGTACCCGCCCTGAGCTCCCATCGATTACAGTGGCCTATGATAGAAATGGTAGATCAATTAAGACTTAAAAGTGACTACAACACACAAATTCTGCATACACATTTTAAGAATATTTTTATTTGGCCTTTATTTAACTAGGCAAGTCAGTTAAGAACAAATTCTTATTTTCAATGACGGCCTAGGAACAGTGGGTTACCTGCCTGTTCAGGAGCAGAATGACAGATTTGTACCTTGTCAGCTCGGGGGTTTGAACTTGCAACCTTCCGGTTACTAGTCAAACCTCTAACCACTAGGCTACCCTGCCGCCCCAATATAGCAAAACTAACTTTCTTGGCAACCATACGTTTTTTTTCAGTGCGGCCAGTTGTCCAGCCCCTGTCCACTGATCTTAGCAGATGGTTGTCTTGTCGGCATGGTTGTATGCTCTGCAAAAACACATTCACATTTTTAGTACACAATATTTTTATTTTTATTTAACCTTTATTTAATTATCGATTTAATTACACAGTATGCCTACACATTGATACACACATTCATTATTTGAAAGAAAATGCTCCGAAACCAAAATACCTTTAGTTTTGGTGATCCTCTTAGCTCCGGCTCATTTTCAAACCTGGAACGGGTAGCACGATGCCAAGAAGCTGGCTTGATGAAAACGATGTACATGTTGTCTGTTCTTTTAGGTCGCAATGTCATTTTTTTAGATAAACAACTCGTTTTTGAATGGTAACTGTGTTAAGGCTGGAATTTGGGGCGGGGTGAGGAGTACTGGAAAGGTACTACAGTACATCCTGTTAACATTCTTTATTGTACTCACAAGGTCTCAAATAATGTATCTACCTTTCCAATTACTTTTAGAATTTGGGATTTACAAATGTGTGCTTTTCATGTCATTTTTTCGTTAAATCCAGTTCGGATTAAAGTTTAACTTTTGACTGATGCCTTTAGTGAGAGGTCAAATGCTTTAATATTTAATCATTTCTGCCCTCCGAATTCATATCTAAGGGGCATTTTTCACACCATTATAAGTTACATTGTTTTAGTTTGAATGTGCAGACAGGCACTAAGAACAGCTGGAGCATTTCCCTAGTCAGCGCCATTATTAATGCAATGCCCCTTAAAGTGTTGCTCTGTGCTACCCAGTGGGGCGGGGTGGGGGTCTTCTGTGCGCTGCCCTGGGTCTAGTCCCATGCCTCCTGCCCTTGTGCCTTGAACCTTGTGCGCCTACTGCTATCACAGTGGATAACGCTGGAGAACAGCAAGGCAATCCCATTGTGCGCCACTCGGGAGCCATGACCAATATGGCCAATATACTGTATATTGTTCTGCTAGAAACGTTGTTTGCAGAATTAGCAGCCTGCTACGCTTGTGAAAAACAGGGTTAATAGCAAAAAATCCAAACATTTACTCACCCTAATTGTAGTCTAAGTTTCTCTTAGAATAAAAACCTTAGTGTAACAGCAGTTTTAGTAAGTAATACTGACGAGTAGTAACAAAATAATAAGTGTATTTCTTCGGGTGTGCACTGCAAGACAAAGAATTAGCAATTCTTACACTATTGTTCTAAATTCAATCACTTTCTTCATCCTCAGCATTCAGTTCTTTGAAATTCAATTTTAAAATTGTGCACAATTATCAGTTTCCATGTGGTTTATGTTGCCCATTCATTGTCAGTTAGAGACAAGGTAGCGCCTTGGGACCCAAAACCATAATCATGGCTCTAATTCCCCCTTGCGCTGGTCTGGAGTAATGAAGTAGTGATGCAGGGTACCGTACTAAACCACAAATGACCAAAGTCCTGCAGCATAATCACAAAACTTTTAGTTGAGCAACCACTGTATCTGTAAGATCTCTCAGTGGAGCAGTGGATTTCAAACACAGATTCAACCACAAAGACCAGAGAGGATTTCAAATGCCTTTTATAAAGCAGACATTGAAAATCCTTTTGAGCATGGTGAAGTTATTAATTACACTTCGGATGGTGTATCAATACACACAGTCACTACAACGATACAGGCACTCTTCCTAACTCACTTGCGGAGAAGAAGGAAACCGCTCAGGAATTTCACCATGAGGCCAATGGTTACAGTTACATAATGCAATGGCTGTGATAGGAGAAAATTGAGAATGCCTCAACAACATTGTCGTTACACCACAATACTAACCTAAATGACAGAATGAAAACGAGGAAGCCTGTACAGAAAAAAAATATTCTATAACATGCATCCTGCCTTTAATTAGGCACTAAAGTAAAAGAGCAGAACATTTGTCAAATAAATTAACTTAAGATCCTGCCTGAATACATAGCATTATGTTCGGGGAAATCCAACACAACACATCACTGAGTACCACCCTTGATAATTTCAAGCATGGTGGTGGCTGCATCATGTTACGAGTATGCTTGTCATCAGCAAGGATTATGGAGTTTTTTTAAATAGAAAGAAACAAAATAGAGCTAAGCACAGCCAAATTCCTAGAGGAAAACCTGCTTTCCACCAGACACTGAGAGACAAATTCACCTATCAGCAGGTCAATAACCTAAAACACCAAGCCAAATATACACTGGAGTTGCTTACCAAGACGACATGTAATGTTCCTGAGTGGCCTAGTTACGTTTTTGACTTAAATCAGTAAAATTATATGTGGCAAAGCTTGAAAATGGCTGTCTAGCAATGACCAACAAAGAATTTAAAAAAAAAAATGTTGTGCAAATATTGTACATGCCAGGTGTGCAAAACCCAGAAAGACTCACAGCTGTAATCACTGCCAAAAGTTAATCTAATATGTACTGACTCAGGGGTGTATTTCATTCTCAATAAATATGCCCAAAAATCTGCAAACATGTTTTCATTTTGGGATATTGTATGCAGACGGGTGAGATAAAAACATATTTTTAATAGATTTTGAATTCAGGCAGTAACACAACAAAATATGGAGTAAGTCAAGGGGTATGAATAAGTTATGATCTTGTTATGCCAGTTGCATAACATATGATATGCATCTGTGACATAACGCTGGCAAACTGTACAGGTTGGAACATAGACTACATTTTAGACCAAATCGTTTTGGCAAAACTGAAAATATAGCACTTTCCATTAAATGTCCTTTCCTGCAAGCTACTAGTAAACATTTTGAATGTATGATGTCAAAGTGACCATCCATGGTGCTGAATTCTCCAGAATAATAACTGCACAAGATTGTCACATTTCAATTCCTCTCCTGTACAGTCTTGAATTTTAATGAGTGACATCTTACATTCAAAATATCTCAATGCATGCAATGGTTATGTAATAAACTAGTATATACCATTACAGGCATATCACCTTCATGCATTGATAGTCTACTCCCATCTCAGTATTGATATTCAGGTACTGTCTTCATAAAGCATTTCTGAGTAGAAATGCTGATCTAAGATCAGTTTACCCTTTTTGATTATAATGAATAAAGCAAAGCCAGTTCAGGCAGGGAACCCAAGTGTTTGTGTCCGCTGATAGCATCAGCTGATATTGCACCAATTACATCCATCACTCCACCTTTAGATGACGGTCTATTTCAGTTGAGCATTTCTGCACAGACATTCTCTGATGGCTGCCGAACGCAAGCTATGCGCTGGTGTTTCTTGCTACCTATGACGCTGCTGTAACATGCAATACTCACTATGGATTGTCACCACCACCCCAGCCTCCACCTTTTTGGCTCTGCTTTTGTTCCAGTCAGGGGGATTGGTGTACTGTAGCCATACCACACTCATTGCCTGTAGTTTATTATTACGGTAATGATTAAGACTTGCTATTGCAGTCAGCTTCCCTGAAGCTGCTGAGCCTAGCGCCAAGATCTAATCAAATCAAACTTTATTTGTCACTTGCAATGAATACAACAAGTGTAGACTTTAACGTGAAATGCTTACTTACAAGCCCTCAACCAACTGTGCAGTTCAAGAACAGTTTAGAAAATATTTAACAAATAAAGTAAAGTAAAGTTTTAAAAAATTATAATAAAAAATAACACAACAACATAACAACAATGAGGCTATATACAGGGGGTACCGGTACAGAGTCAGTGTGCGGGGGTACAGGTTAGTTGAGGTAATTTGTACATGTAGCTAGGGGTGAAGTGACAATGCATAGATAATAAACACAGAGTAGCAGCAGTGTACAAAACAAATGGGAGGGGGGAAAAAACAATTGTCCGGTGACCATTTGATTAATTGGTCAGCAGTCTTATGGCTTGGAGGTAAAAGCTGTTAAAACCTCTTGGTGTTAGGGGGATATTTTGTCAGGAAAATATGCTAGAATATGCATATAATTGACAGCTTTGGATAGAAAACACTCTAACGTTTCCAAAACTGTAAAGATATTGTCTGTGAGTATAACAGAACTGATGTTGCAGGCGAAAGCCTGAGAAAAATCCAATCCGGAAGTGCCCCAGGATTTGAAAGCGCTGCGTTCCAATGACTCCCTATTCAGCTGTGAATGTACCATCAACAAGCTTACGCTTTCTACGTATTCCCCAAGGTGTCTACAGCATTGTGACGTAGTTTTACGCATTTCTGTTGAAGAATAGCCGTAGGCGGCCACATTGCGTAAGTGGTCACATGGTGCCTCCGAGAGAGATTCTCGCGTAAAATACAGAGGTAGCCATTACTCCAATCGGTCCTAGTGAAAAACGAATTGTCCCGAAGGATATATTATCGAATAGATATTAGAAAAACACCTTGAGGATGGATTCTAAACAACGTTTGCCATGTTTCTGTCGATATTATGGAGCTAATTTGGAATATTTTTCGTCCGGACGATTTCTCAGCCAAACGTGAAGAACAAACAGAGCTATTTCGCCTACAAAAATAATATTTTGGGAAAAAATGAACTTTGGCTGTCTACCTGGGAGTCTCGTGAGTGAAAACATCCAAAGTTCATCAAAGGTAAAAAATTTAATTTGATTGCTTTTCTGATTTCTGTGACAAGGTTGCCTGCTGCTAGCAAGGCATAATGCTATGCTAGGCTATGATAAACGTACACAAATGCTTGTCTAGCGTTGACTGTAAAGCATATTTTGAAAATCTGAGATGACAGGGTGATTAACAAAAGGCTAAGCTGTGTTCCAATATATTTCACTTGTGATTTTCATGAATAGGAATATTTTCTAGGAAGATTTTTGTCCGTTGCGTTGTGCCGAGCAGTTGCCATACCAGGCGGTGATGCAACCGGTTAGCATGCTCTCGATGGTGCAGCTGTGTAACCTTTTGAGGATCTGCTAAATCTTTTCAGTCTCCTGAGGAGGAATAGGTTTTGTCGTGCCCTCTTCACGACTGTCTTGGTGTGTTTGGAGTGCTTTGAGTACATGTCCTGGTAATCCATCTGGCCCTGCGGCTTTGTGAATGTTGACCTGTTTAAAGGTCTTGCTCACATTGGCTACCGAGAGAGTTTTCACACAGTCATCCAGAACAGCTGATGCTCTCGTGCATGCTTCAGTGTTGCTTACCTCGAAGCGAGCATAAAAGGCATTTAGCTCGTCTGTATTGTATTGCAATATTGTAATTTACTTCTAGTAAATGGTTAAAAGAATATGTGGCGTTTACATGGACATTGGGGATCTTATCGAGATCAGCACTTCTACTCTGAGCCACTGGGATTTATTTTATTACACTAATAAGAAAGGTAGTGGTTGTTGACCTCTACTTGAGTAATTCTATCCCATGTAAGATAAAGTAGGTGTCTGTGATGGATGTGTCTGTGCAGATTTTTAAGGATGCCACACCAAGGGTCTAAAAGGGGCCACACTCTGTTAGGTTAATGACATGACCTGCAGGTGACCTTTACCTTGTATGTTTTATTCATAGTCTCAGCACACTTAAAAGTAGCTGACTCGGGAACTCCGTCGGTGCACTTACAAACCCAGGGAGTCTTGGCAGTGAGTGAGAACCATTACCATCAAACTGTTTTTCCTGATGGACATGAGGCTTACTTTACCTGAGCTTGCACAAGCTTGAGTACAGTAACCTAATGTTGCATGTCGTCTGCAGGGCTGTAGACTGTTGTTTATATTTCTTGAAGTGCAAAGTAGCAGATATTTCCAACGAATGCTATTCTTACGATTTTCTATCACGTACTGTCAGTGTCCCCACCAACTGACTCTGTGCGTGTACGTATTGTATATGCCACTGAATAATACCATCTAGTTATGATTAAAAGGAAAGACACTTTATCTCTGCAAGACATAATGTCGGAGCTATTGCTTGACACACCAATGCGCCCCCATAACTTCCTGTATTGTGCAATAGCTCCAAGGAGCAGCTTGTCTGCTGCAAGCACTTCATTTGATACATTGCATTCACAGCCATACCCACAGAGATGTAATAGAATTTATAGAGTGATAGTTGAATTACGTTTTCCCTCTGCAAGGCCCTCTGAAAGAGTGGTAAGAGACATTGGGACCAAATTGATTTCAGAGCCTGAATTACCGGATGGAACAAATGGTAATATTCTGTTTTGAATTAAAGTTTGAACACTCATTAACAGTGTCATGCACTATTAAAATAATGACTGAGTGAGATACCCCCAATGTAACATGACAGATGCGCAGGATGTGGTGGGGCCCACCAATTGTCATTGACAATGCAAAGGACATACTCTATAGTTGTGTTTTGCATTGAGATCGGCTTTATCCCCATTTGATACATTTTGCATGATGCAAAATGCATCATACGGGGATAATGTAAGCATTTTGAAAGTTACATATCTTGAAAACTTGATTGCTGACAAGCAATGGGGACGACGTCAACAATGAACTAATGAAATACATCACAACAAATACCAAAATATAGTTTTGGGGTGGAATTTCCCTTTAAGAAGCTGATAATAAAAATGGGCTTCTTCTATACAAATAAGTCCTGTCACGTTAAATAGTAGAAAGCCTATTATTCAGTCGATGTTCCCATCAGTCCTAGACTATGGCGACATCATCTATATGAATGTAGTTACCACTTCATTAAAGTAGTTAAGATGCAGTTTATCATATATCACTGTGCTTTATTACAGGTGACAATTGTAGTACTCATCACTGCATTCTCTACCAGAAATTGGATGGCCTTCTGATGTCACTTAGGTTACTTGTAATTATTTTTCATTTATAAATCCCTTTTACCAAAAAGTCCCACTGTAATCTAACATTATTACTAAAATGTAGACATACGAGTTACCACATCCGGTCTCGGGGATGGCTAACTCTGGAAGTTATTTTTCTTGCTCCTTATTTGTGTAATGGTCTTCAAAATATTCGTACATTTGATGTTTTGGTGGTTCTACGGCAATTCAGAAAGTTGATTGAGGACCTTACCACTGATGAATGTGTTTGTTTTTTTACTACAGTGTTTTCTTTCTCCTTGCATTTGGTATTTACATTTTGATGTGTGCACATTCTGTAATTTATGTAACGCAGGGCTCATGTGTAAAAGAGACCTTGGTCTCAGTATGACTCCCTGATAAATAAAGGTTCAATAAAATGTGTGGGCATAGCCCAACAACAGAATGGTGTGGGCGCATACGGCTCATAAAAAATATGAATGCGTGCAGAACGCTGATTGGCCAGCTCATCCTCCTCAGGTGGATGACACCATCGTCTATGAGGAAATAAACGTTTGAGGTGGGGTTTTTGAAAGAAATGATTAGCCAATTTATGCCTTCACCACAAATACTACAATAGCATGAGTCAACAACATTATTTGGGTATCTGTTAACAGAATATCAACTTTTAAAAGTGAGATTTTCACTGGACAATTACTTTGAGGTCCATTTCTGAAAGTGGAATGAATTAAATGTAGCTATTCAAAAGCCAATTGTGTCATTGCTCTCACAGTAATACACTTGGATTTTTCCGATGCTAAGCTACATCAATGAATTTAATCATACCAATCTGGAATTCAGCCCTATCAGTGATAAAATGGCCATTACTCACCATTACCAGGTGGGAAGAAATGTAATAGTTTCCTTTAAGTCCTACTGTACCTGCATATGGATAAGGTGATTCATGATGTGTCATGTCTGCTGTCTCCTTATTCCCCAATTAAGGTAGTGTCTGGTTCAGCAGAGAGATTGTCAAACAAGTCATTTTGGCGGGATTGTGTAGAATGCCTCAAGCAGTATGAATTCCATTATCACCACATTTTGCCTCAGGGAACACTTATTGTCATACAGCTGCAAATGTGGAGGATTGAAAGGGCAAAACACAGATTATTCTCAAGAGCTAAATGGCTACTGTAAATATAAATGATTGTCATGGCGATGGCGTTACTCCATTGTCAGTTCATGCTTGCTGCTATATATATGCTTTAAAGACCTAATTTGTCACTTACCAGTGCTCTGCGCACGACAGCGAAAGATCTGTGATATATTTGATAAATTCAGTGAATTCCAATCTGGAATGAATTATTCCAAATGTATCGATTTTGGCGCCAGCGAGTCAAACATGATATACAGTGGGGCGTACACATTTGACACCAGTTTAATCCACACGAGTAAGCAATATCTTTGAGCCCTAGGGTCCACAATGAGTCGTGCAGAGTGACAGCACATATTCAGTGCAGGGAAACTCAGTCCCAAGTATCCACTATATGTTCTGCAATTTATCCAGTAATTCATGGCGGATCTAAAGTTAACATGACTTTCATTACAAGTCTCCCTGTGTGAAGGTGGGACATCCCCTCCCAATGAAGATTTATATGAAAGTGTTTTTAGAAATCGAAGAATCTAATAGATATTCATGGTTCACCACTTTTTAAATCCAAAGGGAGAAGAAACATCTGCGGAGAATATTGTTGAATAAGTCTTTCAATTTGTCAAACGCATAAAGCAAACGCGCTGAATATTGTCTTTATCAGAAAATAGATTTGAAATTAAACATTAATGTGCAGGCACTACTACAGTTGATACACACTCCTGGTAATAAACATGATCTGTTATGAATTACACTAAAATGTCCATTGCCATCCATTTCCGATGAATCAAGAAGACCATAATAATTCTGAATGTCCTAAAAAAAAGCTGCATAAACTCACCTTATACACTACAGTTCCAAACCCTGTCAAACCACTCTTTGGTATTGTGACGCATTGAAGTTGTACCAAAGAAATGCCTTAATGGAGGTCAAGGTAATATTATCTGAAATCTTACATGTTTTTTTCATATACAGTATTGGATTGTTCACTATCATCCGCTAACATTACCAGTCTTACTGCCTTCTATGAAGACAATCTCCTAGTTTGACGGTACTACCCTTACTGTACTTTATCAATGACTATGCCATGATGAATTGATGAGTAAATTGACCATGTGATATACTGTGCAAGACTACTGGCTTAAGAAAGTAAGGGTCCTGAAAAAAGTTAGATACACAATACAGTATAGGATATGGTACGGCCTGTTTTGTCAATGTACATCATTGATCACAAACAAAGTTTCCCCTGTACTTTTCTGCACAGCACGGGTAACTGAGGAAGAGGTCAGTGGAGGTAAGCCGTGTTCGGAGTGGAAGGCCTGGATATTCTATCCCGATCGCTAAAACACAGATTGCTTCCCTCACATAATTAGAATTTCTAGATCTTTCTGGACCTTGCTTATCAATGTGTATAGGTATGGCACTGGGTCAGGGAAGAATTCGTTTAATTTCCATTATTCGATGACCTACAGTAGCAGACATATCTATCCAGGATTATTCGCGCTGACAGAATTTTACATATTACCTGTTTATACAGCTAATATTTACGGAGGCAATTTGCTGCAAGAGCGTTTTACTGGGTGTACAACAGCAGTTCTACACCGGGAGACTTAAGTCTGCGGACAGAAGAGCTGATGGACTAATAACTGGTTGATTTCTGTACTGTCACAGTACCTTTAAAAAGTGCATAAAAAAGCTGAGTTAATTAAATGAAAGCTGAAAGTTATTGTTCTTTGCCAGGCCAGCATAAAAGAACCCGAGCATCAGGGATAGGGATATAGGGATGGCATTCCGCCAAATAAAACAGTACACTCTTTTAAAGTAAGTAAATGGATTGTCAATATAAGACATTGTGTTTCCTGTGTTGAGTTCCGGATATTTACATTAATATTTATCTAACAATTACACTAATCTCAGATCCAGACACCCCATTCAACCAATATTTACCTGTATTCAGAAGTCAACAAAGAAATGCATGGCTTTTTAGACAAAAAGTTCAAAACAATGAACAAACACAATTTGATCGGCAGTCTAGCGTTCGGATTGAAGACGGTAAAGGATGGACACAATATGTCTATTTATCAGACAGATAAAGAAAGAAACTCTGACTCGCTGCTTCTCAAGGGTAAATAAGAAGAGTAGTTACAGAAGCAAAATCATTGTGACAATACTATATCAGTTGTAGACAACACAACAAACGTAAAGTAATGTTTTATGGCCAGTGACATCATAGGGCACAGTACGTCTCCATTCCCTGTGATTTCAGAGGGTCGGCCAACAAAACGAGAAACCAGGTCTGGCCCCTCTCGTCTCCCCCTTGACTCCCTGTGATGTAATTAGGTCCGCAGCAGTGCAGCTGAGATCATTTCAGTTTCCCCGCAAAACTTTGGAGCCAGATTGGACTCCGAGAGTCCATATTAGAGGGAAGAACAATAGTTTATCTTAGAGGTTGATGATAATGAGTTCAGGATCACTAACCACACAAACAATACCCTTAACAGATGGGAGACAACAAGTAGCAGCTGCCGAGGCATTGAAGTGTGACTCGCCTCGGAGAGTCACTAAATAAAACTCACTTCTGTCGGGTATATTCTTACGGGGACGGTCACTTCGATGACATCGTTGGAGACAGTCCAACCTGTGGCCGGAGACTGGAGATGACTGGGGCCAGCAGGTGGAGGAGGAAGAGGAGGCGACAGACCTGTTCAGGCATGTTCACCCTCAAGGACACCTTGATTTGATCCAATGCATGATTCATTACACAATTCATGACTAACTTGAACAAGCTGACCAAGGACGGCCAAGGTGACTGCCAACTTCTAAAGATAGTGTAGCAAAAAGGTGTTCTTGAGCTCTAACTTGCTGAACTACATTTTGGTTTGCAGAGAACTCAGTTACGATATAATACGTTCTACTGACAATGTGTTCTACAGCACACAAAGGCTCAGACACAAAGAGAAATACAGAACATATGATTGAATATGTTCTATAGTTTGATCCTGACTCACTGAAAAAAACTGTAACAAAATCCCTGAACAATGAGATTGTCTGAACACGACTCGCTGATGCAGGCTTAACTGAAAATGAAAGAATAAACTTCATTTTTCTCGCAAAAGTAATACAACATATACTGTATGCTGCCATATTGTTCAAACACTCATCAGACAAACCTGTCTATTATTTATAGGGTGGCAGGTAGCCTAGTTGTTAAAAGTGTTGGGTCAATAACAAAAAGGTTGCTGGATTGAATCTCTGAGACAACTAGGTGAAAATTCCTTCTGTACCCTTAAGGCACTGAACCCTAAATGCTCCGGATAAGAGCGTCTACCGAAATGTAATGATTTCTTCATTAATATAGTCATTGTTTTATTCATTTTTAATCAGTCCAATCGTCTAGCTGACCTTAGATGAAGGTGATGCATTTCACAGGAAAGCATTTTTTGATTTCTGATGGGAATAAAAAGTGCCTTAAGTATTGTAATACATTCAGCAAATGATGGCTAGCACGTTTGGCTGATCCACTCTTTCAGAGTCCATGAAAACAGCCAGCAGCATAAACACAAAAGTGCCAAACAAACAGATTTTAAAGGTCCCTTTGATTAAGGTAGCAGATTAATCTCAATAAAGAGTCATTCAAAGTAATACCCAATGGCTTTAAGGGCCCAAAAGGAAAGCTTGCATGGTCAAAAAAAGATTCATAAATCAATGGGGGGTATACTTTTTATGAATCCTGTTAGTATGCTGTATGTGTTGAGGTAGTATAGGTGCAGCCAGGGTAAATAGGAGCAATACCATTTCTCTGGACACTTGAGGAAACATCGCTCTGTGTAACACTGCTTCTTGCAAAATCACCAGTCTGAGACTACTCTATGTGCCGGTCAGTGACTCTGTCAGAGCGTGACTGAGAGAGGTCACAGCAAAATGTTCAGGCTTGAATGTATTGTTACTACATGACAGCAGAGTAAGAAAGTTAGACGTTATAAAAAGGGGAAAGAAGTGTTGAGGTGGCAGACTGTATAGCATGAACCAACCTCACCAAAATACCACGTTCTCAATGGAATTACAAAACAAAAAGCTAGAGATACATTGAAGTGTACCTACTGTGATTATGCTTTCTGTTTCAGTACTAAATGGCCAGACTGGTACCATCCTATTTGAAATGTTTAAACATCCCTACAGCAATTGTTTTCTCTCTGCCAACGGCATGGGATACAGCGTCACCATCCAACGCGGCTACCAAATCTCACCCATCCCCTTGGAGGCATAGGCCCTGCCCAATCAGATCTCTTCCCATCTCCTGCTACGGACTCCCAGTTAGACTCACGTTTGTTGTCAAGGCCCTATAATGAACTCTGACACATCACAGTAAGCAAGACAAGCAAACACACGTCTGGTGCATCCCATCACAAACAAAATATCACATGCACACACCACACACTCGCACACACACACACGTGCTCGCTCGCACGCACACACACATTCACGCACAAACACACACACACTCGCCCACACACTCACCACCATTGGAAGATGTCTATTCATTCGTAGGGTTCAACAGACTAGAGGTCACGAGTCTGTGACTTGTTCTGCCAGCGTATGGCATCCATACTACACCGGACAAAAATATTAACACAACATGCAACAACTTTAAAGCTTTTACTGAGTTACAGTTCATATAAGGAAATCAATCAATTTAAATGAATGAATTCATTAGGCACCAATCTATGGATTTCACAACTGGGAATAGAGAAATCCATCTGTTGGCCACAGATAAAAGGTAGGAGCGTGGATCAGAAAAACAGTCAGTATCTGTTGTGACCACCATTTGCCTCTTGCAACGCAACACATCTCCTTCGCAACAGAGGTGATCGGGCTGTTGATTGTGGGCTGTGGAACATTGTCCCACTCCTCTTCAATGGCGGTGCAAAGTTGCTGGATATTGGCTGGAACCGGTACACGTTGATCAAGAGCATCCCAAACACGCTCAATGTCTGGTGAGTATGCAGGCCATGGAAGAACTGGGACGTTTTCAGCTTCCAGGAATTGTGTAGAGACCGCTGCGACACGGGGCCGTGCATTATCATGCTGAAACATGAGGTGATGGCGGCAGATGAATGGCACTACAATGGGCCTCCGGATCTTGTCACAGTTGCTCTGTGCATTCAACTGGCCATCGATAAAGAGCAATTGTGTTCGTTGTCCTTAGCTTATGTCCGCCCACACCATAACCCCACCGCCACCATGGGGCACTCTGTTCGCAAACCGCTCGCCCATTTTTCCAATCACCTCCCGTGTGCTTCGTTCCCCATGCTGCAAGGATCTGACGTATGTCTTCTCTTTGAAGAAACTGTGATCCCAAAATGTTAATTGATACCTTGCTGCCTTAGAGCCACAATTCAGAGATTTATAGTCAGCTAGATATATTGTTTTTCCCATTAGCACAATGCTAGTCAAAAGTTCCATATGTCCACATTCTGCTCAAAGACTCATTGATGTAAAACACCATATGGAGAGAGAGAGAGGATAGTTGGAATTGACTGTTGGATAGGGATTGGTACCTACAGTGCCTTCAGTAAGTATTGACCCTTGACTTATTCCACATTTTGTTGTGTTACAGCCTGAATTCACACATCTAAACACAATACCTGATAATGAAAAAGTTTAAACATGTTTTTAGAAATATTTGTACATTTATTGAAAATGAAATACATACATATGTCATGTACATACAGTACCAGTCAAAAGTTTAGACCCACCCACTCATTCAAGGGTGACTACTTTGAAAAATCTAAAATATAAAATATATTTCGATTTGTTTTAACACTTTTTTTGGTTACTACATGATTCCATAGTTGTTATTTCATAGTTTTGAGGTCTTCACTATTATTCTACAAGGTAGAAAATAGTAAACATAAAGAAAAACCCTTGAATGAGTAGGTGTGTCCAAACTTTTGACTGGTACTGTAAGTATTCACACCCCTTTGCTATGACACTCCAAATTGATCTCAGGTGCATCCAATTTCCTTTGATTATCATTAAGATGTCAGTACAACTTGATTGGAGTCCACCTGTGGCCAATTCAATAGTCTGGACATGATTTGGAAAGGCACACACCTGTCTATTTAAGGTCCCACAGTTTACAGTGCATGTCAGAGCAGAAACTATACCATGACATCCAAGGAACTGTCCGTAGGTCTCTAAGATAAAATTGTGATGAGGCAAATATCTGGGGGAAAGTATAAAACAATTTCTAGAGTGTTGAAAGTTTTCAAGAGAACAGTGATTTCCATCATTGCGAATGGAAAAAAATATGGAACTACCCAGACTACCCAGACTACCCAGACGGAGGCAACCTCTTTTTAGGTGACCAAGAGGTTACCAAGAACCCAATGACCACTCTGACAGAACTACAGAGTTCCTTGATTGAGATGAGAGAACCTGCCAGAACGACAACAGTTTCTACAGCACTTCACCAATCTGGGATTTATGGGAGAGTGGCCACACGGAAGCACATGACAGCATGCCTGGAGTTTGCATAAAGTCACTTGAAAGTCTCTGGGATCATAAGGCAAAATATTCTGTGGTCTGATGAGACAAAAATTGAACTCTGGTTTGAGCGCAAATGGCTATGTCTGGAGACAATCATGCAGCTCATCATCCGTCTTACACCATCCCAGCCATGAAGAATAGTGGTGGCAGCATTGTGCTATGGGGATGTTTTTCATTGGCAGGGACTGGGTGACTGGAAAGGCTCGAGGAAACAATGAATGGAGCCAAATACAGGCAAATTCTTGATGAAAACCTTCTTCAGGGTGCAACCGACCTCAGACTGGGGTGAAGATTTATGTTCCAAAAGGAAAATTAACCCAAGCATACAGCCAAAGCAACACCGAAATGGCTTCAGAACAAGAATGTGAAAGTCTTTGAGAAGCCCAGCCAAAGCCCAGACTTGAATCCCATTGAGAATCTCTGGCTAGACTTGAAGATTGCAGTTCACTGACACTCCCCATCTAATCTAACAAAGCTTGAGAAAATCTGCAAGGAAGAATGGGAGAAAACCCCTAAATCCAGACGTGCTAAACTGATACAGACATACCCAGGATGACTCAAAGCTGCAATCGACACCAAAAGTGCTTCTAAAAAGCATTGACTCATGTCAATTAATTATTTCTGCATTTAATTTTCAATGAATGAAATAAAAACATGTTTTCAGTTCATCAGCAAGGGATATTGTGTGTAGATGGGTGAAAGAACAGCAACTTTAATCCATTTTAAATTCAGGCTGTAATACAACAAAATGTGGAATAAGACACGGGATATGAAAACTTTCTGAAGGCCCTGTATATTATGGATGCAGTAGGTCTCACACGTACATAGTTATATGTAGAGGGCTAATAGAGCACATCAATAATAATCATCACATCACTGAAACTATGATTAAGCCACACCTAGTATCTTACTATGGTGCATAGCTAAGCTTGTCTTACATTGGCACTATGACAGTTTCAACAACTTAGAAGACATCAGATGATAAAAACAGCCTTTCCCTGTTCCAACCTTTCCGCTCATCCCAATTTGGGAACCGAGCCAAGCTCTCTGAGCAGCAACCTTGACAGATCAGATCATTCCAGACTGACTCCCTATCGCCTGTCATCAAAACTATCTTCCTCCGTATCAGCTCATGTTACAATGGCAACACTCGTATCTGAGATCTAGTGTTGAGAAAAGCAGAAAATGAATATCAACTCAATTTTCCATCGATTGCACTGGTAATTAGACCTAATTCAATTTCACATTTCCCTTTTCCCCCCTCTGTTTTTAACCCAAAGGAAATTAAGAGCAGTTTGTCTGCAAGTATATCTAATTTTGGAGGAAAATTGTGATTCCTGACGGACTCATTTCACAGGGAACGCCCTGACTTTGGGGATGCTGTTGAGAGACTTGACTTTGCAATTAATACACTCATAATGAACTGATTCAGAGAAAAGCATATCTTTGTTTTGCCACTGGGAGAGGTCTGACCTGACAGTGAACATCCAACATGATGACATTTATGTGCACGCCCTGGAATAGGGCTTCTCATTGAGATTACATTCTAATGTGTGTGTATATGTGTTTGTGGGTTTGTTTGTATGTGTGAGAGAGAGAGAGAGAGAGAGAGAGAGAGAGAGAGAGAGAGAGAGAGAGAGAGAGAGAGAGAGAGAGAGAGAGAGAGACCACCTCAAGGCTGACCAAAAGCAGTTGAGAGTGCGCCTTATTTGGCAGTGGTCTTGGTAAGTGGAGTTTGCCAATATATTTAGTATGGTGCTTCCTTGACTAGACAACTGACATTACACAAAATTCAAAAGGCAGTAAGGCATATTTCCACATATGACCCCAAAAAATAAATAAAATGGTTTACCCTTTCATACACAGCTATGTGATTTTACGTGTAGACTATGGGGAATAGACGTGTATATTCGTAGTTGCATCCATTGTAACAGGAAATAGATAACAATGGTTGTAAAGCTAATTTGTTGTAATATGACTGATTGGTGGCGCAGTCTGCTAAAACAGTTGGTTCATAGTTTAAAGGCTAGGAGTTCTAATCCCACTTCAGAAAGAATCCTTTGTTTTCAATATTCCTCCTTCCAATTCTGGGAAGGTAGTAGTTGTGGGTTTGTATACAGTACCCAAGACCAATCTGTGAGTTAATCTGACCATGGTAAAATGAACTACTGCGTAAATACTGTAACGTGGGTGGATTGAATTGAGCCACTAATCTTCATTTTCAAGGTGAGGATTGCACTTTTCTTCCCCACACAATACCGCAATAAATGTGAGGCCACATTTCAAAGATGTAATTTTTTGCACCACATGGGGGATTTGAATTTACACCATAAGTGGCAACAGATGTCAGGAACTCGGTACCTTACCACTGTGAGCTAACTGTCCAGAGCCGTATTTGCTCACGCTGCACATCATTGTATTATCAGAGCGTGCCAGTAGACTTCTGGTACGAACTGTAAGCTTTAGTGAGAAAGTGTTGGGATCAGTTACCCACCCCTGAAATGAACATTTATGAGCAAACCCCCCCCACCTAACAACATCTCTCCTGAATATATTTTTTTTATTTGAAGGGGTTGGGTAAAGGCTGAAATTGGGGTTGAGAGTTACCATTTAAGGACATAAGGATCCTGCAGTGATCTGTGTAAAAAGCAGACATGTCAAAGTGGAAATATATTTCTGTAAGAATAAGTACATTCATATCTTCCACATGATAGAATCGTATCACTCCCAGCTTGTTGACATTCAACAATGTCACTCAATGTAAGCTATGTAGAAAACCATTTTCGAATCAATGGCCCATTTGATTTCAAATTTTAACACCAAAATAACACAATTTCAATCAGTTTAGTTGATTGAGTTCACGGTGGGAACAACAGTTTTGCATACACCTGCTTCAGCTTGAACAGATTTTTGTTTTGTTCAAATAACTTGTTTTTGCATGGGCTATTTCCCTTACACAATGCAGAGTTGTCTGTCTCAGACTGTTAGATTAATTCACCCCATTTCAATGTTTAATCATCTTCTTGATTAATTCAGTTAGAGGGATGTTTCCCATTTCTGAAATGAAAACAAAATTGACGCAATGTCACTTTGGTTGGGAATCTATTCTGCATTGTACTGTAATGCTGTTAGGTTGAGGCTGAGGGTGAGGGTGTCACTGTCACCAAAATAATCATTGCCCCTTGCAAAAGTAGCACCCCTTGTACAACTATGGTAAACTGTTAAAACTTTATTAATGTGGCAACACATTTATTGACCCTTCTTTCATAAGGCCTGCATAACCCTGTCATAAGACAGAATTAACTGCTCTCATCAAGGGTCATAACAGCCCTTGTAAGTTTATGAGAAAAAACAGCATGCCACTGTGAATGTACAGTGCGTTCGGAAAGTGTTCAGACCCCTTGACTTGTTCCATATTTTGTTACGTTACAGCCTTATTGTAAAATTGATTAAATTGTTTTTCCCCCTCATCAATCTACACACAATACCCCATAATGACAAACAAAAACAGGTTTGTAGAAATTTTTGCAAATGTATTAAAAAGAAAAAACTGAAATATTATATATACATAAGTACATAAGTATACATAAGTATTGAGACATTTTACTCAGTACTTTTACTCAGTAAGCCACTCCTGCATTGTCTTGGCTGTGTGCTTAGGGTCATTGTCCTGTTGGAAGGTAAACATTCACCCAAGTCTGAGGTCCTGAGTGCTCTGGAGCAGGTTTTCATCAAAGATCTCTCTGTACTTTGCTCCATTCAGCTTTCGCTCGATGCTGACTAGACTCCTTGCCACTGAAAACCATCCCCACAGCATGATGCTGCCACCACCGTGCTTCACCGTAGGGATGGTGCCAGGTTTCCTCCAGACATGGCCTTCATGGAGTGCTGAAGAGATGGTTGTCCTTCTGGAAGGTTCCCCCATCTCCACAGAGGAACTCTGGAGCTCTGTCAGAGTGACCATCGGTTTCATGGTCATCTCCCTGACCAAGGCCCTTCTCCCCCGATTGCTCAGTTTGGCCCGGCCGGCCAGCCCTAGGAAGGGTCTTGGTGGTTCCAAACATTTTCCTTTTATGAATGATGGAGGCCACTGTGTTTTTGGAGACCGTCAATGCTGCAGACATTTTTTTAGTACCCTTCCCCAGACCTGTGCCTCGACATAATCCTGTCTTGGAGCTCTACAGACAATTCCTTCAAGCTCATGGCTTGGTTTTTGCTGAGACATGCACTGTGGAACTTATATAGAGAGTTGTGTGCCTTTCCAAATCATGTTAATTCAATTGAATTTACCACAGGTGGACTCCAATCAAGTTGTAGAAATATTTCAAGGATGATCAATGGAAACAGAATGTACCTGAGCTCAATTTTGAGTCTCATAACAAAGGGTCTGAATACTTATGTAAATAAGGTATTTTTAAATCCATTTTAAAATAATACTGTAACGTAACAAAATGTGGAAAAGTCAAGGGGTCTGAATACTTTCCAAAGGCACTGTGCATTGGTACTGGTTATAACATATATTATGCAACTTAATAAGCCCTTCTGTCTTGCTTCACACCTGGCCACTCACTCAGTGCTGCCACCAACCCCCTGCTTGAACAGTTGGGCGCTTAGCCCCTCACTGCAGCCTTACACAGTAATCCTCCAAGGGGCAGTGAGCCATGGAGAGGGCCTTGTAAGTGGACAAAACACTCAAAGCATGCTTTCCACAGCGCTTAACCACACCATTATTAGCATGACTTATCTGCAAGACACCTCTTCACACATTCCACTTCCACCAACGGGCTCGGTCCACTACTACTACTGCTGCTGGACATTTGTGTGTGATTTATTCTGTAGCAGTGGATAGGGTCTACAGACTATTGCCGAAGAGGCTATCTGTAGTGCAAAGAGAGACATTCTCTGGTTCAAGCACAGGGTTGATTACTATAATCTGGGGACAACCACTCACACACATAAAAGCAAACACACACACACAAGCACACATAGGCAGACAATTACATGCACATATATACACATGCACGCACGCACGGACGCACACACACACACACACACACACAACCACACACACGCACGCACACACACACACACACACACACACACACACACACACACACACACACACACACACACACACACAACCACACACACGCACGCACACACACACACACACACACACACACACACACACACACACACACACACACACACACAAACACGCAAACACACACACGCAAACACACACACACACAGACACACGCACACAGACACAATCACACAAACATAAACACACACACAAACACACACACACACAACCACAGTTCTATTTCAAATGGGGCAAAGAAGGGGGAAAATAACAATATGTTATTACTGATTAGGATCCAAGGAAATGTTCAAAAGATGTACATTCCTCAGTACTCCTCTTTGGTTCTAAAGCAACATTATTATTCCGTTTTGAAGTGACAGATTTTTTTCTCGAGCCTTGATGTTGATGTTAGTTAATCACTGAGAATTCTCAGGGAAAAGAATAGCATTATAAGAGACTCCTGATTTGCTTTTGTTTGTTATGTTCAACTTCCCTTGTTATTCCCCTTTAATGCGCTTTCTATCTCTCTCCCTCTCAGTCTTCCTCTCCCCCTCGCTTTCTTCTCTCTCCCAAGTCTCCCTCTCTCTCCATCCTACCCCCGCCTCTCTCTCTCTCTCCATCCTACCCCCGCCTCTCTCTCTCTTTCTCTCTCCAAACCCTTTGTCTTCATCTATTCTTAGTGTAGCATTTTGTTTTTTTGGCAGCTTCACAACGAGATATAAATCTCGTTAATTCTTAGCTCGCAGCGTGTTTTGAAACATGCAACTATTTTCCTCCCTGCACTTCATTGATGCTTCATTATTTTTTATTAGCATGAAAATGGTAAATAATTAGTTGCACACGGTTCATAAAAAGAACACAGAAAATTGAATAGAGCCCTGATGTGTCATCATAAACGCTGTGCCAGAAATGTACAGTCCCATTAATATCTGTTCATTTGGGAATGGATCGGAAGAGACATGCTTTCCTCTCATGATGTTGTTACATGGAGATTTGTGAAACTGATGCAATAACTGACTGTATTATCCTCTAGTTGCGGTCAAACGTATTGGTTGCATATGTTTTACACGGTGCCCTGTAAGGTTTTTTTTACAATTATTTGTACAATGAATGAGTGAATGCTGGCAGATCCAATGGCATGATCTACTTGATTGTCGACATGTACGCTGTGTAGACACCGTTTAAACAACACCAGGGGATACTGAACAGACATGCATATGATTATGTAATAGGTGTAATCTAAACGTATCTAATTATGCAAGATACTTCAATCATGTAATGCTACTTTGGGGCAAAAGTCCTGGTCAGTCCAGGACCTGTTGTCCAGGATTCCCCAAGGAAACACTAATGATCATGTCACACACCCTCATCAGCAAAAGGAATTAGGTTGTTGCCTGCCACGTGTCCAATTTCACATATTTGAACGCTAATCCATTTATGGCCGTCATTATCTCGTGTCCACAGATATGCTCCTGATTGAAATAGGATGAATTCATGAGTAATTAAATTAGCGACAAGGTTACTCTGTGACCTTCCCGCAAATTAGTGCAGTAACAACGTAAATCTATAACTCATTGTGCATCTTAGGGAACGTGTAATGCATCAGTATAATAATCCATGCCTTGAAGCCGTCAGAAGTGGGAGTCAGGTTTCGCATCCAACTTGAGCTTTCACATTTGAATAATGCCACATTTTCAGGATTTTATTGATCCACCGATTGTACATTACTCATACAAAGCTAGCATAAAATCAGTAAGCAATGCTAATGGACTCCAAGGACACACTGGAGAAATGTACTATGCTGTTGGCGTCCTTGTTGTGCCTCTTACCTGACTTCAACAACAAGTCTAGCTTCTCCGAAGACAAAAGACATCCTCAGTATTTTGCCAAGCCAAGTATAACTCAGACTCGGACAGGCAAACACGTTGAGTAAATGCACAGTCTTATGCACCACAACCACTAAAGTTCATTAGCAGCTGTTTGTCTCCTCGGCATCGTTTTGGCTGTCAGTTTACCTTCATCCACAGTCGGGCCTCGCGGTGCTGAGAGGGAGGAAGGACACTGTCACAACGACCTCCAGCAACAAACACACTCCACGCTAAGCTGGACGTACACATCTCCTGTGCCAGACCCTCAATGTGTGTGTGTGTGTGTGTGTGTGTGTGTGTGTTTGGAGTGGAGGGTAGTGGAGGGTGCAGGCACTGACAACAGCATTTAGAGACAAACCCACGTCTCTTATCCACACCACTGAGGAGGAAGCACCACAACCGGCCAATTCATTGGACTGGAACAGTTTGGAGGCCACAGTCGGGTTATTTAAGTTTAACTTAATTCACATATTTTTTTAATACACTTCCCTAAGATTGAGTCTGTATGGCTATGCCTTATCCTAAAGGCAAGATAAAACAATGGGGCACAGTGGCACAAAGCCAAAAAGACAATGTCAAAAACACTATTTACTCTATTTTACCCACAACCCGCATACGGGTTGAAAATGACAGATTTGGTCAATGATAAGCGCCTAAATTGGAACGCAGTGGCTGTGCAGTAACATGCTACCCATGACGACAGAGCTCAGGGTCTCCTCTTTACAATGCTGTATGGGATTCAACTGTGAGCACCAAGGCAAGAAGAATATGCTCCCATCCCTCCTGCTAATGGGCTACTTTTGCTAATGTTTTGTTGTCCAAGAGAAGGGGATGCTCTAAATCAACAGGACTCGATTTGTTCTGAAAGATAAGATGTTGAGGATTATAATAAATACCGCTTTGATGTCATACATTCAAACCACACACCCGTCCAAATGTGCACGTCACATTTCCATATTACAAAACTAATTTTATATACACTATCGACGTGTATGATCACTATGTCTGAGGTACATTTACAAGGATGACATGGTGTCATACCCTGGGTGGTTCAGAACAGAATGAGCCTGTTTTTCCTTATTGTGAACATAATTAGCCGCGGAACACGCACCAATATTGCTAGCTGTTTCTCTGAAGTGCCCTGTGAAAGCCTAGCAGTGTAAGATTTTATTTTACAACTTAGCTAGTCATGTTGGAAATAGAATCAGCATTCAAAATGCCCACCTGACGCAGATTGCAATTTATATTGCCCTGTTTTTGGATCGTGTAAGCAACAGAAATGGCGTGATGGCGGGAATGCAGGGCTGTGTTCCAAACATAAAAAACAAAAGTGTGCTTGCTTCAGCTGCTCAACGGCACAGCTCGGAGAGCTCACAAAAGCATTTTTACAGTGGAAGGCTCTTTCCTTGAGCCAAGTGCATCGAAATGATTCAGTAATTGTGCACACTTTGGAGAGATGTGTGACGACTTGGAGATACCAGTTAGACCTCTGACTCAAACCCTGTATTTTTTTGTTGTCTTATGTTGCACCCCACATTTTTCAGGAATTGTATTATTACGTTACTGAATATATACAGAGTATTTTCAGATTTTGTTATTGACAAATTCTACAAAAAGTACAATTCATGTAAAATGCAGATACAATCAACAGGGTAATGTCTGCATTCAGTCTTGTGTCAGGTGAACTGTTGTGTTCTCATCTTTTGTCTTATAAGTGTTCCCTTTCACTCGCTACCTCAGTTATGAATGTTTTTTCTGTTTGGTCCATTTCAATTTGGCCCTATGCATGTAGGTCAATCACTATAAAGGGTTAGATGTAAAACATAACTCCAGATTGCACAGACAAAAATGTGTGAATACAAACAAGCAACGAGTTTCGTCAATTAATACATACTCTCTTTAGGACTCACATAAATGATGGAACACGTGCACACGCACGCACACACACGCACACACACACACACACACACACACACACACACACTTTAAATAATGTATTTGAATCCACAAATCATATTACATTTCAGAAGGATTCAAACTCTCATACGCTCACACACAAAGCTGATTCTGTCAAGTCTACAATTAGGTTCACTTCTGATTCCACGGGCACGTTGTTGCACACCACAATTATATCTAGTTGGGAATATTTCAACAATTGTATCAGGCAGTACTGACTCATTGCCTCTTGGGAACTATCATACTTCTTTGTTTAAGAATGCGAAGCCAGACTTTCTCATGAAATGACTCAACATTCTTAATAGGATCATGTCCGTCCGACCCAGCAACACAATAACTAGAGAAACAAGGAAGAAAGGAGACAAACACACAAACACATACACACTCACAAACACACACACATACCCAGACACACGCATCCTCACACCACTCCCTACTCCACTGGCTTATCAGTGAGGCAGACAATGCCGTCCCCCCATGTAATAAGAGCTATCATCATGGGCCCGGGAGTGCATTACAGAGCCTCAGATTGTGGACTAGATGGGGCTCTCGCGGGGGCAGACAGGAGCTACCACAACCATGGAAGGGGGCAAAGCTGCTTAGCCAAGTAGAGGAAATGAAAGAAGGCTCTGGTTCTCTCCTCCAGAGGAAACACCATGCTTGAGTGAAGAGGCGGTGTTTGAGAGAGACAGACGCTGCATGGCACAGAGAGGACAGAGTGGTAATAGAGATTTGTGATAAGGTGAAAGAGAATAAAAAAGAAAGGATAAGGGAAGGCTACTGCTGTGATATGGCCAGGGTCGGAAATTTACAAGGCTCCAATTTATAGAGTGTGCTAGACCTTGGTGTGGCTTTCCAACATGTTCATTATGTTTCTGAGTCACGTTTGCTCCACACTCTCTGTAAAGCAGCAGTGAACAATGCACTATTCATGGCTTTGGAGTGTCGTTAGCCAATAGTAAATGAAGGTAATTGTCATGAGGATTCATAAAAATCATGTCCCTCCATAACATCATTTAGGTTTTATGAACACATGCATAATGTATTATACAAAAGTAGCATGATATAAAGTATCTCAAGGCTTGCTATGTGCGTTCATTGATGCTTATGTATGCCTATGACCAGGCCTGTGACAGCCGACATGCCTATAATGCCTATAATGCCCTTTAAACCCTGAAAGCGCCAACATCTTTAGATATTTTTTATCTTAAAAGCACCCGAAATTTGTAATGATTTCAAGTAGAAACACTTTTTTATTTAATGAACCTTTTGTAACACAAGTAAATGGTTTAAATTCCTCAGATAAGCATATACAGTATATTAACATTTTTACACATTTATATTACAGTTAAAAACGGTTATTTTCATCAATTTCATCCATAGCCACTTGTCATTAACAATTGTATTCATTCAAAGTGGTGTGTTTCTGTGATACTCAGAAGCTGAGAAATTGGTTATTGAGCTAATCTGATGTATTGGTATGACCTAAAACAGTGACTCCCAACCAGGGGTACTAGAGTCACAGGGGGTACTTGAGAAGACTCACGAGGCCATAGACTTACTGGTAAAATGCACATGGGGGGGTACTTCAGGGGTACTCCAGGCAGAGCAAAATTCAGTTGGTGGTGCACTGACTGAAAAGGGTTGGGAACCACTGACCTACTGTAAGATAGCGACCACCGTAGGCGATCATCAGACTTTTAGCTCTAACTTTGGAAAGCTAGGACCCTGTCAACTCAGATCCAATTGCATCTGAAAGATGACACTCTCAACTTGGTACAGAGACATTGACTGGAATATGTATTATAGTTTTTCAACTATCATTACTCTATATTATTTGTATTATAGTGGTTGCCTAGCCTCCCAGGGGCCAAATATGGGGTTGGCTCCATATCTTTACCTTTTCATGGTACATACATCTACCTCTGTGCCAAATCTGGTGCTTTTATCACTATTGAGTCAACATTTTCATCTTACCGGTGCACCACTACTATACAAAATAGATATTCGTTTTAATTTATCCTTATTACCACTGAAATCATTCTACATTTATTTTTTTGGTCCGTAAACTAGTTGCTTGACAAAGTCTTAAAATATCAGAAGGATTAAAAAAAAGGGTTAAGAAATTATAACGTTTTTGACCCCTGTTGGTCATTTATGGTTATATAACTGCCGAAAACATGGTCGAGACTTTCCCATTCGTTTCCTCTTGTCTTGCAAAATTGATGATGTCAATGGGGATCTTTGCTTGTTGAGAAAATTAATTGAGTGTTTTTTTTCCGTTTTTTTTCTTCATATATCAAACCTGTGTAAACCAAAGACTCAAGTCTACTTTTAGAGGTCATGTTACTAATAAGATTTCAAGAGGTGAGTCACACAAAGGATGCACAACTACACACCTGGTCTGACTGTTTATACACAGGCTGGATTACTACTATACACCTGTTCCGACTGCTTGTACACAGGGCCAGATTACTACTATACACCTGTTCCGACTGCTTGTACACAGGGCCAGATTACTACTCTACACCTGTTCCGACTGCTTGTACACAGGGCCAGATTACTTACTGTACACCTGTTCCGACTGCTTGTACACAGGGCCAGATTACTTACTGTACATATTTTATGTAAAATATTGTTCTTATGCATACTTTGACCTTCAATTGGAAACTAGAACCATACTTGTGAGTGGAGTCTATAGTTGTTATGTTAAGTGCCAAAACCATTTTGCTATCTAATTTTACTACAGTAAAACGGTCTGTTTATATGCTACTGGTTAAGGTACTGCAACGCAAACTTAATTAAGTTTAACTACAAAATGTAAATGAACGGTATATCATTTTGTAGTCTCAATCCTGATACATATTTCACTTTGAGGCTCTAAAATGGAGTTGATGCTTCAAGAATAAGTCAGTTTAAGTGGAGGAAGAAGCCGAGATGACAACCATTGTGGATGGAAACTGTCATCTATGTTTAAAAAGATAAGAATTGCAGGAACCTGTACTTGAAACATGAAAGAGTACAATTTGATTTATTCAAATCCACAAGACATTGATAAGATATGATGGTTCCATCTATCATTGGTTTGATGTTAATTCTCCTACTGTAATTCACAGAGGAGTGAGCGTCACAGGGGAAGATGCCCAGTATTGTTTTCCTGCGAGTCACCCTGATCAGTCTGTTTTTTTTCATCACCACAATTCTTTTACAGCCTCACTCAACATAACTTATCATCATTCTGTCACATAATTTAGTATTGCTATAACCTGTTTGATGTCTCACATAAATATTGTATGCACAGGATACGATCGCAAAGTTTAAATTTCTCGTGAGCGAAAGGGGGGGGGGGGAGGGGATTGAACTTGTATCATCTGATTAGACGTTGGTCATTCAAGACTGGGGAATAGAGCTTTCTAAATCATTTAGCAACTGACATTAGCAGGGTATGGCAGGTTTCGGCAGGGTCACCGACCCCCATCATTTTACCATTACAAAGCTGAGTGGATTTGATTCGAAAGGGGTTAACAAAGGTGCCTGGTGCTCCAGTTTACAGGCTCAGCTCTGCATCTGAGGATCTGCCTTCCCGCTAAACCAGGGGAAAAAGAGCCCACATCTCAGCATTAATACAAGTTTCCATGCCAAGATGTATAAAAAAATAGTGAAGCAACTAACTACCCTTGTTACCGATGGGGCGGTAGATGTCCTCAGCAGAATGCAAAGATGGTTCAGGTTTTATTGGAATGGGAGGTTAATTAGAAAGGAGGGATCTATCTGGCTCTTTGGCTCTCAGTGTTGTTTTACATTGAGCTACTGAGTCTCTGTTGGGGCCTTGCTGAAATGCCTCCTCGTTATGAACAGCTACTTTCAGCCTTATTGTTTTAGCTAACTCTCAATAATAGTTATGTGATTCAGAAATGTGCATCCGACACTGGTGAAAAAGATCCCTGGTACTGCATTATGCTTATGGTAATGCCATTAAGTGGCTTTTGTGTCCGGACCCTCCATTTCACAGTAGTCGACCGTTATTGCTAATGCACAGATCCATGGCAGCAGACAGTAGGTAGACAGAAGCATTGAACAAAAACTGGGGTAACTTGTCAACAACTCTCTCACTATTTCCTCTCAGTATTTATAAGAGAAAGAAAGATACATCTAAGATGCAGATATTTTTCCTCAGCGTGAAATTGTTTCCACAGAAAAGTTCATCTCAAAGATATTCCCTTTCATTTGAGAGGGTACAATATTAACTTTATCATAAATATGAACATTTTTGTTGACTTTGAGAACAACTATAAACATAACTCAGACACATTTATTGATAAAGATTTACAAAAGGCAAGGTCTGTTACACAGGTGACTGAGAAAATATTGACTGAGTGCACATTCCAACATAACAGTCTCAACAATGTACTTACTGCTTAGCAAATACTACATAGTTGTAACTTCATAATTGACTGGCCTGAAAAGAAAGAAAGAAATTATTCCCACAAGCACAGCACAGAACATTCAATCACCAGAGAACCCTGGGTAGAGGAGTGTGACTGATTCACACAAACAGTGTTTCAGTGGTGAGTCAAATTCACAACATACAGGCAGAGTATTGTGGGTCATAAATGAAAAGCTGTAATCCGTGTATTAAACACCAGCATGCTTGCTTTGTTACCAGCTACAGTTTAAAGGCTCAGTGCTGTCAAAAAAGTGATTTTACTGTGTTATAATGTTTCCCTGCCTGCACAATTAAATCTCTATTCTAAGGGACAAGATAAGAGAGGTGACGAAGCAGCCTTTCCTTTATATATCATTCTACAATGACATTTGCCATGATCATTTTATCTTGCATCCAATATATGTCAGTCTTTTTGTGGGTTCTTTGATTCTGTTCACAGTGGAAGTGACAACATCCTTAAATATATTTTAACAAAATTCCTACATCTAACATCATCATTGTACTTCGTCTAGCCTAAGTGTCTTTTTTTTCCTTTTCCCCCTAGACAATGATAGTACTTTCACATTATCCTCACCTAGACCTCATACCGTGTCTCCTAGATGACAGGGCATGGAAGTCACATGCTCGATTGATGAGAAGGTGATTAAATTGAGTCCATAATTTACATATCTGTCATAGGAGTTCAATTAAGAGCTCAGAGAGGGGCATTGGAATGAGTGACTTCATGTCTGATTAGTTTCCTGCAGTCGGTTGTTACCCCAAACAAAACCTTGTAGAGTTGCTAAAGGAGTCAAGGTGACAGCGTAAGAGGAGAGTAGACTAGCAAGCTGCAGATGGAAAGTGCACTACTCTTTGAGAACAACAAGAGTCTCTCTAAGGTGTCGGAGAAATGGCGAGCTTAATGGCACAATCACATGTAACAGTTGTCCAGAGCTCCAGTAAACATTGGTTTGAATGAGAATCTGCGGGTCTTCTGGGGGTATTGCCTTATGAATCAAAATGAACATAATAAGTGGAGGCAGCCTACTTTGGGAATCCCATCACAATTGGCCAAATGAATTGAGACAAACACGGTAATCCTACCAGTGAATTACCTATAATATTATGTGGATGGTTCAATTCTTTCTCCTTAATTATCATAATGCGTTTCCAAAAACCAAAACAGATACAGCCCTGGCCCCCAGCGAGTTGAACAGTTCAATATAAATGGAATATACTGTAAGCACTCTGCAATACCGCTTATTGAGTGAATTCCCGGGCCATTTTGTTCCCTGCCAAACAAATGCATGTCAACTGACAAACTGCAAGCACTTGATGAGACAAATGGCTTAAATCAATGCTAAAAAATGCAATACAAAATAGCTATTTGGATTATAATTTTTGTTACTGGCAGATATTCAGATGGATTTGTTATTTCAGGTTTGTGGGGAGTACAGTTATTCTTTAAGCAGGCATTTGAATTCTACCTTTGAATGGCCATCAGTAAGAACGCTATGTATTACTTTAATTAACTAACCAAACCAATAGTTATCATTATCGTGATAAAGGCCAAGGGAATTGAAGCAAATTGCACTGATTCTCACACTTCACATGTGCACTCTTAATTATGTTCACAAAAGCCATGATCGTGTGTACCGCCTCCATGAAAGAGATACCTTCACACAAAGTTTTAAAGTATTTCCCAAATAAAGAAATCTTAATACTTTTTATATGTTTTGTTTTGTCCTGATCCTTGAATAGTTTATTTCTCATTTCAATAGCTCGAAAATTCTTGATATGACTCATGGAAAAATATATGACATTCTATTAGTTTAATTCAACTTCTTGGTTACTCGAATGGAGAGGATGCCATGAAGGTTACTGCCTCAAGACAAACTTGTTCTTCAAGAACATTCTCTACCTCATCCATTGAAAGGATACTAAGATTGAATGGCTGTTAAGCCAATCGTTTTTTAAGCACATCAGACAGTCACAGCTAAGGCAAAAGGAGGATTGCACATGACCATTCCATGTAATGGGTGGAACGGCCATATTTTGCATCCTTTTGGCAGAAATTGTAGACCAACATTGAATTTTAGACCACATGGAGAATTCAATAAAGCAGATTTGTAATTATGAATAAAGACTTGCTAAAATGGCCAAATTCAGCATTTTGACATGTACCTCTGTCAACCCTGTCTCACGTCTAGGAAGAGTTTGACCCACTTTGAACCTCTCCAAGATTCCCCATCATTGTAAAGCTCAAGTTAATTTGTTGCTTTGACAAAGTCATTTTGTAAGATTATTATTTATTTAATGTGATGAGTGATTCATTTCCATCTGTCCCTCATTTTAAGGTCAACCCTTTTGTTCCTTTTTTTTTTTTTTTATTCAAAAGAAACATTGAACATTTAATAGTCAAATCATAGTGTAAAAGCAAGTGAGCTGGTTCTAATCCTTTTGGCCTTTTTCTGGTCTTTTTCTGGTGTTTTGTGGTGGCAAACCGAGCAGATCGAGCATAACATGTCAACCCTGTTACCCACAGACAGACAGGCTCGATATTTTTGAACAATTACATATTTTTTATGAAACTTGTATACGACAAGCTCTGTTGTACACGACAAGCTTCAATTTACCATGTCACAAGGGGATTTATGGCTGATTTAAGATGATATCGTCAACCCTGTTACGGTCAACCCTGTTACGGTCAACCCTGCTTTATTTGGCACTTACTATAGTACATTTTTTATTTAACCTCTTGAGATGGGAAATTCGTTTTTTTATGAAGTTGAACATGTTCTCTTTATGACAGAATGTTAAAATGAGGTGGAATCCCAATTTATTTTTGACCAAGTTATCCTTCTCAAAAGGCACCGAATTGGTGGAACGACCCATATACCACCTTTCAGAAATGTATTCTCATGCACGCCAGTGTATTCCTAAAGCTCACTGCATTCTAAGTAGTCCAAATTCTGATACTGTTCTCATGTCTCCCTTTTGATTCCGCACACATCTCCACTTCAGTAAAGAACGATACTTGTCATTTTGCTGCATTCATAAGCGCTCCGGACACATGCGTTGTCGGGGTCAGTGTATCTTTGCGGTAGACCCATGTGCTTTGACAATGACACAACACCGTCCATTACATCTGATATTCCCATGCCTTCAAACTGGGCTCAAGTCGCCGCGTAATCATGTTGTGTGACTGTTGGGAATCAGGCCTGGCCGTGTTGGCCTGTCATCCTTCCTTATTTCCCTCTCTGTGACGCTGGAGGAGGCTGCCATATTGTGGCCCGCTGATGTGCATTTGTGTTGATCGGGCTTTTATTGCAGGAGATACATATTCCCAGAGTGCATCACAGTAGATCACTCCACCCTACTACAACAACAAGATAAGATGTGCTAATATACAAAGGTGATAGATTTGTGAAGTGTTTGTAATAGTGTTACGTTTGCATCATTTTTTCAGAGGGGATTCAGAATACACGTCTTGATTATGGTGAATTTACTGTAGTGCCTACTGTGTCCAGTTTGACATATTCTGACAATGGATTGGGGCAGATAATACATTAAGTTGGCGAGGTTATAGGTTTATTATGACCAATGTGTATCAACATAGGACCTAGGGCTTCAAATACAGCAATGGCCATACTGAATGAGTATTTATGAAAAATGATGTCATGACACAATTAGCATACCAACAAGGTAAGCAAACCATGTTTTTAAAATACTGTCTGTAGTACCGTACAAGGATACGTCTCTAACCTCAATTCCATTGGCTCTCACCTCAGAGGCCATACTCTTGGGAATCTGTATTTCAGAGTCAGAGCCCTTCATAGCTATTTTTGACTTGCTTAGCCTACTTTTGAAATGACATTCCCTTTTTTTGGGCTCCTTCTTTTCTTTTTAGAGAGTCATACGCTTTTACTTAACACAACCTTTGTTCCCTCTTCTTTCGTGGTGGTTCACAATTGGGTTTGATCTGATGATCAGACTGTATCGGTTACACTACTGGCTAGGAGACATAACCTTTTCAAGGCAGCGCACACGGATCACTTGTAAAAGGGTGTTTTTAAATGTACTGGGGGATTTAACATATCATAAAGCCTATGCTATGAGTTGACAGATATATTAATTAACTATACACAGAGAATATGCATACGCATATAGTCGCTCAAAATGCATCATGACCCTTTTGTTTCAAAGGCATTAATGAACTGACAGTAGACAGTACGCCGTCTCTCCTCTGAAGAAATATTGGCAAATAAGATGCAGCAGTCGACAAACATATGTGAGGATTAGGTGAGTAAACAGAATATAAGAGTCGCTGAAAACCATGTCAATGAATGGGATTATGCAAAACAAAAAGTGGCAACCAATCAATGGTGCTTGGCACTGGCAGAGAATACTAAGAGAGAGAGAGACAAGAGACCAACATGTTTCCGAAATGGGTTATAAGAACAGCAGTGAATGAGTTTCCCAAAAACATCTTGACACTAACAAGCCATTGTTAAATAAAAAGTGCAATTTCCTGAAAACCCGTAATGACAGTGGGATTATCAATCAGAGCATTGACAATATCAATCACAGAAGTAAATACTAATCATCATAATCATTTTGGGTGCTGGCTCTTTCAGAGTGTATGTGGTCTTGGTATTACTCACATATTCTTCTTCTTTGTTTATAAGGCACATGGCATGCATCCTCAGATTTGTATTTTATTTAACCTTTATTTAACTAGGCAAATCAGTTAAGAACAAATTCTATGAGAATGCAAAAGGCCTCTGTGGGTATGGAGGCTGGGATTAAAAATAAAAATAAACGAAATAAAAATATAGGACAAAACACACATCACGACAAGAGAGACAACACAACACTACGTAAAGAGATACCAAAGACAACAACACAGCATGCTAGCAACACAATATGACAACAACATGGTACAATGGTTCTTCCTTTAAAAGTTGCATCATACTGCAGCACACCTTGCAGGCTGCTGCAGCATTCTATGGCACGTTATCTATTTGTCAGCTTTTTTTTTCTGTTAATGCAAGTTATTGCTAGTTTGACCACTAGAGGGCATCTTTGAGAAGCCTTTGATAGTATTCCGTATTGGAATTACCAGAGAATTGAAAATTATATCTCACTGGTCATCCCCAAAGCCAACACCCACTTTGGCTGCCTTTCCTTCCAGTTTTCTGCTGCCAATAACTGGAACGAATTGCAAAAATCGCTGAAGTTGGAGACATATCTCCCTCACTAACTTTAAGCAGCTATCTGACTAAGTTACCAAACACTGCAGCTGTACATAGCCCATCTGTAATTAGCCCACCCAACTACCTACCTCATCCCCATATTGTTTTTATTTACTTTTTTTTGCTCTTTTGCACACCAGTATTTCTACTTGGACATCATCATCTGCACATCTATCACTTCAATGTTAATTTGTTAAATTGTAATTACTTCGCACTATGGCCTATTTATTGCTGTCACGAATATCACCGAAGGTGGCTCCCCTTCCCGTTCGAGTGGCGCTCGGCGGTCGTCGTTGCTGGTCTACTAGCTGCCACCGATTCCTTTTTCCCCTTTTTGTTTGGTTTTGTCTAATTGGTATCACCTGTTCCTTGTTGGGGTTTTGGGGTTGGGGTTATTTAAGTTCGGTTAGCCCGCCTGTGTTTGTGCGGGCTTGTTACTGTTATGTAAAGAGGTGTTCTTGATTATTGTGGGTTTTTCCGCTGTCCGGTGACATACCAGTGTGTACTTGGGTAGAGTGTATTGCGCCTGTGTTCGGTGTTACCCGTTGTACGTTTTCGGTTGGACATTAAAGTGTGTTTTCCCGAATCCTCTGCTCTCTGCGCTTGACTCCACACCCATTCACTCTTCGAGCGTTACAATTGCCTTACCTCCTTACTCCATTTGCACACACTGTATATATATTTTTCTATTGTGTTATTGACTGTACGTTTGTTTATCCCATGTGTAACTCTGTTGTTTTTTGTCGCACTGCTTTGCTTTATTTTGTCCAGGTCGTAGTTGTAAATGAGAACTTGTTCTCAACTGGCCTACCTGGTTAAATAAAGGTGAAATAAAAAAATTAAATAAAAAATAATAATATAGTATACGGGATTGATTTTGCTTCTAAATTCAATATGCTCTTTAAATAAATATCACCTACAGTACACAATTTTAATAGCACATTACTCAACACAAGTGAGACTCATTTTGCCTATGGTAGGCCTACAGTATATCGAAAAATATTTTTTCAATCATGTGACTCTCTGCCAATATTTACATTTAGACGATTGGAGGACTCAAAATTAATATCTCAGGGGCATTTTATGTTAGGATCTGTGAGAATATCTGAGAATATCTAACAGGATTTTATATCATTCTAAATTAATTATTATTAATAATAATCGCTTTGTTTAAAAGTAACAATATTTTGGGAGATCTTGTTTTCATTTAACCTAGAGTGAGCGAGAAAAGGCAATTCTTCAAAATGGGATGAGACATTATCACTCATTTGTAGATAAAGCCAGTTTGTTATTTAGAATTATTTATATCTGGAGAAACATAACTTGATTATTTAGCAGACTTCACTTGCTTATATTCAGTTAACACACATCTTAAAAATATAAATTTTAAAAATACATTTGAAAATGTTTGTTTCTCCATGCTTGTCTCAGAGCAGTGCTGGAATTTTGTCAGCCTTCTTTGTTGAAGAAAGCCACCAGGGAGGGGTGGCTCGGGGCAAATTCGTCATTGGAACCACTCGATATGATTGGTCATATAAATGCATATAAATGCATAATGAGTGGTCTAACTCCCCCTTGCGGTGGTCTGGATCAATGAAGCCGTGATACTGGGTACCTCTAAGGCCCACGGTGTAAGGAGGAACCACTGTAGCAACACAACATGGCAGTAGCACAACATGGTAGCAACACAATACAGGGTACAAACATTATTGGGCACAAGACAACAGTGCAAAGGGCAAAAAGGTAGAGAAAACTATACATTACACAAAGTAGCCATCACTGTCAGTAGAGTGACCATGATTGAGTCTTTGAATGAAGAGATTGAGATAAAACTGTCCAGTTTGAGTGTTTGTTTTAGTTCTTTCCAGTCGCTAGATGAAGCAAACTGCAAAGACGAGCAACCCAGGGATGTGTTTTGAGAATGTGACTGGCAGAACAAGTGTTGTATGTAGAGGATGAGGGCTGCAGTAGATATCTCACACAGTGGGAAGTGAGGCCTACGAGGGTTTTATAAATAAGCATCAACCAGTGGTTCTTGCGACGGGTATACAGAGATGAACATTTTACAGGTGAGTATAAAGTGCAGTGATGTGTCCTGTGGCCCAGGACCAGTCATTACCTCGACGCAGAGGTAACATCTCACTCGACAGAGTGAGTCTGTTTCTGGGGACCGACCTCTGCTGGACTGCTAATGGATGATCTGGGCGTTTGAGGTCTCGAGGACCACAGTGCACTGTGGAACGCTACTGTACGGACAATGTGCAGATGCCATGTGCTGGCAGCGACCTCACGCCTCTGACGTGAACCTTTGGCCAGACTAGACCCATCAAGGCCCGAGTTCCCCTCTCCTCCTCTGCACTCTCCCTTTTTTCCTCTCCCCCTTTTCCAGTGAGTGTGTACCCTGCTCACATTGTCTGATAGACAGACCGCCAGGGACTGAAATCTCTCATTGCATGCTCAAAGTGGCAAATCAACAAAGACAATCTCACTCGGAGGATGTGGTTGTAGATGGAGAAGGTATTTATGTGTGCCTTCCACCCTGCAGAATGGCAGCACACAAACAGGCGACACAGAGTGACTCCGAAGTACAACATGTCTTGTTGATTATTGAAGTGGTAGATGTTGAGGACCCAACATTGTTCCGATGTTTCCACAGACAAAAACAGAGGTTCAGAGGTTCATGTGCAAGGTAGACATGATATGGGATTATTGTTGAGTATGATAGTTACGGATATACTGTATTACTTAAATTGCAAGACATACAGTATTTCAAGTTAATGAAAAGAACAAACCAGACATACTCAAAGTATTATATGCCCTCTTTGACAAAAACAACACAGAACCCTACTGGGTAATCTCTTTCTCTCTCTGAGAGATCACCACACTCGCAAGGCCGCAGGGCCAGACGATATTCCATGTCCTCAGGGCATGCGCAGACCAGTTACCAGGTATCTTCACAGACATTTTCAACCTCTATTTGTCCCAGTCTGTAATCCCAAAATGTTTCAAACTGACTACGATCATTCCTGTCTCTAAGGCATCCTGTCACAATGACTACCGCCATGTAGCTGTCACATCTGTAATAATAAAGCTCTTTGAAAGACTGGTCATGGCTCACTTCAACTCTATCATCCCAGACACCCAGGACCCACTCCAATTTGCATGCCGCCCCAACAGATCCACAGATAACGCAATCTCCATTACACTCCACTCTGCTCTCTCCCACATATAAAAGAGGAATACCTATGTGAGGATGCTGTTCATCAACTACTGGTCAATGTTCAACACCATAGTGCACTCCAATCTCATCACTAAGCTCAGGACCCTGGGGCTCTGTAACTGGATCCTGGACTTCCTGATGGACCAACCCCAGGTGGTAAGAGTGGGCAACAAACCCTCTGCCACGCTGACCCTCAACACGGGGGCCCCCCAGGGTTGTGTGCTTCACCCCTTCCTGTACTTCCTGTTCACCCACAACTTTGTGAACACCAAAACTCCAACTCCTTCCTCAAGTTTGCTGACGACACAATGGTGGCCTGATCCCCAACAGCGGTGAGAAAGCCTACAGGGAGGAGGTCAGAGACCTGGCAGTGTGGTGCCAATAAAACAGCCTCTCCCTCAACGTCATCAAGAACAAGCAGCTGATTGTAGACTTCATGAAAGGGGGGGGGGGGGGGGGGGGGGGTGCACACCCCATCCACATTGACGGGCCAAAGTGGAGAGCTTTAAATTCCTCTTTGTCCACATCACCGAGGACTTATAATGGTCTTCTCACACCAGATCAGAAGTGCCTCTTCTCCCTCAGGAGGCTGAAATGAGTTGGCACGCTCCATCAAGAAAATCCTGACTGGTTGGATCACCGTCTTTTATGGCAGCTGCACCACCCTCGAACGGAAGGCCCTACAGAGGGTGGTGCGGACAGCCCAGCGCATCACTGGGGGTGAGCTCCCAGCCATCCAGGACGTACATGCCAGGCGGTGTCTGGGAAAGGCACAAAACATTTCCAAAGACTCCAAACACCCAAGACATGGACTGTTCTCAATACTCCCGTATGGCAGACGGTGCAGTATTTATGTCATGGCCATATAACTGTTAAATGGCTAACAACTACTGCTGATGCTAAAATTATTATTGACTAGATGTATTACTACCACTGCGCTTCTGTTAATTGATTATTGATTGCCATTACCATTAGTTCCTATCTATTTGATCCTGCTACTGGTCACCAGTACTCCTGTTTACATGTATATATTACCTCTACTATATTTTCTGACGGTACGATGGTGGTCGGTCTGATCACCAACGACGATGAGAAAGCCATAAGTATTTAGATATTCCTGCTACCAGTCACTTTCCAGCCCTGTTATATGTACAGTATATCCACCTATCATGACACTGTCACTCTCCCACACACACACACTCGCTCACAGTAACACCCACACACTCACAGTAACACCCACACACTCACAGTAAGACCCACACACACACATACACACACACTCACCCCCACCACACACCCACCTACCACTTATGCTGCTGCCATACTCTTTACTATTATCGTTATTATTATTATTATTTATCCTGCTACCAGTCACTTTCTCCAAATCCCGCCTATACGTACAAAACTCCAGTATCCCTGCACACTGTATATTTGACATTTTAGTCATTTAGCAGAAGATCTTATCTGGAGCGACATGCAATTAGTGCATTTAACTTAAGACAGCTAGGTGAGACAGTATATTTTGGTATTGGCACTGACCCTGTATGTAGCTATCTTATTGCTTGTGTTTTCTTAATTATATATATTTATTTGAATCAAGACCGATTTTACTTAAATATACACCATGCTCCTGAGAGGTTCTTCTATCCCTCCTCAGTGGGGATGTCAACAAGTCTATTAGAATGTTCTGTCATTGTACTGAACAGACACAAGGTCAGTGCTCTGTTTGAATGTATGAAATGCAGATAGAATGATCTACACCATTGCAGCTGAATTGTTACTGAATTATTACTCTTGACAACTTAAAGTAGAAGGTCTCTACCATTATAACAACCTACTCTCTCCTTAGAGGGCATGTGGAATAGTTTCGCATTTTATTAGTCGTATGTATGGGATACGCATGTTATAAATCATCCAATGAAATGCTTACTTGCACATTCGTTCTCGAATAATAAATAAATATATGAATAAGAACAAAAAGTAAATGGCTCAGTAGAATAGAATAAACATTTTAGCATAACTATAATACAGGAAGGCACAATTTATATTCCAATGTTAATAAGTGTTTTGGGAAAGGGGGGATGGGTGGCAATGTATAAACAGCAGTATAATAAGAGTCTGGTAGCAGTAGTTGTGATGTGAGTAAAGTAGGTTTACAGCATGTTTCCCCTCAACACAATCTATTTTGGCAAGGCTGTATTTCACTATTTGTGCAGGTTGTATAATTCCTAGTCTAGGTAAATAAAGGTGATGTTTTAACAGCAATGATGCTTAACAGAAATTGAACTGCAATGAAACACACATTCTAAACATGTTTTATTCCTAACAATCAGGAAATTCACCTGCAGGATGTGCACTGGAACAATGGGTAAAACCTAACATTGACAAGATAGTTTATATATAGTATACACAGAGGAACTGCCTTTTACCAAATAAGAAACTAGCGGCGTTAACCACCCAGCTGGAACAATTATCATACAAGCAGAACAAGAAACATCCGAGTGATTGCTGTTTTCCCGGCCCAGTGTGATAAATATATCATTTGCATTCCAATAAATACAAATGTGAGGCCCCAAAGTTTGCTCATGCCACTCTCAATTCACTGATGTAAATTATTCCATATCTGAATTTCCGAATATCAAATTAGTCTTATTTTCGTTGCCGTACATTCTATTTGCTTTATTTGAATAATCTTGCAGGCGCGTCCGCTGCTCCGACCAGCTGTACCTCAATAATCTGTGTTAACGGCAAATTTATGATAGTATTTAAAGTGTAGTATTTCCCATACTTCACCAATAATTGGCTTACTCACGAAGATTGAACTTGCTACCTCCCGTCGTCATTCTTTCCGGCTAATAACATGTGCAAAGTTCCATTTGAAGTTGAAGATATCCTATTAAAAGTTTCCGCAACTTTTGTTTATGTGAGTGTCTAAAATATGTATATTGTTAAGAGAGAAAAAAAAACAGTAAAGATTACTGCCGTTAGATCAGTAGGATGCAGCCTTGGCAGGTAGATCAGTATCTCCAATGAATGGACCATTTGTTGCCAGTATAAACTATCTCCCCCAGCCGACCTGTCCCACTTTTTAACATTCAGCTCACCTAAACCCTGCAACTCTGCGGCACATAAACCCCAACAGGATAAAAGATTAATGTGATGTGACACTTTGTGCCTGTCACACATTTGGGCACACCATATTTTCCTGATTGCTCTGCGAGATATCTACAGGCCTACAGCCTTTTCCCTCACAGCTCTGGCAGTCAGTCCTGCTGTTGCAAAGAGCTACAGGAAAGCAGTAGCCGATCACATCATGCAAATCGCAGTCGTTTGTTAGGACGTGTGCTGCATCAGAAAGGGGGGGAAAAAAGAGGGAGAAACAGAGCGAGAACAGACGGGTATGTTTTTCAAAGCCTCTGTGCTCTTGACCCCTACGCTTTGTTCTTCATGCCTTTGTAGCTATGGCGACATGCCGTTGGACACCTCAAAGGTCAACAAGATAAACATATGGCTATTTGCATAAAATCAACAGAGAATACGTGTTTCGGTTGTTTTTCCTTGTCATTTCAAATCCCATCTCTGTTGGTCACCCGCCAACAGGTGGCTAGCTAGCAAGGTGACACAGCGTTTCATTTAACAGGACCAACCATATGCCTAGACGTATGGAAAGGATGTTTTCTTGTCTTGGTGATACATGGCGATGCCAAAGTCGCTACGTTGAGTACTTGTTTACTTGTCTTTACAAGTGTATGGTATCCTCATGGGTAAAAACATTTCCTAAGTGGATAATCACAAATAAACATGCTCAAGACCCTCAAGAATGGTTGCAATTATAAGCTACACTATTTTATGGTCAAACTATTGTATGAAAGTAAAGAACAGTGTAAAGTGTCCTCTGTAATATATGGAATTATCAATGAAAGATCCTGTGCGATGATAATCGATTGATAGTTCAACCAGCGTTGGTGTAAATGACGTCAGGAAGACGAAAGTTGTCAAACAACTGGAGAAGACATGAATAAGTCAATGTGCAGTGCATTTCCTCGTAGAAGACAGTGAAGCAGTCGGTCAGTGGCGAGTTTGTGGATATTGATGAAAACGGAGGACATGTCCTGGCATGCCCTGTCAATCTCATGTCTACAGAGCTAAAGAAAAAAGAGGAGTGATCCATAAAAGCAATTTTAACATTGACATTCTCCCCAAAAATAAGATGACTCAAAATCATTTGACAGGGAATATGAACTTGAGTCTTAAAATCAATATATTGAAAAAGACTGTGACAATCAAAGATGTCAGAAACCTGCCCTATTTAAAAGGTAACACTTTACTTGACACACAGTGTCATAACACGTTATGACACGGTCATAACCATATCATAACATGTCATAACAGCAGACATAACTTACCATAACCTGTCATAAAATGGTCATAACACTGTCATGACACATATATTTACACCTGTTGTGACATATAGAGTGTTATTTTATGGCTGGTTATGACACCTACATAAGAGTGTAATGAATTATTTATAGTCATGTTTTTTTCATCACATGCATGAAGCATTATGACCGTCCTGTGTCACTTTACATGGACTAAGAAAATTAACATTATGACACTGTCAAGAAGCATTATGACCATCCTGTATCACTTTACTTGGACTAAGTAAATACACTTTATGACACTGTCAAGATGCATTATGACCATCATAATCATATAAGCCAGATAGGCCTATCACGTACACTGCCGTTCAAAAGTTTTAGAACACCTCTTCATTCAAGGGTTTTTCTTTATTTTTTTTACTATTTTCTACATTGTAGAATAATAGTGAAGACATCAAAACTATAAACTAACATATGGAATCATGCTGTAACAAAAAAAGTGTTAAAGAAATCAAAATACATTGTATATTTGAGATTCTTTAAATAGCCAACCTTTGCCTTGATGTCAGCTTTGCACACTTTTGGCACTCTCAACCAGCTTCACCTGGAATGATTTTACAACAGTCTTGAAGGAGTTCCCACATGTGCTGAGCACTTGTTGGCTGCTTTTCCTTCACTCTGCAGTCCGACTCATCCCAAACCATCTCAAATTGGTTGAGGTCGGAGGATTGTGGAGGCCAGGTCATCTGATGCAGCACTCCATCACTCTCCTTCTGGGTAAAATAGCCCTTACACAGCCTGGAGGTGTGTTGGGTCATTGTCCTGTTGAAGAACAAATGATAGTCCCACTAAGCCCAAACCAGATGTGATGGCTTATCACTGCAGAATGCTGTGGTAGCCATGCTACTAAGTGTGAATTCTAAATAAATCACAGTCAGTGTTACCATTAAAGCACCACCACACCATAACACCTCCTCCTCCATGCTTTACGGTGGAAAATACACACATGCGGAGATCATCCGTTCACCCACACCGCGTCTCACAAAGACACGGCAGTTTGGATTCCAGACCAAGGGACATATTTCCACCGGTCTAATGTCCATTGCTCGTGTTTCTTGGAACAAGCAAGTCACTTCTTCTTATTGGTTGGTGTCCTTTAGTAGTGGTTTCTTTGTAGCAATTTGACCATGAAGGCTTGATTCGCACAGTCTCCTCTGAACAGTTAATGTTGAGATGTGTCTGTTACCTGAACTCTGTGAAGCATTTATTTGGGCTGCAATTTCTAAGGCTGGTAAGTCAAATGATCGTTTCCTCTGCTCCAGAGGTAACTCTGGGTCTTACAATCTTGTGGCGATCCTCATGAGATCCAGTTTCATCATAGCACTTGATGGTTTTTGCGACTGCACTTGAAGAAACTTCAAATTTCTTGAAAATGTTCGTATTGACTGACCTTCATGTCTTAAAGTAATATGGACTGTTTCTCTTTGCTTATTTGAGCTATTCTTGCCATAATATGGACTTGGTCTTTTACCAAATAGGGCTATCTTCTGTATACCCCCCTACCTTGGCTCAGAAGGAAAGAAATTCCACAAATGCACTTTTAAGAAGGCACACCTGTTAATTTAAATGCATTCCAGGTGACTGCCTAATAAATCTGGTTGAGAGAATACCAAAAGTGTGCAAAGCTGTCAACAACACAAAGGGTGGCTATTTGAAGAATCTCAAACATAAAATATATTTTGATTTCTTTAACACATTTTTGGTTACTACATGATTCCATGTGTTATTTCATATTTTTGATGTTTTCACTATTATTCTACAATGTAGAAAATAGTATTTTTTTTTAAAATGAGTATATGTGTCCAAAATTCTGACCGGTAGTGTACATGACCTTATACTAGTCATTAGTCAAAAAGAGGGTGTCTTGTCCTGCTTCTGAAATCTGCTTATGCATTTATCCTAGTCATCAGCTACAGAGAATTGGGAAAGATGCATGTCTGACATTAATGTGTGTGCAATTACAATGATAATTGAATATGGTACATTGAAAAAATATATACACTGCTCAAAAAATTCAAGGGAACACTAAAATAACACATCCTAGATCTGAATGAATGAAATATTCTTATTAAATACTTTTTCTTTACATAGTTGAATGTGCTGACAACAAAATCACACAAAAATGATCAATGGAAATCAAATTTATCAACCCATGGAGGTCTGGATTTGGAGTCACACTCAAAATTAAAGTGGAAAACCACACTACAGGCTGATCCAACTTTGATGTAATGTCCTTAAAACAAGTCAAAATGAGGCTCAGTAGTGTGTGTGGCCTCCACGTGCCTGTATGACCTCCCTACAATGCCTGGGCATGCTCCTGAGGAGGTGGCGGATGGTCTCCTGAGTGATCTCCTCCCAGACCTGGACTAAAGTATCTGCCAACTCCTGGACAGTCTGTGGTGCAACATGGCGTTGGTGGATGGAGCAAGACATGATGTTCCAGATGTGCTCAATTGGATTCAGGTCTGGGGAACGGGCGGGCCAGTCCATAGCATCAATGCCTTCCTCTTGCAGGAACTGCTGACACACTCCAGCCACATGAGGTCTAGCATTGTCTTGCATTAGGAGGAACCCAGGGCCAACCGCACCTGCATATGGTCTCACAAGGGGTCTGAGGATCTCATCTCGGTACCTAATGGCAGTCAGGCTACCTCTGGCAAGTACATGGAGGGCTGTGCGGCCCCCCAAAGAAATGCCCCCCCACACCATCACTGACCCACCGCCAAACCGGTCATGCTGGAGGATGTTGCAGGCAGCAGAACGTTCTCCACGGCGTCTCCAGACTCTGTCACGTCTGTCACATGTGCTCAGTGTGAACCTGCTTTCATCTGTGAAGAGCACAGAGCTCCAGTGGCGAATTTGCCAATCATGGTGTTCTCTGGCAAATGCCAAACATCCTGCACGGTGTTGGGCTGTAAGCACAACCCCCACCTCTGGATGTCGGGCCCTCATACCACCCTCAAGGAGTCTGTTTCTGACCGTTTGAGCAGACACATGCACATTTGTGGCCTGCTGGAGGTAATTTTGCAGGGCTCTGGCAGTGCTCCTCCTGCTCCTCCTTGCACAAAGGCGGAGGTAGCGGTCCTGCTGCTGGGTTGTTGCCCTCCTACGGCCTCCTCCACATCTCCTGCTGTACTGGCCTGTCTCCTGGTAGCGCCTCCATGCTCTGGACACTACGCTGACAGACACAGAAAACCTTCTTGCCACAGCTCGCATTGATGTGCCATCCTGAATGAGCTGCACTACCTGAGCCACTTGTGTGGGTTGTAGACTCCGTCTTATGCTACCACTAGAGTGAAAGCACCGCCAGCATTCAAAAGTGACCAAAACATCAGCCAGGAAGCATAGGAACTGAGAAGTGGTCTGTGGTCACCACCTGCAGAACCACTCCTTTATTGGGGGTGTCTTGCTAATTGCCTATAATTTCTACCTGTTGTCTATTCCATTTGCACAACAGCATGTGAAATGTATTGTCAATCAGTCTTGCTTCCTAAGTGGACAGTTTGATTTCACAGAAGTGTGATTGACTTGGAGTTACATTGTGTTGTTTAAGTGTTCCCTTTATTTCTTTGAGCAGTGTATTATACAACATAAAAATACTGTTGACACGTAGGCTATTTTGTAATGGATTGTTTTTCCTTGTGTGGTAGGTTTGGTGAGTGTTTACACTCTCATGAAGGTGTCATAACCAGTCATAAAATAACTACCGTGGTAGGTTTGGTGAGTGTTTACACTCTTATGTAGGAATCGTAACCAGCCATATAATAACAGAATATACGTCACAACAAGTCTCAATATATGTGTCATGACAGTGTTATGACCTTTTTATAATCTGTTATGACATGTTAGGTCAGTTGTTATGACGTGATTATGGCCGTGTCATAATGTGTTATGACGCTGGGTGTCAAGCAAAGTGTTACCAACACTTGTTAACAATAGCTGTGATATTTTATATTTTGCAATGATATACATTTGGCAGACCTATCGACTTCCTATCGAGTCTAATTGACTTGGTGTTGGTCTGGCTGTGGTACTGTAGAGCACTCAGACCCATGGTTTTCAGTTAGGGCTCTGAGATCTGCTAGGGCATTTCTTCTGCATTGCAGCACTTTCTCAGATGAATGATGGTTCCTTGAAAAGCCGCCACTAAATAGCATGACTGATTCTCTCTAACGTAACTGCCCTCCACCATTACAACCCTCTTTAGAGGAGGGATCAATACCTAATTGTTGCTCAGTGAGAGAGGGAAAAATCTGACTTTCAGTAAGGGAAGAATGCTGGCCCATATGTTTTTGAGAGAATGGCCAAGTATTTCAAGTTGTTAAATGTTGCTTAAAAAGGTAGAACAAAGCTACTTTAACATGTTTTAATGAGGCTATTTGTATTGGTTTTTATTGCAATGGCTCTTTTAAAATCCTCCTAGAATTGCTGAGGCACACTGATGATCCCTACATACCAGCCAGCTTGCTATCGAGTCATTTAGATTTAACTGATAATATGCATCCAGAGACTGAGCCAGAAGTCAAAGCATTACCTCAAGCTTCGCTTTAGAAACCAGGTTTCTGCTGTGTTCACCGAAGGAATTTCTCAGGTGTACACAGCGTTGTGACATGAATCCAACACAGCGATTTTACTTGCCAGCTAGGCTTCATTGGAGTCTCACAAGAAGGACAAACACTAGTCTAAATATTAATTTGTTCTTATCATTTCAGCACCACATGCATTTCTTTTGGCAGGATGTTTGCCCTGCACAAGCACAGCCTAAGTGGGAAGTGAGAATCAGAGGAACCCTACCAGATGTTGGTGTTGCTCACCCACCAAGCATGAAATGTTGTCTGCAGGGAGATGATTTATAATTGTACTCTTACATGGGGGAAAAGGGAGAAGAGAAAATGCTATTTTTCACCCTGGCAGCAGATCGCTGAATGAGCAAATATAGAATATGATTAATTCTCTGACTGCTCTAAGAAATAATAATAGTTATTATGCTGACATATCCTGGCATCCATGTGGTTGGCTTGTTTTGATGTTATTAATACTAATATTGGCGTTTCTGTGGATATGTACTAATGCACTAATACAAGTTGCTGAGGATACAAGCTAGTTTTCCAGTGTTTGTGTCATAAATTGGAAACAAATCAATTGAATGTCTTCACTTTCACAGAGACTGACTGGAGGCGTATTACATAGAGCTCTATGGTGGATCAGGGACCCTATTTGAGCACAGAGACTGACTGGAGGCGTATTACATAGAGCTCTATGGTGGATCAGGGACCCTATTTGAGCACAGACTGACTGGAGGCGTATTACATAGAGCTCTATGGTGGATCAGGGACCCTATTTGAGCACAGAGACTGACTGGAGGCTTATTACATAGAGCTCTATGGTGGATCAGGGACCCTATTTGAGCACAGAGACTGACTGGAGGCGTATTACATACAGCTCTATGGTGGATCAGGGACCCTATTTGAGCACAGAGACTGACTGGAGGCGTATTACATACAGCTCTATGGTGGATCAGGGACCCTATTTGGGCACAGAGACTGACTGGAGGCGTATTACATAGAGCTCTATGGTGGATCAGGGACCCTATTTGAGCACAGAGACTGACTGGAGGCTTATTACATAGAGCTCTATGGTGGATCAGGGACCCTATTTGAGCACAGAGACTGGCGATTCTATACCTCATGCATTTACAGTGGCTTGTAAAAGGTTTCACCCCCCTTGGCATTTTTCCTATTTTGTTACCTTACAAACTGGAATTAAAATAGATTTTTGGGGGGTTTGTATCATATGATTTACACAACATGCCTACCACTTTGAAGACGCAAAATATTTTTTTTATTGTGAAACAAACAAGAAATAAATTTAAAAGAAAACAGAAAACTTGAGTGTGTGAAATTGGCAATCTTAAAGTCATACCAGAGATGCTCAATTGGATTAAGGTCTGGGCTTTGACTAGGCCATTCCAGGATATTTAAATGTTTCCACTTAAACCACTCGAGTGTTGTTTTAAAAGTATGCTTAGGGTCATTGTCCTGCTGGAAGGTGAACCTCCATCCCAGTCTCAAATCTCTGGAAGACTGAAACATGTTTCCCTCAAGAATTTCCCTGTTTGTAGCTCCAAATTCCTTACATTTTGACCAGTTTCCCAGTCCCTGCTGATGAAAAACATCGGCAGGGACTGGATGTTCTCGGGGTGATGAGAGGTGTTGGGTTTGCGCCAGACATAGTGTTTTCCTTGGCATCATTTTTGTCTCATCTTACCAGAGTACCTTCTTCCATATGCTTGGGGAGTGTCCCACATGCCTTATGGCGAACACCAAATGTTTTTTCTGGCCACTCTTTCATAAAGCCCAGCTCTTTGAAGTGTATGGCTTAAAGTGGTCCTATGGACAGATACTCCAATCTCCTCTGTGGAGCTTTGCAGCTCCTTCAGGGTTATCTTTGGTCTCTTTGCTGCCTCTCTGATTAATGCCCTCCTTGCCTGGTCCACGAGTTTCGGTGGGCAGCCCTCTCTTGGCAAGTTTGTTGTGGTGCCATATTATTTCCATTTTTTATTAATGTATTTAATGGTGCTCCGTGGGATGTTAAAAGTTTCTGATATTTTTTGATAACCCAACCCTGATCTGTACTTCTCCACAACTTTGTCCCTGACCTGTTTGGAGAGCTCCTTGTTCTTCATGGTGCCTCTTGCTTGGTGGTGCCCCTTGCTTAGTGGTGTTGCAGACTCTGGGGCCTTTCAGAACAGGTGTATATTTACTGAGATCATGTGACAGATCATGTGACACTTAGATTACACACAGGTGGACTTAATTTAATTAATTATATGACTTCTGGAGGTAATTGGTTGCACCAGATCTTATTTAGGGGCTTCATAGCAAAGGGGGTGAATACATAAGCCTGCACCACTTTTCCATTTAAATGTATTTTGAATTTTTGGAAACAAGTATTTTTTTCCATTTCCCTTCACCATTTTGGAAGATTTTGTGTATGTCCATTACATACATTACATAAAAATCAAATAAATTACAGGTTGTAATGCAGCAAATAGGAAAAACACCAAGGGGGATGAATACTTTTGCAAGGCACTGCTGGTGCTGTGCTGTACTTCTGGTCCAACCTCTCAGTTTCCTATTCCCCAAACTACTGCTATTTATACCATGGCCTAATTTGACAAGCGGCCACCCACTAGCAATATCCATAACCCAAAATGCTATGGAAATAAACAACCTAAACAAAACCAAACTCTGAAAATAACATTCTCTGTGATAGAAGTGTGTATATTTATGTGCAGTACATTGTGTGTGTGGTTTTGCTTCTGTACATGATGTGTGTGTGTGTAAAATAAAATTGTATTACTGTATTTTCAGAACATCAAAGGATTAAGCTAATTGAAAATTAATATAAAACCAATCAATATTTAATATATTTTGGTTTCAATGTGGTGTTCTGCCTGGGGATATGAGCATTTACGATGATATAGTGATATTTCTGTCTTGCTTATCCGTCCTTCCTGTCTGACAGGCAGTAGTTCAAGCTTCCATATACTGTAGGTCACTCAACCAGCATAGGGGTCAAGTATGCATTCAGTAGTATATCAGTGCAAATATTGTATACATCCCCAAGGATTACAACTGTTATCCTTGACTTCTCCACAAGGCCTCAACAACCTATAACATTGACACCTACTGTACTGGATAAAATACTGTTTTGTATTGTCCAGTCATAGCTATCCATCATTCTTGAGAGGTGTCTCCTGTGCACAGTGCTATTTCCACCTGAGAACGGACCTGTGTGACATTTCAGCCTCCTTACAACTTTTCTTATCTTCTCAGAGACCAGGAGATTGATTGGAGATGACGCAAACATTTCATGATATTCAACCTCTAAATCTTGTATGATTTGTTTGCCCTCTGGCATTTCCCATTCATCTGTCCCTCCTTTTTAAAATCTGTGTCAGTCTGGGTTTCTCCTTCTATTTCTATTAAATGAGGCAACCAGAGGAATTGCCAAATCATTAAATTGGGTGAGGGACCCTGGTAGTTCCTCTGAGAGAGTCATTTGACATGTTGAGCAGATGTTCTGTTGTCTGGGGCCCTTTTCAATGACAATGGAAACAGCAGTGGCACCACAGAGAACAAAATCAATTTACCATGAAGTTATTGAGTAGGTGCATTTTATGTTTCAATTGTGCTGCATAAGATAATGATTGATAGCATGTTAATTGCGACCCAATAGATTTATCTATGTCTCTACTATATCTCTCTAATGGTTTCTACTAGCCACAGTCTAGTCAACATTTGGAATGTTAGTTATCGGCTTCAATTAATGCAAGCAATCACGGCAAGTAATACTGAGCAAAAAAATATGCCAACAGCCAATGATAAATGCTGTAGCTAGATTTGTTAAGATACACATCTTCCTGGAGGCAGTGCAGATCAAATAATCAGAAGCCATTAGTGCCCTGATTAAATGGCAAGTAAATCAATAATACTTTTGTCTGGGGCTATATTCATTTAAAATTAGTGTCAATACTGTTATTAATGGTTGAATTGGATATCTACAGTATGTCCATTATTGTGACAAATTTTAATTGCTAGATATAATTTTGTAACTCTCCCGAATATGGGCAAAGAGTTTTAATTTAATTTAAAGTTTGCGTTTCGTTCGAAACATGAGACTTGCTTTGAATTGAATAACCATGAATTACATTCATCACATCATTGACAGCAATGATGCTAGTGATATAACTGTGGTAAAGTCAACTTGATGCCCAAAGTCTCAAGGACAATGTATTACTGAACAGACAGTAGACAGTAGTGGTGTATGTCCTCGCCAACTGAGTCATGCATACTTGGAGATGACTCATTGACATTCAAGGCAACTGAACACCTATTTGTGATTCTGTCACCCCCCTCTAACAGGCGTCAGTACATTTACAGGGACATAACACCCGTGTGCTCCATGAACGCAGCTCTCTCTCGCCTTAGATCTTTCTCTACCCAATAAACCGATTCAGTTGTTTTTGAATGGCTTTTCCAGAGGAACTATCCAAGAATGATCATGTGTGCTTGGGACAACATAGCCACACACTTACGGACAAGATTGACTCCTGGCTCGAAGTCATCAACCATATGATTTGACCTCTAACCTTTCAACATAGATTAGTATTATATATCTCTGTAATGGCATGCCCCAGGTTTAGATTAAAAACTTGATATATCATTCATTTAGATGGGCTGTTACAATTAAATCACCAATGATCCAAATGTTCATATTTGCGTCACACAATAGGTCCACTGAGTTATATGCTGTTGATTAAACATGCACATCTTGGTTTCTTGGCTAATTTCACAAATTACATAAGGAGTGCGACAAGCAAAAGAACAGATGGGTCATGCTGTAGAGGAGGGAGTCGATGTGATTAATTCCCCCAATGATCCATACACCAAAACATGGACCGGGAGGTGCGTTAGCTGGCTAACATTAGCTGTTTACGACACCTCATTGGTGCTACATCCAAATTGCAATCCATGTAGGAGTCACGTGAAGTATAGTTTGCACCACATACATTGGATCAAATAGAATTACCAGTACATTGCAGATTATTGAATTAGTAGAGCTGTCACATTGGCAAGATAACGGTTTGAGGCATGTTTCTAGTATAAATTGCACCATAGCTGTTTCTAGATTCAGCAAAAAAAGATTCAGTAACTTACTCTGAAGTTTGAGGAAAGAGCTGACACAGTATCATCAAACTGTCATACACAAGCCAGAAGCTGGACTTAGTCCTGTAAAGTTTTAGCAGAAGGGGAATAGGTAAAGGTTGGATCCATCATTCCCCAATAGAGTCACCTATATGGCGTGCGTCCTGGGACAAAGTCAGCGGGTGGCAGACATCTGCAGTCAAGTAGGAAGAGACAGGGGACCCAGCCTGGGCAAGGGGGCAGATGGTTCACCTAGGAAGCGGGATCAAATTAAGAAAGGGAGACTGGTGGATGGAGGAAACTGTCCTAAAACATGGCCGATCTCATGTTTATGCATTTTACCCAGCGTAGGGACACGAACATCAGATAGCTGACACCGAAAGGCATACACAAGACATAAAGTTAAGAGAGCTGGTGTTCGTCATTTCAAAGATCAAAAGGGAAGTATATGCGAAACAGCTTGACTTTTAAAGAAAGAAAACCATACAAAAATGTAAATGCCTGTAAAAATCCCAGCCCTCTTTCATGGTATGTGTCGGGCGGCGTTCGGCAGTCGATGTCACCGGCCTTCTAGCCACCGCTGATCCACTTTTCATTTTCCATTTGTTTTGTCTATGTCTTACACACCTGGTTTCACTCACCCAATTACTTGTTTAGTATTTAACCCTCTGTTCCCCCATTTCTGGTTGTGAGCGATTGTTTGTTGTATTTGTGGTCCTTATTTTGGGCTTGTATTTATCTTGTATTTTGATGACTTTGAGTAAAGTTACCTTTATTTACTCATCTCTGCTGTCCTGCGCCTGACTCCTCTGCACCAGCTACACATAGACCCTAATAGTACGTACCATCACAAAATGGCTGCCATACAATGTGACATCATCAACCAACATCACATGCACAACTCTCTTTCCCCCAACATAACACTGGATTAAAGTCCACTTTCATTTCATGGATCCA